>NW_012267261.1:2914537-2957753 GCF_000151885.1 Dipodomys ordii
TATCTAAAATATACCTGGAACTCAAAAAATTAAATCCCCCAACAACAAATCCTCAAAGAAACAACTGCCTAATAAATAAGTGGGCTAAAGACTTAAAGAGAAACTCCTCTTAAGAGGAAAGAAGGATGACCAATAGACACATGAAGAAATGTTCAACCTCTCTAGCCATAAAAGAAATGCAAATCAAAACAACACTGAGATACCCCAGTTAGAATGGCTATAATCAAGAACTCTAATAACAACAGATGCTGGAGGGGATGTGGACAGAAAGGAACTCTACTGCATTGTTGGTGGGAGTGTGAACTTGTTCAACAACTTTGAAATATATATATTTTTATTCTGTTCTCATATTTTAGAAATAATGAAAGCGATTGTATTTTTTAAAATCAGCAGTTGGGAAGAAAAGAAAACAAATTTCTGTGGTATAACTAATCGCATTAATCCTCTCAAGTGAAGTTCTCCTTTTTCCTTCTTTTTCTTTCTTTCTTTCTTTCTTCCTTCCTTCTTTCCATCCTTCCTTCCTTCTTATCTTTCTTTCTTTCTCTTTTCTTTCTCTCCTTCCTTCCTTCCTTCCTTCCTTCCATCCTTCCTTCTGTCCATCTGTCTTTCTTTCTTTCCTCTTTATTGTGCTGGTCCTGGACATTGAAATCAAGGCCTGGGCATATTCCTTGAGCTTCTTTGGGCTCAAGACTAGCACTCTTCCCTTTGAGCCACATTGCCACTTCTGACTTTTTCTGAGTAGTTTTGTTGGAGGTAAGAGTCTCCTCATTATCTTGCCCATGTAATTGTAACCTCTCTGTACAGTATGTTCACAAAAAATAAAATAAAAACAGAGTCTCACAAATATACCTTCCCAATCTGGCTTCTAAGAATAACCCTCTCATCTCAGCTTACTGAGTAGCTAAGATTACAGGTATGAGCCACCAACACCCAGTTGATATTGTGGTTCTTACAGAATTCATTTCTCACTTCCAAAAGTGAGTAACTGTCTTCTCCATTGTCTGCTGCCACTGTCTACCACCATAGAAGATACACTGAAATTACAAATGATCAGTTTATAAATTAACCGTGGTGCTTTCAATTTATCTAAAGAATTAAAATCTCAAGGTCTAAATCAATTGAAAAACAGTCACCTTCAGTCTTCTCAATAGCTATATGCCCTTATCCCTTACCCATACAACCCCCCCAGAAGAATACACACACACACACACACACACACACACACACTATATATATATATATATATATAGTATATATATATAATGTATATATATAGTATATAGTATATATACATATATATATACATAATGTATTTCATGATTCCTTCTCCACTGAAAATATGGCACCTGATTTTGAAATTACATGAGGTATAAGTAGTACCTTCCCAAGGATTAGGAGATTTAAATGTAAATTCCAAGGCTAGTTCTTTTGCTATGAAACTCTCTATGGTACTCACTATGCCATCAATAAAATTCAAATAATGTATTCAAAGGGTTGGTATAAAACCATCAGTGCAAAACTAATATGTGTATTTCAGCTAAAAACATATGACTGGTTCCAGGATATCCAAAATCATTACTTTTCCAAAAAGTGATTCAAAATTCTATTCCTCTGCTCCTCAAGAATTTAAGATACCTAGATACAATTCCTTCTATTTCTTGAACATACCATATTCTCATGTAGCCTTTGTGCCAGTGCTAACTCAGAGCTTCTTCATGGAATACCTGTTCTTTGCTTTAGTCAAAGAAAAGTTCTTACAGTGCTTCACAGTCAGATCAAACATTCTCACATCTGGAATTTCCTCAGGCAGAGTTGCATATTTTATCTCTTGCACTTATATAATTCATAATACTTCTCTTATTGGAGCACAAACATCTATCGTTTTTTTCATCTGCTATCCTATAGCTCCAGTGAAGAGACATAGATAGATACTTGATAGATAGATAGATAGATAGTCTCAAACTTGAACACTTACTTTGGTAACTAGCAAATCTAAATTTCTCTCCCTAATGTTTCTGTAAATTAAATACGTGACAATTGTTATTAAGAGCAAAATTTTACAAAGCCTTTCCCCCTTCCTCTATTCTCTTTCACTGTCGATGCAATGTGATCAAAGGCATCACTTCAGGGTTTGTTTTCATCATAGCATGAAATGCATTGCATATTGGAATCCTGGGGCTCCCAACACAATAACCAGTACCAGTAAAGTTGGCCCTGGGCATTACTTGAGGACAAATGATCCATGGCCAACTAAGGGTAGGAAGTACTTCAAATGTACCATGCCTGGCCTGGTTGCCACCCGCCATTAAGGATGGTCTTCCTGCACCTCTTAATCTGCAATAACAGCCAATGCTGGGATCTACATCAGGCTCATCGGCAGATATTCAGTTTGTTATCTTCATATTAAACAGGCTCAAAATGACAGGCAACTAGCCCTGAGAAGTACTTTCTACCTACAGCATATCATGGAGTATTTCTGGCTAATGAATTGAATAAAAAAAAAAAAACAACTTAAGCAGTTTTACTGTTTCAAATTCCAGATGAGATTAGAACAAAGAAATAAAGTACTTTGGGTTGATATGGGTCAGGTGTTAATTATGAGATCAGCTCTCACAAATGACTCCTGTGCTGTTATTGTCCTCAGTGGGCCAGTAAACGCTTGCAAGACAATGCACCTTACATCTCTTTTCTCTATGCTCACCACAACTGCAGAGGTTTAGGACTTAACAATTTCAGAGTTTCCTTACCAACTCCAGCATAACTTTTAAAACTCTCTGTAGCTCTTCCTACGTCAATCAAGAATGGAATTCTGACCATCACACTTTCACTATTTTCTACAGGAAGAATATGTTTTGGTTTGTTTTAGCTGGCATTATGGTTCTCCGTTTTCTAACCTCAGCCTATCATCAGATAATCACTTTCTTCTGCTTCCATGCATTCTTTGTACTTTTTTATTTTTAATATATATTTTTTATTGTAAAGATACTATACAGAGGGGTTACAGTTACATGAGTAAGGTAATGAATCCATCTCCTATGGAGCATTGTTACCCCCTCCTTTGTTTTTCCCCTACTATCCGTTTCCTCCCCACCACCCCAACTCCTCTCTCCCCTCTCCCACACCCCACCCCACCTGTAAACTTGTAAAATTAGTTTTCAACATACTATCTGTACATCTTATTGTTACAGTGGGTCATCCTCTATCCTTATTTCAGTGTTTTGTTATTTCCCTTCCCCTCCCCACATTAGAAAAATGTATATACAAGATGCAGGGCACCAGAATCAAATACAGTGACAACAGGGGTTGTACCATGGGGGAAGAACATACAAAGAGACAAAAAAAATCACACAGTACATTAAAATAACAACAACAAAGATAAAACCTCTTGTGTCCCTATCTTGGGGTTCATTTTGCTTAGCATCAGATTATATTCTTTGTACTTTACCCCAAGTAAGATTCTGTTTTTTAAAGAGAGCCGAGGAAAGCTCTTTACTTATGCCACTTTTTAAGGTGACTCTCAAATACCATTTTTGTGATGTCATCAGCAGAAAACATTCTTTCCTGTTAAATATTATATAGGATTTTTCTGTGTTCTTGCTCATTTATTCATTCATTCCCTATTTACTCTGAGCCCAAGGTTATTCTAAAAACTAGGATTCTCAATAAAGATAAGAAACAAATTCCTTCTTTTTACAGCACTTAGGTTTGAACCTGGGTCTTTGGGTTTGCTAGCTGGGAACTTTACTACTTAAGTCAGTTTTCAAGCCATTTTTACTTTACTTCTTCATTAGAGTCTTACTTTTATGCACTGACCAGACTGAACTATAGTTCTATTTGTGCTTTCAAATTCTAGGATAAGCCCACTTTTACTGTTTGAGAGGGAGTCTTGTAAACTTTTTATTCCGGTTGGTCTTGAACCAATTTGCTCCGAAAGCAAGGATTACAAACATTACAAGAAAGGGTCACTTCATCTAGCCACAAATCCTTGCTCTGCTCAAGCATACATTCTATTAGCAAGAGTTTGAAAGTTTGGGGTTTTCATGTTGGTCGGTGGTAAACCACTTGTCTAGTAAGTACAAAACTCTGGGTTTGATCTACAGCATGGAAAAACACAAGACAAAATAAAACTCTGATATGGAAAAACACAGAGTGTGTTATATAATATAATTAATTAAAGCAAATGCATGTCCTTGGTATGAGACCTTCAATTCTGAGTATTGTTTATAGAAAGTTCCACTGAGAAAATGGCTTCATGTGAAGATCTAAATAAGAAGGAGGAATGAAGAGAATACATTGTGAGTATAAAATCACTAATCGATCAAAAAAGGAAACCAGAAACTCAGTGGTTTGATTAGAAACACATGAAAGAACATACCACAAGCTCAGAGATACCAGAAAAGGGTTGACAATATTTTATTTCCTTCTATATCACATCTAGTGATGTTTCTTTTAACTTAATTGACAAATGTACAGATCATAGTCTCAGCAACAGGGTACACATAAACTACTGAAACAATACTTTAAGGATAATTTTATAAGTGTACTGTGTATAAGCATGTAAATAAACTTGACACCTGTAATCTAGCTACTCAACAAGCTGAGATCTAAGGATTGCAGACTGAAGATAGCCTGGTCAGAAAATTCTGTGAGACTAGTATCTCCAACTAACTACCAAAGGAAAAAAATAAATTTAAAAAAGGAAGTGGAGGTGTGGCTCAAATGGTAGAGAGCTAGTCTTGAAAAATAACAATCAAAAACTAAGGGCCAGGCATCAGTGGCTCACACCTGTAATCCTAGTTATTCAGGAGGCTGAGATCTGAGGATCATGGTTCAAAGCCAGCTCGGCCAGGAAAGTCTATGAGACTCTTATCTCCAATTAATCACTAGAAAACCAGAAGTGATGCTGTGGCTTAAATGGTAGAGCACTAGCCTTAAGTTGAAGAGCTCAGGGACAGTGTCTCAGGCCCAGAGTTCAAACCCTCTGACCAAAATAAAATAAAATAAAAATTAAGGAACAGCACCCAGACCCAGGCATTGAGTTCAAGTCCCAGTACTGGCACAAAAACAAACAAATAAAAGTCTAGTATGAAATACTATAACACCAGTAATATTAACCACAGGAGGCATCTGTACTGAGGCCCAGAGAAGTTATAAGGAAACCAGCATCATATTTGTTTGTTTGTTTGTTTGTTTATTTTAATTGGGAGAATACCATACAGAGGAGTTACAATTACATGGGCAAGATAACGAATAAATTTCTTATGAAGCATTGCTGCCTCCTCCTTGTTTCCCTTTCCCACCCTTCCCATACTCCTCCCTCCCCTCCATCCGGTCCTCCCCCCCCCACCAAAGTTGTTAAGTTTGTTTTTCAACATAACAACTTGTACATCTCATTGTTGCAATGGGTCCACCTGTATCCCTAGTTAAACGATTTGTTTTTTCCCTTCCCCTCCATAAATTATACCAACATCAAATAAAGTGAAAACAGGGGTTATTCCGTGGGGGAGGGGACATACAAAACAACAAAGAAATATGTTATAAATATGTTAGAAACAATAGCAGAAAAGAAAAGCCATTTGAGTCCTTAACTTGGGGTTCATTTCACCTAACATCAACTTATCTGACCTGTTCTGCTTGTCTCAGACATATACTAGTTATTGCAAATAAGGGAAACCATGGGACCTATGTTTCTTTGGGTCTGGCTTACTTCACTTAATATAATTTTTTCCAAGTCTTTCCATTTCCTAACAACCAGCATCATTTTTAAAATTAAACATATATTTTATTGTAAAGATACTGTACAGAGGGGTTACAGTTACATGAGCAAGGTAATGAGTCCATTTCCTATCCCTCCTTTGTTTTCCCCTACCATCCCTTTTCTCCCCACCTCCCCAACGCTTCCTCCCCACCCCTACCCTATAAAGTGTGTCTTGTACATCTCATTGTAACAATGAGTCATCCTGTATCCTTATTTCAGCATTTTGTTCTTTCCCTTCTCCTTCCCACATTAGAAAAATGTATATTCAAGATGAATGTGGTGAGCTGTAGGACAGCAGCTGAGGCTCAGCTCAGTAGTTGAGTAAGCAGAAGTGAGGAGAACCTCTGGAATTGCTCCCTTCTGCCCACACGTAACTGCCTAGAGCCTCTCATGGCTGAATCTAAACAGTAGGAAGAGACAAAAGAATCTTCTAGATGCTTCTGAAAGCACAGTATCTCTGGAATCCATAAAAATGTAAACAACAGAAAGAAACTAGAAAGCTCATAAGAAATTTCTAAGTTGAAATCTCTTCAAGATGCTAGATGGGAAGCAACAGGAGCCACTTTGCCTGTGAGCATAATACTCTGCTCATTTTGTGCAGAATAAACTTTAGAGAAGGAAAGAAGGAAGGAAGGAAGGAAGGGAGGAAAGAAAGGAAGGAAGACGGAAGGAAGGAAGGAAGGAAAGAAGGAAGGGAGGGAGGGAGGGCTCCAGAAGCTACCTCAACAAATAAAGTAAAAGACAATGGAGATTTGGATAAAAATGATGCTAGGAAGTCATGGCAAGTGCTTTCAAACCATGGAGCTTGAAGGCTTCAAAGACAAGATTTTCTGATAGGATGGTAATATTTTGAAGTTTTGGTGTGAGCAACTGAAACAATGGAGCTGTAGTTCTGATGGTGGGAAAAGATTAGAGGCATAAGTTTTGTTTTGTCTGTTTAGGTGTTGGGTTAGCTTTGCTTTTCAGTCTAAGATGCTCTTAGACTTCAAATGCATAATATTTCGATGGAAACATAGTGATAAGAAGCTGACATTCAGTAGAAAGGCAAAGGCAGAATATAGTTATATTGAAATCATTATAATCACTAGAGAAATGGTGTTTATTTGGAAAAGAAAATGTCCACAAATAATGGAAATATCAAAGTAATGGAAATACCCATATAATCAGTCAAGACCAATGACTTCTTGGAAAGGAGAAGAAAACATGTTGGATGAATGTAGAGCCCTGGGAGTCAAATAAAGATTGCTTTGAGGTGAAGAAAATGATCAATATATGGAGTGAAGGGGCTAGGTCAAGTAAAATCACGATTGAGAATTGACCATTGATTTCATCATTGGCAAAGGTTATAAGAAAAGTTTTGTGGAGCAGTGGGAGCAAAATCCAAAGTGGTGAAATTCTGAAAGAGTAGAAAAATAGTTACATCCAGAAGCCAACTAATTTTCAAAAGAATCCAATTAGAGAAATGAATGAAGAAGTGGGATTGTTACTGGAGTTATAGAGGTATAAAATGGATTCAAGAAGTATCTTGTTGATTATTTTTTCTGTATTAATGAGAATAAAAAAATAAGGCTTTACTTCCAAATGATACTTTAAACTTGACGTTATCTGTGTGTTTTCCTTCACATTAGGTTCACAGGAAAGGGGAAATTAAAGCTACAGGGTAGAGAAGAATGAACTGAAAGAAGAGTTCAAAGCAAGAGGAATGGTGGAAAAGGAAAGCAGATACTACACTCCTCTTGTGTAAATGTAATGGTAGTCACAGAAATCAATATAGAATGATATGAGAAGGGATGTTGAGTGGTAGATTTGAGACAAAAGGGCCAGGTATAAAATAATCATCTAAAAAAAATGATGTGATTTTTTTCCCCAGAAAATTCAGGGAAACTGGAGACACTCATATTGAATGAAGAAAGTCTCCCTAACAAAATTATTAAATTTTTTTTCTCTCATATATGGAGCAGTCAGGGGAGGCAACAACAGTGCAAGGTGAATATTAGGCATGTGGAAAGGAAAGGAAAAACAGGTAGGAAAGGCATGATAAAAGTAACTAACGAATGGGTAAATTTGATCAAAATTCATTATATGAATGTATTAAACCGTCATGATTAAATGTTTTATTTTATTTTTTTTTTGGTCAGTCATGGGGGCTGAACTCTGGGCCTGGGCACTGTCCCTCAGTTCTTCAGCTCAAGGCTAGTGCTCTACCACTTGAGCCACAGCGCCACTTCTGGCTTTTTCTGCTTATGTGGTGCTAAGGAATCGAACCCAGGGCCTCATGCATGCAAGGCAAGCACTCTACCACTGAACCACCTTCCCAGCCCCTCATGTTGAAATCTTTATATTTAGCATTTTTGCTAACAAAATGAAAAATAGACGTTTTCATGTAGGAAAATGGAAAAAAAAACAGTAGGGGCTAACAATGTGGGATTAACTGGGGAAAAATAAAGTCTACATAATAATAGTGATCCTTAAACTATGAACCCAGTCAGCAAGTTTGGGTGAGTTTTCTCCATCATATTGGCTGCCCATGTCCAGGACTGTAGGTGGAGAGTCAGGTGCCCGGATGAGGATGGAAAACACATAGCAAGGCATGAGTATGTTGATGGAAAGTAGATTTAAGCCATGTAAAGAGTAATGAGATAAGCAAGTGCAGACTAAGGAAAATTGCTAAGAACTGTAGATTAGGGGTCTTTGTAAGATTGTCAGAATTGTAGCGCTATTAGCAAGCCGTAACAGAGAGAAAGGGAAAACATATAACAGTTTGTGGAGAAGTCAAGGCTCATTAACATTACAATGTCAAGTGTAAAATAAAGTCACAGAGGTAATGAGGTAAATTAGAAATAAGTCTATTGTGGGGAGGAAGAGATCAAGGAAATGAGAAACACAATAATAGACATTAATCTATGGCATTAATTTTATCATCAAGAATTAAGTTGACATTGTTCAGGGAATGAGAGTGAGAAGAAGAAAAAAGGTGGAATCAGGGATCAGGAAATGACTGAATTGTGAAATCAATCCAATAACAAATATGAAATCTAAAGCTGGAGGAATTATGGAAGAGAAGGAAATCTTTGATAAGTAGTAACACATTGAAATGACAGTATTTATTTCACTGGAATCTAGTTTTGCACAGGTAATAGAAAGAGGAGAGTTGACACCTGAGAGGCCTAGAAGAGAATCTTTTTTTTCATCAGAGTAAGAAAATAATATAAGTATAAAAAGAGAATATAAGATTTTGTTGCTTATTTACTGTGAATATTTGGGGAACTAGTGAAGATGTTTTAGGTTTAAAGAGGAGAGTGAGTGAGGTTAGAAAAAAAGAAGTACCACGACTCATGAGTGAATTATAATGCAAGAAATAAAGATACTCCAAGAGGTTTACATTCATATAACACTAATTATGCAATCAATCTGGTGGAGCAAGGCTGAGAGCTCGTTGGAACTAGTTTGGGGAGCTAAGAATCCTACAAGAAGCATACTCAAATGATTCTGTGGTGACTATAGATTCTTGGGATTTTTGTGGCAATCACTGATATAAATAGAGACAGAGCATAATGGAATTGGTCCCAAAAATACTATAGTAAGAAAAATGAGCAGAAGTTATGAGTAGAAAAATTCTATGTCTAGAAAAGAATCAGACTCTTGTCAGGAGCACATGCAAATCTGAGGCTCCATCATGACCCAAGTTAATGGAAGAGCTGGAGATAAAAATTAGATTCTTTCTTCCTTTCTTGTTTACAGTGATGTATAGACATGCTGTGTAGCTCACTATTACTATTTTATTAAGAGGATAATGCTTGCTCTTAAGTCTTCCATATTCTCCAAGTTTTCCCATATTGTAGTAGTTTATAATCCAGTTTAAAACAACAGTCTAGACATGTTCACTTACTATTGACTATTAACATTTTTATTTCACTCCACATTTGTTTCTGGATTCATTTCAAATGCTTATCTCTGGGATTCCTTGTATCTGATGTATCCTATCCTATCGGAGATGACACTGTCTAGAGATCATTACCATGAGAATCAGCCACAAAAAAAACAGCCAATCCATATCTTCAAATTATCGTACAGTTCAGCAATTTCCTCGACTTTGTTTCAAATATCTACTATTCCACATCTTATAAGTGAGACAGATGTTCAGCTTAGGAACTTTTGTTCAGAATTTCAGAAAAATACTAATGTCACATCCTTGACAAACGCATGACTAATACATTATTTATATCCACGTATTTATTGGTCTTTTCCATAGATGTAGCTTTTGGAGATCTTAGGGCATTCTGCTTTTTCTTCTGTCAGTCATGTTCAAAGTTTAGAGTAATATCCAAAAGAGTAGACTTTAGTGTGTCTAATGAATAGTAGTCTCCTGACTGCAGTAATTAGTTTAGAGAAGGCACACACTCTAAACTAGCTCAAAGGACTTTAACAAGGATTACTCTTCAAGTTTGACAGAGGAAAATCCTCTCACCATGAAGTAGCTGAGAAAACAGGAGTTGCAAATATCTTTTTACTGTAGAGTAAGAAATCATGTAAATTAAGCCAACACAAGAGAGAAACAGGAAATTGGCCAAGAGTAGAAGAGAGATTATCTCTATTTCCAGTCCTTGGATCAAACATCATCCAAGTAATTTCTACTTCTGGACTTGTATACCATGTGTACCAATACATTTT
The DNA here is from genome assembly GCF_000151885.1 of Dipodomys ordii. NCBI lineage: Eukaryota > Metazoa > Chordata > Mammalia > Rodentia > Heteromyidae > Dipodomys > Dipodomys ordii. The sequence goes on from NW_012267261.1 coordinate 2,924,967, forward strand.
CTACTTATTTCTGAAAACAAGCAGAATAGACATTTCCCACTTATAAGTAATCAACCATAGCTAACATAATCAATGTTGTCAAAAGTTGCATCTCTTGTCATCAAATCCCAAGATCCTGAGAATTATGGGGTTGTGTAAAATCCACATTAGAAACAGAAGGTCTAGGAAGTGGTGCTGCAGCTCAACTGGTAGAGCACTAGCCTTGAGCTGAAGAGCTGAGGGAAAGTGCTCAGGCCCGGAGTTCAAGTCCCATGACCGACAAAAAAAAAAAAAGTGGAAGAAACAGAAGGTCTATTCCACAATAGAGAAAAAAAGACTTTGTCTAAGAGTATTCTCCCCAGCACTCACCCTCTATTTATGCTTTGAATATGATGAATAACAGCAGTCAGGCCATTAATGCAGAGATAATTAACCAAAGATAATTAAAGGGAAATTCTTCTTCCTTCTAAAAGCCGAAGTTTACAATTATAGGTTCATTCAATTACGACAGTACCCATACTCAACCCAAGTCACACAGTCTTAAGACAAAATCTGCCCTTGAAAGAAACAAAGGAAAGTTTAAAGTGAAAAATCTTTCAAAGGACTTCCTCCTATTACATTTAATCAGACCACTTCAACTTAGGGAGAACTTTCCATACATTTCATTCAGGATTTGCAACTTTTTATTCAGAGCTATAAATCAGTTAATTAATCAATTATCATTAACTGAGTTACAACCCAGAGCAAAAAAAATGAAAGGTTACAAAGAAAATGTCTCCAAGTACAGTGCACAATTGCTTTCAAACTTTGCAAACACGGATTAGGGTTTATAGTGTTCATTGTTTTTGTAAAAGATATTGTCTTTTGAAGAATTTACTGAAATAATGCAGGAGACACAATTTCTCCCTCAGGCAAGTAATAAAATCACAGTCAGCAGTGTGTCTACAACATATGATGATGTTTTTCTAAATGTACCTTAACCTGGAAATCCTAAACCATACGTTTTATTTAGGGAATGCATTAATTGTGTAAAACAGGATACGGTGACTGAACCTCAAAAAACAAAAACAAAAAAAAACCCAGAGATTGACCTCTCTAGGGGCATCTATAGTGGTTTATATTAATAAGAGACACTAGTGGAAGAATTGACATGAGTTGCACTCATGTACATGAGTACATTGACATGAGTTGTACTTAAAGATAATAAAAATAAACTAACTCTGAAAATGGTACTGCTGTGTACTTAAAAGAATCATATTTGTGGATATTATTCTCAGAATAAAACAATACTTCCTACTCTATAATCTTTTTCTGTCTCTTTGACCATGAGTTTTTTTTTACAACTGATTGTGTGTAGGTGGCAGAAGGGACTGTTAGAAGAAAGGGAGATAAAAAGTAGCAAGGTCTGCATTCCCTTACTCACATCCATCAAGCCATTAATCATCCCAGAGATCACAAAACCTAGAATCCCTACTTCACAAGTGAGAAAAAATAGATTCAGGAAACCATCTTAATCAAAGATCAAACAGCCAGTAAGTGGTAGAATCAGGACGAAAATCAACTAAATCTGGCTCCAATTTTCCTAGTAAATCAGGCCCGTTCATGGCATTGCGTATGCACATGGTTTCTAAGTGGTTGTATTTGGGACCCTGTTGACATAGTATGATGCTACAACATGATTAAGAATAGTCTGATGACTAATATGCCCTATTATTTTGTCATCACAGATGATAAGACAAAATGAATGATCTTGCAAGTTATATATTGTGTTTGTTCTTTTTATATTATGGCAATGACAATAAACCAAACTTTTATAACATTTCACAGTCTCAAAATACTTTCACATGTTTTATTGTCTTGCTATGCTGCTCTCAGACCAACTTGTGAAGCATTCAGAGTCAATACCCTTCTCACTATTCTGCAGTGAAAAGTTGAGGGATTAAAAATGTCACATGACTAAAGAGACTCTACGAAACCACACATCATTTATTCACTAAGGCATTGGGTCCAGTGACAAAAAGTTGCATGTCTGTTATGTGACACATATTCTTATTTCTTAAGTAACATGTGAACTACTACTAATTTTATAAGTTTGTGCCCTGCATTGCAGGGTGTATTGGATATGTTAAGGAAAATGTCTACCAGTAGTAACATCTTTTTAAGTTCTAACGTATTCTTAAATGAAAGAAAGCTCATTTAGCTCTTTCTTTGAGTCACTTGAACTGGCCCAAGAGCAGTAAATTCATAAATAATTGCTAACATGCGTTGTCCAGCATGAAATCTCAGCCCCCAAGATGATGGTTATTGGAAAGACCAGTCAGACATACTATCTGTGGAATCTGAATAGGGTGACATAGAAAGGCAAATAGAGAGAGAAGAGCAGAAAGAGACACTCAAAAAAAGGTAGACTATGGGAATAGGTATGAGAGGGCAGACTTAACAGGGAAGAAGCCCCTGCTCTTACTCTCAACACAGGTTACAGTACATAGTGCTACATAGTGAACTTGAGATGAATTTAAAAGAGGTAGGTAAGATATAAAGAACTAGAAATAGCCAGATGAGAAATAAGCTCAAGAAAAAAAAATATTAAGGAATGGAAGTCAGGTTACTTCTGAGAGAGTACAGTATTGTGTACTTGTGGCTATCATTTTCCAGGCTACATACAGAACTCATCAAGGACTTCTCTTTATCACTATAGCCAGCATTGTAGCTGGGATTTTAGTATAGATCATAAAAGGAAATTATTGCTGCTCTGTTATATGCTTGGAGTCCCGAATTCTCTGACATCTTTATCTACTTGTCAATGACACTTGAGATCATTAGTATGTGTACAGTTATCAATCAGAGATGGTTCTCTTGCTCCTCCATTTGCTGATCCCAAATTTACATTGGTAGAAGTTTTCCAAAGAGCACCAAGTAGAAAAAAATAATACCAAAATTGGAACTAGCCAAGTGATGGTGGCTCATGCTTGTACTCCTAGCTACTCAGAAGGCTGAGATCTGGAGATTCTGGTTTGAAGCCAGCCCAGGCAGTAAAGTCTGTGAGACTCTTATCTCTGATGAATGACCAAAAACCCAGAAGCAGAACTGTGGCTCAAGTGGTAGAGTACTAGCCTTGAGCAATAAAGCTCAAGAACAGTACCCATGATTGGCATGCATGCATGCACACACGAACACACACACACATGCACACACACACCTGCACACACACACACACACACACCACACCACACACACTGGAATTAGCTTTCTCATAGGTCCTAGCCCAAAACCATCTGTAAAATTTCCCATCACCCCAACCTGAGAGAGTGCCAGTAATCAGAAGTTGCATAAGACTCCTCTGGAAGTTGCCCAAGAAAGATGTTGTGAAAGACAAGAAAGATAAGCAGACAGCAGACTTAAACCACAAGGGAAAACTCATGCATATGTAATCACAGGAAAAAGAGAAATAAGAAAGAGACTTTAAAATGAGTGTGTTTGTATGTTTCAAGTTCTCAAAGTGATCAAAAAACTCAACATACACAAAAGAAAAAGAATAAAAAAGTCATGATGCAAACATAAGTAGTTTTCAGTGTTAGAACTTTTTATCAGCAAAATTCAAGGTTAGCCAGCTTGTGGAATATTATCAAAGGGCTCAGGAAAAGAAACCAAAACTGTCATCCTAAACTTATATACCCAGCTATCCCAGAATTCACAGCCATGGATAGAATAAAGACATTCACTTGCACATATGCAAGCAAACATGCATACAAACACACACACACACACACACACACACACACACACACACACACCACACGCCCTCCTCGCCCTCCCCAGAAAAAAAAATCATTCATTCATGGACCATAAACAAAAATAACCCAAAGAAAGAGAATGCAAACCCAGAGGGGAGAAGTAATTGGAGAAATGAATGAAATAAGAATTAAATAAAATAGCTCTGATAAATATAAAAATAAAGATTTGTTTTCATGTATAATCAAATGAACAGAATTTAAATACAAGATGATCACATGCAAGATGAAGTATACTGTTAAGAGACTCCTAAATTCTTTTGTAATTTCTTCTTTAATCTATGTAATGTCCATAGAATTAAGAATTTTCCTGTTTTCTTTTAGCTCTTGAGTTTTAGTTTCTTTCCACTGTGGCTAAAGAAGATACTATCTATCATTTCAATCTATTGGTTATCACTTGTTTTATAGTCTAATATAGTCCTATCTTGGAAAACGTTCCCTGTGTATTTACTCTGCTGACAGATGAGCCCTTGGTTGCATTGGAAAAGGTGTTTTGTGTTTATTAAATCTGCTTAGTCTGTGTTGTTGCTTGATTTTTCCTTTTGTCTATGGAGTTTCTGTCTGTATCATTCTATCTTTACCTTTATTTCTGCCAAACTTTGATACATTGAATGCTATCACCTTAGTTTCAGCTCTTTGGAATAATTGTATCTTCCTGGTGAAGATATTTAATATTATATATTAATATAATATGAAAGATATATAATATCTTTTCTTCCCCTTGTAACGTATCTTTTAACACTGTGGTGATCTCTCATCTCTTTAGGTTCCAGATTTTCGTAGAATAACATTATAATTCTATCACACAGCCTCTGTGAATACTTTGGTACAAAGAAAGCTTATGGCTGAGATTTGTGTGTTATGTTTGCATCCTTTCAGGCGTTTTGTGCTTTTCTCCCACTGGGCTTTTAACCAAGTGATTACATATGCGAGGCAGATGCTCTCCAAATTTTGAGCTCTGTTCCTGACAACATTTGCTTTACTTTTTTTCAGAGATTCTCCTGTCTATGCATGGGCCAAATAGGACTGTGATCCTCCTATTTACAGTTCCTTCAATGTGGGGTTGACATCTAGCTTTTTTTGGGGGGGGGTCCAGTCGAGGGGCATGAACTCTGGGCCTGGGCGCTGTCCCTCAGCTCTTCAGCCCAAGGCTAGCACTCTACCACTTGAGCCACAGCACCACTTCCGGCTTTTTTCTTTTTGCTTATGTGGTGCTGAGGAATCGAACTCAGGGCCTCAGGCATGCAAGGCAAGCGCTCTACCACTGAGCCACCTTCCCAGCCCTGACATCTAGCTTTTATCAGTTGAAATGAGGTCTCGTAAATTTTTTTTCCTGGCATGTCCTTGAATTATAATCCTTCCAATCTCTTCTTTTGAAGTAGCTAGGGTTATGGACATGAGCAACCATGCTCGACTCAATTTATGACTTTCAATCAGTGTGATCTATCTGTCTAAAGAAATTATTGATAGAATCACAGTTTTTATGATTGGCATTTTTTTTGTCAGTTCCGGGGCTTAAACCCAGGGCTTGGGTACTGTCCTTGAACTTCTTTTGTTCAAAACTACTGCTCTACCACTTGAGCCACAGCTCCACTTCTGGCTTTTTCTATTAATGTGCTACTGAAGAATCGAACCCAGAGCTTCATTCATGCTGGGCAAACACTCTACCACTAGCCACATTCCCAGTACCCATGATTGGCATTTTTGAATTTTTCTTTTTACTTTTTTGTATTTCCTTCTGTTGCTCTTTTCTGTTTCATTGAATTTTTGTACTCATATGTTCTAATTGCTTTTTTATCTCTTTTATATATTCTGTAACTATAATCTTCATGTATACCATCAAAATTACATAAACTATCTTAATGGTAAACTAATCAATTTATGCTGTCAAGTATTTAATTTGAATTGCACATGAAAGTTACTCCTTTACAATTCTTCCCCTGTCAAATTGTCAAATTACCTGATGAAAAAAATCCTTCATATTTTATTGTGTTAATGACCAAGGATAAGTATATTAATATATGCCTGGTTATTTTTATATATCCATATATTGATATTTCATTGCATATTATATATCCTCATATATTTATATATGTTTGTATATATACACATATATACAATATATATAATTTACCAGGAATCATATATTTATATTTACCCACATGTATACATTATACATGCATATTCACATAGCATATGTACACATAGTGTAAATTATGTACACATAGCATAAATATACACCTGTGTGTTATATATGTATATGTGTATGCATATATAAAAGTATATATACTTATGTGTGTCTCTCTCTGTAGAGAGGTAATAGTGTGTGTATGTATCTATATCTATATAGATAAGTGTAAGCCCATGAGTATATAAGTATATAGATATAGATACTTATATACTCATGGCCTTACACTTGAGCTTGAGCCTGTAACATGCCTCTAGTCCTTTTAGCATTATTTTTTGAATAAGGTCTTGTAATTTTGCCCTGGTCAACTAAACCATGATCCTCCTATTGATCTCTACACTGTAGGTGGGATAACAGGTCCATCTTACCATGCTCAGCTTGTTTACTGGGATGAGGTCCTGCTAACACTTTCTCCCACAACTCTCCAGTTCCCAAGTAGCTGGGGTTGCAAGTGTGAGTCATTTTACTCTGCAAAAGATTTAGGTACTTTTTAAAAAAGCAATTTTATTCTGTTATCAACTTTTCACTCAAAGTTAGGACTTGTTTCACAATTTCTTCTTTTATCATGATTATTACAATTGGAGTATTACAGGACCTCATGGTTTCTAGGCAACTGTTCTTTCACTGAGCCATACCACCAAAAAGTAGGGTCTCATATCTTTGTGTAGACAGGCCTTGGATTAAAGTCTTCTTATCAACATTCCCGAGTACCTGAGCTTACAAGTGTTTGCCATCATACCTTGCTTAATTTTAGAGATGGAAGTTTCACTAAATCTTTACCCAGATGAATTCAAACTATGATCCATACACTTCAGCTTCCTGAATTGTGTGGATAACAAGTAGGTGCTACTGCACTCAGCTCTAGAAGTTCTTCTAAATCAGGCCTAATGTGGACAAATTTATTTAGCTTTGGCTTATGTAGCAAGCCTTAATTTCCTCCTTCATTTCAAACACTTTTTCCAAATGCAACATTAATGATTGGAAGAGTTTTTACTTATATGTTTCAGTACTTAAAAATATCATTCCTTCTAGACTACAAAGTTTTTGCTAGGAAGTCTGCAGAAATAATAGAAGTTCTACATAGTCTTTGCGAAGAAGTCTGCAGAAATAGTAGAAGTTCCTTTGTCTATAGTTGTTTTTCTTGCCACTTACTTTTGACAGTTTATAAATTGCTTTCTTAAGTCCCTTTAGATCTACCTACTGGAATGTTTACATTTATTTATTTATTTATTCTTAGATTTTGAAAATTTGGAGCCATTATTCCCTCAAACAGTTTACTTTTCACTTCCTCTGTTTTTTGTCTTTCTGGGGTTCCAATGGTGCTTACGTTGTTCTATCTCATGATGTCCATTTTATATGTAGACTGTCTTCTTCTATATTTTATTTTTTCTTTTCTGTTTCAGTGATTTCAAAAGCCATTTGTTTGAATTCTGTGATTTGTTGAATAGCCTTGGTAAGTTACTCAGTTTAGTACTGTACTCTTCAATTCTAAAATTTCTGGTTAATTCATCTTCTAACCATGTTTATCTCATTTCTGTCGCTTTGCAAATATTCTCAGTTTGTGCATTTTTTCTGATTTTGTTTGTCTATCTGCATTATCTTTTAGTATTGTGAATATCTATATATGTTTTATGGGTTCTTGGGCAATTCCTTCATCTCCCCTTCTTTGGGTTCAACTTCTAGAAATTGTATTTGTTCTTTAAATGAGTCATAATTGGTTGTTTCATTATATATCATGTTATTTGTTTTTTATTTTTATTTTTTTGCCACTCATGTGGCCTGAACTCTGGGCCTGGGCGCTGTCCCTCAGCTCTTCAGCTCAAGGCTAGCGCTCTACCACTTGAGCCACGGCGCCACTTCTGGATTTTTCTGCTTATGTGGTGCTGAGGAATTGAACCCAGGGCCTCATGCATGTAAGGCAAGCGCTCTACCACTGAGCAATTTTTCCAGCCCTGTCAGGTTATTTTTGTTGATAAACTGGCAATTCTCCCAGATTTTTTTTATCTGGTTTCACACATAGGAGATTCCCCACCCCCCTCCCGTCTAGACTGGTTACAGATTTTGTAGATGTATCAAGCCTTTCTCGGATGCATCTTTTCTGGTTATTTGTATTTTGCCTCATTTGAAGAAGTTAGTCCATTTCTACCTAGGAGCGCCCTCTAGTGTTGCTCTGAACTTCAATGGCAGCCCTGGTATTGCATTAAGTCAAGGTGTTGGAGATACACATATGACTATATCGATTTTGCCTGTACATCTCTAGTGTACATTTGATTGACTGTATTCCCAAAGATTCTAACCTGCTAAACTCATTCTAGACAGTCTATGGACATAAACAAGACAGGACACAGTCTATGGCTAAATTCTAAACTTTAAAGTTCACAATATTACCTTATTTCTACTGCTTTTCCTTCTTTCAGGGAGTGACAGGAGTTAGGAGTTTCTGTCCAAAGAGAAGAGATCTTATGGTAGGGTAAGGAGTGTCACCGATTTTTATACTGGCTCATATTTATTTTATGATGTTTAGAGATCGGTTACTTTTTAACTGTTTTCTAAACTATCCTTTCTTTCTTTTCTTTCCCCCCTCTCTCTGTCTCTCTTTGTCTCTGTCTCTCTGTCTCTGTCTCTGTATCTCTCTCTGTCTCTCTCTCTCTGTGTCTCTCTCTCTCCTCCCTCCCTTTTTCTGTGCTTTTCTTTCTTTCCTTCTTTCCTTCCTTCTTTCTTTCCTTCCTTCTTTCTTTCCTTCCTTCCTTCTTTCTTTCCTTCTCTCTTTATTTCTCTCTTTCTTTCTCTTTCTTTCTCTTTCTTTCTCTCTTTCTTTCTCTGTTTCTTTCTCTCTTTCTTTCTCTCTTTCTTTCTCTCTTTCTTTCTCTCTTTCTTTCTTTCTTTCTCCAGTACTGGAGCTTGAACTGAGGACCTCTGCACTGTCCCTGAACTTCTTTTGCTCAAGGCTAGCACACCACCACTTGAGCCATAACACCACTTCTTTCTTTTTCTGTTTATGTGGTACAGAGGAATTAAACCCAGGGGTTCATGCATGCTAGGCAAGCACTACCACTAAGCCACATTCCCGGCCTTATTTTCGAAGTTTCTTAGAGGAGTATTGGTCCATTTATTATTTAATCCGTGGGGAGGGAGAATCTGAGGTTTGCTATCCTACCACATTGCTGATGTCCCCCTTACACACTGAATTTCAACGATGGTATTTAGAGGCAATAATTTTATAATTGTGGTATTTTTATATTTTGTTTATTTGAGTTAATAAGCCTTTGTTTCCATCTTACTTTAAACCTCCTTTGACTTTTTGCATTTCTTTTAATTTTTTTCCTAAGAAATACAATGTACATTTATATCCTATTATACATTTATATCCTATTAGAATCTATTTAGATACTACTCATTATTATTTTTGTAACACAGGGACTTGTTATGTTTCCATGCACATTTCTCACAGTTTGAATATTTTTGTTATTTTCATGTTTATTATATCTACATGCAGTATATACCACTAAGTATATTTTAATCTTTGAAATAAATGGCAAAGTATTTTAAAGAAATGCTTGTGGGAAAGTATAGAATATACATATATATATTTATGTGTATCCAATTTACTTTGTCTTTGATTTAAGTACTTCGGTTAAAATGTCAAGATTTTTGTTTATTTATCATCAATAAGGATTTTTTGACTTTTAAAAATGAGTTGAATGCTGGCACCATTGGTTCATACCTGTAATCCTAGGCACTCAGTAAGCTGAGATCTGAGGGTCACAGTCGTAAGGCAATGATGCAGGAAAGTCTGGGAGACTCCTATCTCTAATTTACACCAATCCAAAGGCCAAAAGTGGAACTATGGCTCAAGTGGCACCAGCCTTAAGTGAAAATGCTAAGGAACAACATTCAGGTGAAGTTCAAGCACTGGTTTCCTGGACAGCCCCCCTCCCCCACCCATACACACACAATTAAACTATGTATTTTTTAATGGACCTGTACTTATACGTTTAAGTAGGTTCAAGCAAATGTAAGTCCTCATTCTTAATTGTTCTCTCTTACCTTCAAAATTAGATTCCAGCAACTAGAAATGATAGAATTTTTTCATAGTATGCATGGTGCTGGGTTTAATCCTGAAATCACAGAAACAAAATAAAAATAGAAAGATAATGATAGTCCAATTATACATGTGTTCAATTTGAATTTCTAACAGAAATTCTCCTCTTCCTATAAATTTCCAGGTTGTTCCTTACATTTTGCACTTCGTGTATATAGCTTTTCAACTGCACTTACACATTATTCTGCCACCATCCACTAAAGTCATAAGGTAAATAATTATTTCATATTCTGAAAATATCACCACTGTAATTTCCATTGTCATATCCTTTAAGTGTTTTCTGTCCAATGAACATCTGAAGGCCTGTTTCCATTTATGTAGTTATATTACTGATGATAATTGCATGTTTCCTTATATATGTCATTGTTTTTTGTATATCATACTGCTCATTTTTTTACTAAGCTGTGGAATATTGATTCAGTTATTTCTCAATAACACATTACTACTTTTTTATAGCACTGAGTTAAACTAGCTTAACTGAAAGTTAGAATTCTTTTTCTGTGTTTAGGGAGAAGAAGCAATCTCTGCTCAGTTCTTTTATCTTCCAGCTGTTGCATTCCTTTGAGATCTCTGGATTCTCCCCTGCATGTGATGTTTCAGGATCAGACAAGGACTTGGGTGGTGTAATGTGCAGATTTAGGGACGTATCTCCAAAGATTTCTCATTTCACTTTTCATATATTCTACTAGCTTCTAACTCTGTCCTTTTCTCTTAAAACCAAGGTTTTCTATTTTTTTGGTTGTTTTTTTTTAGCTATCTTCTAACTGTATTATCTCCACAAACAAGAGCATTCTTTTATTCAGAAAAGAATTTATAAAGATTTCCCACAGACTCCTTGCATTCCAGGACAGACTTGCCCTCAATTCATCTAATTTTGCCAGGGCCTTCAACGGCTTTTCCTTAGTTTTGTCTGGACTATAGGAGTTATCTGTAAAAGATTGGATTCAGACATCTATTCTATCATTATGAAAACTATTATGCTATAACATGATTACAATTGTTTCCATAACCTCTAAAGTGTTATCTTAAAACACTAAATACTTTTGGTTTCCACCTTGGGATGTTTGAACTAAGGATTTTTCATTTTACAATGGTACAAAATCATATCTCTGCAGCCATTCTAGTTTTCAATTTCGGTAGAGTATTTAATAAATTTCATGAAATATTCAACATTTTATTGTGATGTAGGTGGGTGATAGGTAATTTCACCCAATTTTAGTCTAAGTGTTCTGATTGCTTTTTAAATTGGCAAGGCACAAAAGGGATGGATGGAATCAAAGGGAAAGATATAGATGAATGAAGAGGAAAAGAGAAGATCCAACATGTATCTTACATTATTAAGAAGACTGAGGGAAGTGGGAGGAAGGGAAGTGATGGGTGAGATTGTTGAAAGGGGTGACATTGATATATTGTATATAAACTGCTTGTTAAATGGCAACTCCTTTGTAAAACCACTTAAAGATAATTGTTAAAAATCAGAACAATACTTACCAAAGTTAAAACTTAAGAAAAACTTATGATTTTGTTACTATTCCATTCTTTTTTCAATAAAATAAAAAACACTGCTGCCTAATACGGGGAGGGGGGATGATAGACAAGACTAACAATATTTAGTAGACCAAATGGCTTTGAGAATGTTTTCAAAGTATGATGGGTATATGAGGATTAATCCTATCAAAAGCAAGGAGTGTCTTGTTCACAAATGTAAAGACACAGACCATCTTCCTGATCTTACAATAACTAGATTCACTCATGAGCAGCAATGAGTGAGCTTGTTAAGGGATGTAGAAACAGAGAAAGTTGCTTTCCGGACAGAAGGAGCAGCTTTTGCAGATGCTGTGGTGGGAGAAATCGTGTTCTCAAGGTCAGTGCAGCAGGGGCAAAAAGAGGAAACAAAAAGCAAAATCTAAAAATTTCGGTGGGATATATTCATGGGAGCCAAATTACGCAGAGCCTTTTTAGGTATTTTGAGCTTTAGCCTAGGGGAAAAGAACCTTGGGAAAGAATTTTTGAAGGAGAAATGCGCGTGATGTGATACTATTTTGTAAAGATCATTCTGGCTACAGGAAGAAGAGAGGTTATAGATAGAGATGACAGTGAAGAAGAGAGACCAGCTGGGAGGCTATTTTGGTAATGGGACAAGTGAGAACTGACAGTAGCTTACATGAGCTGGGGTTCAGACTGTAACAAAATGCAAAGTTTTAAGGACTATTTGGTGGTACAAGTGTTATGATTGATGGATATAAGTTATGTAGGTAAGTATCAGGAAAGAAAAAAACTGTTTTTCCTGATCTGCACAGGGATTTTCATCTGGTTTATGTAATGATGTTCTTCCAAACATATTGAAAAATGTCTGGCCACAAGGAAGAACAAAGTCATGATTAAAAGAACAACTACTGTTTATGTAGCACCATGGATTGCATATGTTATATTCCTGCCAAGTCAAGCAGCATTGACAAGCGCAGATAAAAACAGGGTTTCTATTAATATGCCATTGTTCTTTAGTCATGGAGCTAGGAAAGCTTGAAAACATCCGAGTTAAAATATTAAGCTAGCAGGAAGTTTTCAGATTATAGAGCTCCAATGAAAGCTCTAGGTTCATGTTCTATTAATCAGCATCATTCTATGGCAAGTTTGCCAGGAGACATAAATGAGATTACTTAAAGAGAGAGGCATTGGAACACAAGAAAGATTGCTGTCAATGAAGTCATAATCTCACCAGATATCATACCAAATATTTTTGTACACTACTAAAATAACTTTGAGCTCTTTCCAAAAAAGGGGAAAGCACTGTTTCTAATCTCTTTCTCTCACCCACTCCCTTCTTTTTTTGTCTTTCCAGCCTCTCCCTCACTTTCAGTCTAGATAAGGCAAAGATGGAAAATGGTTGAGCCTATTTATTTAACAGCTATTTTTCATGGTTTGCTCAGTTCAGAATCAGCTACCCTTCATCTCTGGATTAGAGAGTATGTGTTGTTTTAATAAGGAAGTTAATCATTGAAGAATTATCTCATAATGAATTAAGTAAGTTTGTTCTTCTTGGACTAGAGATGTCCCACAAGGCTTTAGCAACCTTAGGATCCCCTTGTGGTAATGGACAAGGGTTTTTCAGTCTGACAATCTTCAGGAAATGAGCTTTTTACTTCAATCTAATTATTGATAGCTTAAGGAGGCAATTATGTATTTGTAATTTGCTTGGCTCCATAGGATGCAGACTAAATACCTCTTCAACCAGGAAAATGCCTTAATAGGATACTGGGGTTAAGATTAATAGCAATGAACATTTTTCTTGATCTTTATAGTTTAATAAAATGCTTTCACAGACATCATCTTGCCCATCAGTAGACCATCTCTGTAGGAAGATATAGAAGAGCCACTGTTATTATTTCCATTCTACGAGGGAAGAATTTGAAGCTCAGAGGAAATTCAGGATCTGTTTGTGGACCATGAAAGGCAGTAGTAGAGATGAGCGTGTATTTTCTCATGTTCTATGCTTCTTCTGCATCTCCTACTGCTTCCTTGTAGAGGCTGGAGAGTGGAGCCAGGAGTGGCTGGGATGGGAGTAATTATAACCGCAAGCAACCTTATCTACAAAGGGATTTATGGTTCATGAACCCTTTTTGCTACCACAGAATCTCCTTTTAGTATTTTTCACTACCTAGATTGGGGTCGATTGTTATAATGGCTATGATAAAGATAATGACCTAGTGCAATTAGTTCAAGTATTTATCTATCCAGATGGCCCAGACAAGAGAATTGACCCTGTTTACACACAGTTGAATCCTGTGCACAGACTTCAGTGGAGTAGCCTTTCTTCCTCCGAATCTACCTGTTTCTGTGCCAAATTTTCTCTTTCATGTAGGAAATACAAATGAAGCTTTAAAAGTAGAAGTAAGTTAGATAAGGACTCAAATGTCTTTTCTTTCATGCGATTGTTTCTAACATATTTATAAGATGATTTCTTTGTTGTTTTGTATGTCCCTCCCCCATGGTATAACCCCTGTTTTCACTGTATTTGATGTTGGTATAATTTGGAGAGGGGAAGGGACAAAACAATTGCTTAAATAGGGATACAGGTGGACCCATTGCAACAATGAGATGTACAAGACTTTATGTGTAAAAACGAACTTTACAACTTTGGCGCGAGTGGGGACAGGGAGGGGGAGAGGAAATGGGGGGGCGTCCCCCCCCCAGCAGGAGATAGGCAGGAGATAGGAAGAGATGTTAAGGGGAAAAAAAAGGAGGAGGCAACAATGCTTGATACAAAATGTACTCATTACCTTGCCCATGTAATTGTAACCCCTCTGTATGGTATTTTCACAATTAAAAAAAAATTAGAAGTGGGTATATGAAGTGGGAATTTCTTCATGACACTGTATCAAATGTTAGTTCTATACTACTTTCTAAAATTAATGGAAGAGGGAATTTTCCATTGGTTAATATGGTCATGGACTTCTCACCAAAAGTGAAAATTACCTTGAGAGAGAGAGAGAGAGAGGGAGGGAGAGAGGGAGAGAGAGAGAGAATGGCTGCTTTGTGAGACCCAGAAGCTCTCTGTTCACAAGTGATGTGGAGTAATTTTCCAAATACACTATAGGAACAAATGACTCAAAGCACTCTCCCTGAATATAAGCCTGGAAAGATAGGACCAGTGGATAGCATGCACCTGACATATCTTTATTAGAGAGGAAGATGCCGAGGAGTAATAATGAGGACACTTGGAAGGAAGAAGGGAGCAATAATACAGGAATTGTTTATAATGTAATGTTTTGCAGAGTTGAATTCTAAATATGACTGATGGGTCCATTTTCTAAATACAGCTGTCCCGTAGGAAGCTGTATAAACTGCATATCAGCGCATAATAAGGAGAAAAAGGAAATCGCTAATTTTCCAACTCTTGATCTCCTGTTGAGTAAATGTTTCCCTCATTTTTTTATATCCCCAAATTCCCTGTTGCCCTTCTGTAGGTTCCTGTAGAGTTTCAGCTTCCTAGGTATGGCAAAGCAAGGATTGTGCTCCTAGGTATGTGGTGGAGGTGTGAAGTGGTGCCTTGTCAAATTTCCTGTGGGAAGTCCAACACTTGCATCCGGAAAAGGATTCACTTGAGATCAAAAGGATCTCAAACAGTGTACAGAGGAGGATATCTTATACAACATCTCTATGCTGTCATCTAGTCTATGGTAGAATACTTCAATCTCCAGCTTCACATTTGGTGACAATAAGATGACTTCAATTTTGTTCAATCTATGACCAAGTCTCATTCAGAAGTTATCTGCTTAAGGCCACTGTGATGTAAAGCAGTAAGGCAAGATGAACACAGAAATTGCTTTCCTAGCTACTTATATTCGTGTTATAATTAAGGTTTATTATCATCTTCCTCTTAGGTTTTTTAATCTTTAAATTTTTTATTATCTTTAAGTAGTTATACAAAACAGTTTCTGAATATAATACACCTTGTTCAATGATACGTCTTTCAACCTTCTCACTCATCCCTCACCCTTCTTAATTTTGTAAGACAGTGGATTCTTAACTGCATTTTCTCCCTTTTCTCCTCTTCATTACTCTACCCTTGGTAGTAATTTTATTGAATTATTTTGGTATTTATTTTATTGGTAATTATTTTATTGAACTTTGACTTTGCCTTTCTAAGAAATTACACTATTTGACTTCTCCATTAAATCTATCATATTTCAGTTAATACATTTGTATAGACTGACATAGCACCCAACATATTTACTTATAACTTTATACATTAGATCTAGCTTCCACATGTAAGTGGAAACATGCATGCTTTGTCTTCTGAGGTGTCACTTACTTCATTTAACATAATTTTTCCAGGTCTGTCCATTTCTTTACAGACCATACAGTTTCATTCTTTCTATGAGGAAATTTAGAATTTAGAATCTTGCCAGTCAGCTGCCTTAAGCAAAAATCTTCCTCTCCTTTACCATCAGAATGAGGATGAGGTTGTCAGCAAGATGAGGCAGTTCCATATCTTTTCTCTTGTGGATGAGAGAAAGGGAAAGAAAAGATAAAGGGAAGGAAGAATGGCTGATATTGGACCAACAATGCTGTATGTGGTGTTAGTCCAGAGAAAGAAGGAACCCTGGAGGAATGATGTGAGAGGAAGGATTTTCCTCCAATTCTGTGATGGGCTTATAGCCTCAGTGGGAGTTCCGCATTGTATCTACTGCGCAAGTTCCTCTTATTTTTCATCCTACATGTCTTTCCTCCTCAGTCAGCCCATTGTTTAATCCAGGTTGCTTGTCTAATAAGGTATATGTCCTTACTTGTTTTCCTGAGCTGTGGATGCTGCTATCATCCACGATCTATCATCACTTGATATGAAACTAGCATTGCAGGTACACTCGCCCACCTTCAACAGTGAGCAGAAATATGATTGCTCATAATAATCTGGGATGATTCTTCCCTTATTACATCAGTTTTTTCTTTACTGCTGATTCACTGGCATTAGGAATCAAAAGAAAGCAGGTAGTAGGTGGAGTTTCAAAATTCATGAAAAGCCTTACACTTTTGGAAACTAGTAGCTCTAACTTGGCACTGCCCAACACTGCAATCACAAGCACCCCAAATTAAGCAATTAAGCTGCTGGGAGGAATGATGAGAAGGCACAAAAGCAAGAGTCTTATTTCCTCTTACTATTTCAGAAATGAAAAATCTATTTTGATTCCAAGATATAATTATATATCAACCTTTCCTCTGAAAGAAAGAAGGGAGAGATAAAGAGTCATATATTGTTTAATTTCTACTTGCACATGCTCTTTGACTATCAACTCTTTTCTTTTGCTTTGGTCCAAATAGAGTAGGTTGTTTGTGTGTTTTAGTCAATGACAGGATAAGAAAAAGCAAACGAACATAGTTTTTGTGTGTTTTTTTTAATTTGTCTATCTATTATCTATCTATCCATCTATTTATCTACCTAAGTGCCATATCAAAGAGAATACAATGGTCTCTAAGTGTTGGGTATCCAGTTCCTCTTACTCTATAATTCTGCCTTAAAATGGCCTGTCCTCCTGGTTTAGATTCTTTCTCCATAGCACTTGGTTGATACAGCGTGATCTAAAGTTACAATCTTGGTTGATACATGATCTAAAGTTACAATCTACCCCTGCTATTTAAGGAAGTCCCCCACACCACATCTGTGCATTTAGCTTAAGATAAGCTGTGGGGATTTTTGTTGGAGTGTGGTGTGTGGGTTTGCCAACTGCAGTTTTGATTTGCAACACCTACAGCCTGCTCAGCTCATTCTGATGCTAGGGTGGTTTCCTTCTGGGACTAAATGTCAGTGAGGTGCTCCAGGCAAAGCTATTGCCCTCACAACATCTATGAATTTAGTTTGTTCCAGGAATAGAGGACTAATTCCTCTATGCAAGTGAACATTTGGAGCAGGTATATTAGCCAAGCCAGCTTCAGAAGATTAAAAGAAATGACTCCTGCTGCTAAAGGCTAAACCTACTTTGCTATACATTAAAATACTTCATCTAAATCAATGATGTACAAATGTTTTTGAGTGTCTACTTTCTGCCAGGTTATGGATATTTCATACTCACCAATGTTCAGAAATCCATTACAAGCCAGAAAGCAACAGTAAGCAGGAAATAAAGACTCATAAATAATAGATGTAAATTATTAAGAATGACAGGACAGACAAGAAAGCACAATAGCCACACATGGAGTAAAATCATCAAGTACCAACAAAGAATATATGGGTTTCAAATAATGTGGTAGATCTTAAATCCCTTTAAATTACAGTATCCCACTCACATAAATTGGGCCTGAGCAAGATGTGCTTGGGTAAGAATTGGCTAACATTTGTATTTGGGGTGACTGCTTCTCCTTTCTCTGGCCATCTTCCCTTAGTAAGCTTCTCTCTCTCAAAGTCTACTTCGCTGGCAATGTCCAGTCAGACTTTTGGAAAAGCCAATCTTCTCTGTTACAGGAGATTTTTAGGAACCAGGCCTAAACTACTGGATTCCATACATAAGGTGCAGCCATTTGTCCCAGTACAAATAAACAGAGAAGTAGTAGTAGGGGCAGAGGAAGAAAACTTACTATGTAACACAGGAAGTTGTAGTATAAAAGCATTTTAATTCCTCTTCCTCAAAATGACATTTTTATTAGGTTTAAATAGGAGCAAGAATTTGGGGCAGAGGATGAAAGGTAAGCGAAGATAAACAGCCTAGTCATGAGTGGGTTCAGGTTGCCCCGATTGACAGGGCTTAGTCACAGGTGGCAGAGCCATTTATTGTCTGGACAGGTTAAACAGAGTCTTGTTACAATAAGATTGTTAACAAGCACATGGGGTCATCAACCTCTTGAGTCCTTCTTGAATTCTAAGATGGCGTCAAGGTGACCACAAGAGAGAATGGACTTTGATTCAAAATGAAGACAGAGATGCCACACTTTCATCCTACTCAAGTAGACAGTCAACACTTCTTATCAAAACTGGGCACCGGTGGCTCAAGCCTATAATCCTAGCTACTCAGGAGGCTGAAAGCTGAAGATTGCTGTTCAAAGCCAGCCTAGGTAGAAAAGTTTATAAGTTTTATTTCTAATTAATCACCCAAAAAAGCAGGAAGTAGAGCTGCAGTTAGAATGCTAGCCTTGAGGAAAATGAGCTCAGGCACATTGACTAGGCCTGAGTTCAATCTCTCAGACCTGAGTTCAAGCCCAGGAATGTTCATGTGTACACACACACACACACACACACACACACACACTACCAAAAAAATAAAAGGCAATCAAAGAAACAAGCAAAAACAGCTGTTAGGTACCTGTTCTACTTCTAAGGGAAGCAGTTTGAGGAGCTGGCAAACTGAACTTCAAAGCATGTGATACTTATGTAGTCTCACTTCCAAGAATCATCTTTCTCCCTTGATTAGCATATTACCTTGGTTTAATTGAAGCAAACATCAGAACCCTGCTAACGCTCCCTCTCTCTGCCACTTGTACTTTTCTGAGTAACCTGTGCTTTTCAAAGTAACATTCTCATTGACAGCCCTGGATTATCTGGTCACTGAGACTACAACCAGAGTTCCGAGCCAGGGTCTAACTCTGGGGATTTCAACATGTCAATAGTTCCCATTAGCCAGTATTGAGAGATGAGTCATGATGAAGGGCAGAGAGATATTTATTAATGTGTTAGGCATAAGTATTTGGGGAAAGAAACATTTCAGGTCATGTTCAGAAGAGAGCCACAAGCTTCAGGTTTAAACGTAAGAATTGGAGCAGTGGGCGCAAAGTAGGCATAATTAATCAATCCATGGCAGAATGTGGACAGGTTGATCAGTATTTCAGTCTGGTGCTGCCAAAGTTTCCAGAGAACTTGTCAGTGCTGTTATCATTTGTCATCGGCTGGAGAGAACAATCTGGTAAGCAGACCACTGCCTACTGCTCCACCATGCAGCTTCATCATTAGAGACAATTGTGCTCAATTGAGGTCGCCTGTTCTTGTAAGTCTTTTCTTCAAGTAGTTTTGATACTATAAAGATCATCATCATAAAGCTGTTATACATCATTTCTGTTCTTCCTGGAACCCAAGGTGATTATAGGAGAAGGGAAAGAAAGCAGGGGTGGGGGGGAAGAGAAGAAGGGGAAGGAGAGAGGGGAAAGAGAGTGATTGAGCCAATGAGATTTTTTTTTTACAAAACCAGTCTTGAAATGCCCACTACAAGATTAGTTCCAGTTTTGCTATTCACGAGGCATAGGTATGTATTAATCATGTCACCCTCCATATGCGTATCAGTTTGCAAGCTATACAGTATCAGCAATTGGTAGCGACAAGTGTTCCAGTCTCCAGGAGATCCTCTTGCCATAACCTGCATACCTCCTTATTCCCAAGTTTCCCCAGGTTGAATCTTGTGTATGATCAACTTCAGCATCTTAAAAAGGAAATTTACAGCTTCAAGGGAGGTAGGGAGAGAGAAGTTGGGGAGGTGGGGAGGGAAGAGATGGTAGGGGAAAAACAAAAGAGGGGGTAACAATGCTTGATAGGAAATGTACTCATTACCTTAGTTATGTAATGGTAGCCCCTTTGTACAGTATCTTTATAATAAAAATATATATTTAAAAAAGGAAATATAGGAGGCATATGATTTTAGCCTGATCCTTTTGAGTTGACTTTAGTCCTTACCTTTGGCTCTTCTGCCCTTGGATACTTAACCTGGGTTAGAAAATCTTGTGAGCAGCCATTATGTGATCTGGCTGGCCTCTAGGCCTCAGGTAGATGTTTGGACTAAAATCTTTCATCACACTGTACCTTTCCTAGGAGTTTTGAAATATAGTAAGCTTAATTTCAAATATTATATTAAGCTTAACCTCAGCTTCATTCTTGATTTCCACAGTCGCAAATTGGAGAAATGTGAGACAATTGAAGGAATACCTGAAACCTGGCAAGCTACCATCTCCACTGAGTTAAATTTACTGGAATTACTAAAGAACATAAAAAAGAAACCCTTAAACGATTCAAGTAAGAAAAAAACTCAGCTGTTCTATTTCAGAGATAAGCTGCCTATGGAAAACATCTGGAAAAAAAAATATTTATCTATTGCCACCTGGTGGTGCCAGCCCAAAATATAATGATTTGTAAGTAGCTTTCTTTTGTGTTCTTTCTCTTTTTGTCCTTCCTCTCTTTTCCTACCTTTCTCTCTTGCCTTTGTTTTTCATATTCACTTTATTAGCATATTGTTAACTGTAGAAGCTAATAGATTTCATTATGACTCCTTCATACTTGTGTTTAATCTACTTCAATTGTATTTACTCCTCTTACTGTTTGTGGTCCTCCCTCTCCTCCAGATTTCTTCTCTGATGCAGTTTTTCTTTCTTTTCATCTTTATCTTTTATTTTAAAAATATTGCTATAGATCCTGAGTGTGGCCCCAGCTGATATGGTAAGAAAGTGAATTGAACTTGTTTGGCATTTACATACTTCTAGAAGAAGACAGAAACATCACATGTGCTCAGTATAGCAGAAAAATATATTACAAAAGTTATACCTTTAAAAACAATTTCTAGGACACTCTTACATTGGATATGAATTTTTTGAAACAGGAAGAGCAGCTGTCACAACAGAAATAATTTGAAAAAGTGGATGCTGTTAATTAGTATTCTACAATTACTGATAAGAGATTGTCAAGTACTTTATATGAAAATTGTATCCAATATACAAAGAAGATATAACACAAGTTTGTAAAGGGAATGGCTTGATAATATTTGGATTTGATTGATAACTCTGCACAGTCAAAAGTAAGTGAAAATTAGGCAACAGTGGCTCATGCCTATAATCTTAGCTACTCAGTAGCTAAGTACTGGGAAGGAAAGCTTATGAAACTCAACTTCAATTAACCACAAAGAAGCCAGAAGTGGAGTGTGGCTCAAGTGATAGAGTACCAGCCTTGATTGTAAAAGCTAAGTGACAATACCCAGGCCCTGAGTTCAAGCCCCAGTACCAGCGCGTGCGCGCGCACACACATACACACACACACACACACACACACACACACACACACACACACATACACTTAGTGGAAGTTATGAGAAGATTACAAGAAAATAAAATAAATTTGGCATAAAGCAATGTTACAGAGAGAGAGGGTACAGATTTTAGGGATGTTTCTGAGATAAAATTGTCAGTTTGCTGATTGAGCCAAAGTTAATTGTAAAGACTGGGAGGAGCTAACGATGCACGTTTCAGTGTGTGAGCTCACAGGATTTTCCACTGGACAAGAAACCAAGTTCCTTCCTGCATCCCATTTTACATCTCAGTGTCTTTCTTCTTTGAATCAGTGATCATTAATTCTATCATATCTGAACCAGAGAGAGAAAAGGTGAAACATGGTTGTACATCTGTTAGAGATAAAGCAAATCTTAGTAGAACCAGGACAGATGTCATGTGGAGAAATATGGTGGCCATGCCAGTGCTACTTCACTTTGAATATAACACCTTTACTTATTTCTGGTGTCATATTTTGCATGGCATATTCAGTACCAAACATTGTGTTAGGTATTTCAGAGATAAGTGGAAATAAGAGGAAGTCTCTGTTGGCAATATTTTGCTACCTAGTAATTGAGACAAGGAAATAAGCAGGTAACTCAGCTCCTATGATAAATCTTTTATTATTAAAATGAAAGTAGTTATTGATAGTGTCAAAACAGGACAAAGGAAGTGGCCAATTGTAAGCCTTGAAAATTCAAGAAGCTTCGTTAAAAGTCATGAAATGTAAAGTAGAACCTAAAGAATTTAGTAATCCCAATGAAAGTGAGGAATGAGAGTATTTTTAGACAAAAGATTAAAGAAGTGTGGAAAAAAGTCTTAGAGATCTGTGCGTAATTCTCTGTGCATGAAGGAAAAAATGGATGGTAGGAAGAAAGGAAAGAAGGAAGGAAGGAAGATGGGAGGGAGAGAGGGGGGAAGGAGAAAAAGAGTCAGAAAAAAAGAGGATAGAGCTAAATTAAGATTTTCAGAAATAAGACTAGATCCTATTTCTTATCCTTTTCATAAATGAGAAGTATGGTTATGTTTCTCCACTTGTAACTCTTGTCTTACTGTTAAGGTCTTTTTTTTGTTGTTGTTGGTCGTGGGACTTGAACTCTGGGCCTGGGCGCTGTCCCTCAGCTCTTCAGCTCAAGGCGAGCACTCTACCATTTGAGCTACAGTACCACTTCCGGTTTTCTGGTGGTTTATTGGAGATAGGAGTCTCACGGTCTCTCCTGCCCAGGCTTCTTTGAACCTCGATCCTCAGATCTCAGCCTCCTGAGTAGCTAGGATTACAGGCGTGAGCCACCAGCACTCGGCTGTTAAGGTCTTTTAAATATAATTTAATATTTAAACAATGTTCACTTTGCTTGAAATATGTGAATAATTGCATTTTGGGGGTTTAATCAAATGAAAAGCTTCAGTTTCCTCAAATTTCCCCTTACAGAATTATTTTTATTACAAGAGAACTGTGTTATGCTTCAGTCATACATAGCTCCACCACACATGTGTTAATGTACACACACACACACACACACACACACACACACACACACACACATAGAATGCAGGCAGTCATACATTAGGCATTTCTAAATCTACTATGCCAGTGGAGCCTGGCCTTTTGTTTTAGTCCATAATTTTCTTGATTCTAACAACACATTTTTTAATGTAAATACTTTTTAAATGTTTTTCTAAACTAGCAACTGCAAAATGAGAAGTTTCTGTAGGAACTTCTTGCAGATCTAAAAGAATGGATTAGAAAGTCATCTTTGGGATGGGGTTCAAATGAGCACATGCAGTCTTGGTTGTACTATAAAGAAAAACAAAAAATTGTGTACAAAAAATTGAGCTTGGTGATTACCTTCATAATCTGCCCATATTTCTGACCTGTTCTCATATATGTTCTCTGGGAGAGAGATTTGGTGGGATTCAATGGAGGCTCAGACAAGGTCTACCAGCTATGATGCACATCCATAGAAAAATGGCAGGTGGTAAGAATGGACAGTACATGGGTACAGGAAGTCAGCTCTTGAATAAACCTTCTGGCCCATGATAAAAATAAATGTAGTCCAAATTATGCTAACAGGTTTGGAATTGACCTAGGTGAAGAAACATTACAATATTTTAAACATGGAAATATAAAAATCAATCCAGCGTCAGTCAGGAATGAGGATCATCTGGCCCACAGGCTGTAGAAGGCCATCTCTATGACAGGACAGATAAGTGTGTTTTTCTCTATGCTACTCTTCAGACGCTGGTGGTGGCTACTCATACTGATAATTTTACATGGCCCACTAATTATAAGATCCAAATGGCTCTTGGTAGGTGAAAGTTTCCCCATGCCTGGAGGCCACATACTAGAGGGAAGGATTTCTAGAAATGCTTGTGATACCCAAGGAAGGACAAGGATTTGCCTTATCTGGTAGGGGTGTTGTACATGATGAGTTGTGGCTGGATTTGAAAGTCCTTACAGAGACAGGAGCAACAAGACAAGGAAACACATTGGATATCTGTGTGATGTAAAGGTTTAGAAAAACAATTGTTTTGTGTCCAAATTTCCAAGCACATAGTGTTGATTGATTTATTTTGAATGTAGATGCATGCAGGCTTAACCTTCAGGAAAAACTGAATGTTACAGTCATTGTCCTGGAAACAGTAGACAGAACACTATGTCAATTTCCTCTCCCTCAATACCATAACCATGAACTCTTGTTTTCTTAGAGTTCTAGAGTTTACCAGCAAGATTTAGCCCAAATTATCCACAAACCCTTTGCTGACATTTTTCCATTTTAATTTCACTTCCCTTTGTTTCGATACCCTCTCCTACCAGTATTTCTTAGGAGCACTTCAATATTTATGTCTGGTTTGAAAAACATTGCAGTTTTCACTAGAAAATGACTTATTTTGGTGTCCAATGAAAAGTTCAAATTTGGCCAAGATAAATACAAGGAACTCAGATTAAGAACCAGTTTGACCTAGCAAGAGTCATTCTTGACATCAGGTTAGAAGTCTGCTTTGAGAAACCAAGTATGTGAAGCTTAGATCTGAGGTCTTGCTTTTTTTTTTTTGCTAACTGCTCTTTTTAGAATTCTAGTTTGTTCTTCCATTAAGGAAGATGATGATTTCTGCATGATGTCATCTCTCCAGGGTGAAACTTAAATATATCATAAAAATTAAATTGAAAAATATTTTGCTGTCTTCTTTAACCTCTTATTTCATGTATGTATGGTAAATCATATTGCTACAGAAAGAACAACACAGGCCAAAATGCATACACCAAAGCCCTAATCATCCGTGTGGCTGAATTGGAGATAGGGTTTTAGTTAATCAATCTGTAAGTAAGCATTAGGACCACAAGCTGGTGTCCCTGAGAAAAGAAGAAAATATAATGATGCACACAGTCTTTAAACTAGAGTCCTAGTTCATAATATAAAACAGCTATCTACAAATAAAGAAGCAAACCATTGTCAAGAACAGAATGGCTTTCATCTTCATCTGGAACATCTGGTCTACCAAATAGTAAGACTATTAATTTATGTTTAATCCAATCCATCTATGATATCTTATACTGGCTCAAACTGATTAATATAGAGGTACATTAATTAACTTGTTTTTGTCAGCAGTGGGGCTTGAACTCAGGGCCTGTCCTGAGTTCACTGTCCCTGAGTTCTTTCACTGAAGGCTAGCACTCTACTACTTTGAGCCACAGCTCCATTTACGGTTTTCTGGTGGTTATTTGGAGAGAAGAGTCTCAAAGACTTTTTTCCTGCATGGACTGGCTTTGAACTGCAATCTTTAGACCTCAGCCTCCTGAATAGTTAGTATTACAGGTGTGAGCCACCTGTACATATATTTCCTTAAACATTTATAACTTATATTAGCTTACATTAATTATACAAGGGTAGAATTTCATTGTTCTATTCCTACAAGTATACAATGTATTTCAATCAATCACACATACTCTAGCACTCACTATCCCTGCCCCCAATTTTTTCTCTATTAAGAAAATAGTTTCTGTATCCAGATTATATATTGCTTTGTTAAATTCTTTAATTCCTTGACACTTATACTCAAATATTTTAATTCACTCACTTGCTAGTTAGATTGATGTACTGATGTAACACCTCAAAAATATTTTTTATTTTTAGAAATTTTTTTCTTCTTCCTTCCTGAAATGTACATGAAACTAATCTTTTTTCTGACAAGTTTAGTTACACCTGTCCATAATTCTCTTATTCTTACTAACATGACTCTTTCTTGTCCTTTATGTCATCTTTTTCCATTTCTTCTTGTCATATACTTCCCCCTAGCAGTCACAGCTTCACAAGCTCAGGGTTATTCTCCCCTGCAAAGGACAGTCAAACAGACCATCTATTGATGTTCCTACTAGATCAATTGACAATTGATTCAGTTTGGTCACTAGGCAACATATTTTGGGAAAAGCATGCTGTGAATACTGTTTTTGCACTTATTTTCCAAGAATAAAAATGTCTTCAAATAATCTCCAGCTTTGTTCTAGCATTCGTGCAGGCTAAAAATACCACTCACACTGTCTGCCTTTGTTTGCCCATTATGGCATAAATTCTTGCTACATCTGTATCCATGTGACATTGGTTAAAGATGCAGATTCCTATTTTTAGAAGTAGTGTCAAGAAAGAAAGGGTATTTGAAAGAACATTTTAAAAGACAGGCTAACAGAAAAAATAGATTAAAGAGAGACTCAAAGACAAGTGACCTGGGTTAGAACGTTCTGGCAATAGATCCTCATCATCACTTAGCTCCTCCTAGTGTGTAATGTATTGGAATAAGGATGGGGGTTGCAGGCTCTTTTTCTGCAATGACCACTGGAGGGCATTACCAGTCAGCAGAGAGGGAAGTTCACAGCAACTCCTTAGTTGAGAAAGTTAAGGTAAAAAGGGAACAGGCTACATAATTCTTGAGTCATGTAGCACTAAAGCAAATATGGCAAAAAAAGCTATAATTACACACTCATAGATTTGCTGTAACAGAGGTTGGAATTTTACCAAGAAATTATTAAAAAATTTTGTGTGGGGGGGGTGAGGAGGTACCATAGCTTTTACTCTATGCTCGACCCATTGTTACCATCAATGTGATAGATTAAAGATTCCTGGTTGCTTGGATTGACATCATTTAATCAGTATACTCCTAAGCAGGTTGATACATGTTGAATTTTCCAAAACTTTGAAAAATTCAAAAAATGCTGAGTGATATCAACACTAAATGGTGGCATTATTTATTCACTTGTTACTTATTTTGTGTCAGTATTGGAGCTTGAACTCAGGGTTTTACTCTCTCATTTTGGCTTTCCCCAGTCATGGCTAGTAGTCTACCAATTGAGCCATACCTCCACCTCTGGCATTTTTCTGGTTAATTGGAAAGAAACAGAGGAAGAAGGCAGTCATAATATTCTATGTATATATGTCAAAATAGAACTAATTAAATTGAGGGGATGGATGAGGCTAGGAGAAATGGGGAGAATTATGAGAGAGGTGGCACTGATCAAGATGGACTCACAAACTGATATGCTGAATTGAAAACCCTTTTCATAACTACTTAAAGGTTTTTAAAAATGAGTATTGAAGATTTTTCTACCCAGGCTGTGCAATTTAATCCTTAGATCTCAGCCTGCTGAGTAGCTAGAATGACCAACAAGAGCCTCCAGCACCTTGCTAAAAGATGGCATCTTAAAAATGGTTTAATTTTCTTTTGGCTTGCAGAAGTCATTTTTAGAAAGCAGGTTAATATGTTAAAATTTGCACATAATTGAAAATTCTTTATCTTTCATTTAAAAATGCAGCATGTCATAGAAACACCTAAGGTTCTATTTTTCTGTCTTCAGACACTATCCATGTAGACCAGGAGCAAATCTTGAATTGGATTTCCAAATCTTTGAGCAACATATAGCTCATCTTTAACTCTACTAAGGGGCTCTTACTGCTTCCACTGATGAGGTGGAGGCTGAGCCTGTTTTCAAAGCTTGCACCCTGTTACAGTTCAGTCCTACTTTCTCCTTAGATGACTTACAGGAGGAGGTGAACTTTGGAATTTGAACATGTTTTAGTGTATGTTGTCTACTTAACCAGCCTTAATTTTACCATCAGGAGCTAGTAACTCAGTGGCAACTGGTTCTTTTTACATTTGGATGGTGAGATGTGGCTTCCTGAATTACAATGGGCATAAGGAGATAGGCTAACTTCATGTTACTGAAGGGTTTTTCACATGGCTTTTAGTAACATGAGCTCCTGGATTGCCTCTGGTATCAAAGATTAGTCTTCCCTCTAGTGACAGAACAGATCATCCAGGGACTAAAGTTTTTCTGCTCTTCCATCCTTTCCATAGTGATATTGTCTCATGATATTTGGAACTATTTAAGGTCTGTGATTATCAGATCTGTATTTTGACTCTCTCTCATATACACTAAATTCTTACTTTACAACTCTAGTTATAGGTGCAATTGATAACCGCAAATGTAAAGTCTTTGAAACTAACCTTTTAAATACACCTATGTTATTGATTTTAAATACACCTATGTTATTGATTTTAATAATAATATAGTTGAGGTACAGAAAAGTTAATTAATATACTCAATGTCACAAAACTAGTGAGGTAGATAGCACAGATTTTTAAACTCAAAGTCTGTATTCTAAACATTTGCTCCTAATTTTTAAAAAATATATTGCTTCTTTTGTTCAGGTCTACATGAAATGATGTATGCAGCCCATACTCACTTTAAAAAAAAATAAAAGAAAACTTCATAGTAAGAGGTAGTGAGATGGGGATAAAGAATATTGTTCATTTAGAATCAAGACTTGAGATTTCTGGTCTTGATGTACCTCTGTTTAATTTTGGGTGAACTACTTAATGGCTTTTCTTCAGCTGTAAAATGCAAATCGATTTCATGTCATTGGATTTAATGCCCTTTATTTATCTCATTTCAGATCTTTCACAAATCACCTTCACATGTGTGATCTCATCTAAGCCTTCCAGAAACCCTGTAAGAAACTGGAATCTCTGAGGGGTGGCATCTCTTCTACCATCACCTTGTCTGCCTTATTGCAGACATTCTAAGGACCCTCAGACACCCAAGTCATTGTCTCTTCCTACTATATTCTTACACTGCATTTTATGAACATAAAAGTATTTTCTAAAGTGTAACATAACACGCTGATACTAACTTGAATCCTTAATATGTCATGCCACAGTGGATTTTCAATGCTCTCAATTGAGGCCAGCAAAGAAAAGGCAGTTTTGAAATTAATGTGAAGGAGCCAAAGGAAAGTAGGTATGTAAAAAACACATGCTTTCTTAATTTACTTTGAGTGAATCCTAGAACAAATGTGAAACTAATGGAGGAATATGCTGCATCTCTTTGCTTCAGTGATTTCCAGGTTTTGTAACTCAAAATGATAAATGTTTAAACAGCTGCAATTATAAAGCTAAAGAAGCTTACCATTTGTGCACCCATAGGTGCACATGCACGTTTTTTTCCCCTTCATGATTGTTGATTGGAACTATGCCATGGAAAGAACTCCAGAGTTGACATAAATATACTTTCAGCTTTTTTGCTGAATCCTTTGCATGGTATAACATTCTCTCTGGGAGGTTTACCTCAAGAGAGGAAAGAAAAGAAAAAAATGTGAACAAACCAGATTTTATGACTTCCTGTCTTGGAATAGCTTCAGAGATATTGTTCTCCTTCAAGTACAAATACTTTTGCAACAATTGAGGACTACTGGGAAGGAGTAGGGGGTGGGGTCTCAGCCATAGCTTTGGCCCTTGAACAAATCTTTGGTTTTCATTTTATCTTTGTATACTTAAGATGTATGAATAGAAGGATTTGTAATTTCTCATTCCATTTCTTTTTAAAGCACATAGACTCTAAATATATACTATTATGCAGGCCGACATAATCCAAATGCAGTCATTGTAAGTGCTTTTATTGATTATAAATTTGGAACTTGAGAATTCAATTCTCTTAGTGTTCTGGGAAGTCACGGGAAAAGACATAGCAAGCTTTAAGTTCCCTCTTGTCTGTGGGAGAGGTGTAAATCAGTTTGAATCTTGCTGCTTCCAGAGATGCGGACAGATTTATCCCTTATCCTACACATACCGATAGAGTATTAGATTTGGAAACTGAGACTCCATCAATACAGAGAACCTTAGAATGTTAGACTTGGAATCTGAGACTCTATCACTACAGCTTCACTAGTCAGAGTAGCAGGTACCCTAGAGGTATTAAGGGAATGCTTGAAAAAGGGATATGTTAGAAAAATTAGATCTTAAGCACAGCAGAAATAGAGGAAATGAGGGCTGAAGATCCAATAGAAGTCCACTAACTAGTCTTTAAGTACTGATGTGTGTGGACAAATAGGAATGGAATTCCTTGGAATTCCTGCTATGGAATTCCAAGAAAACAAAGGACTACACAATTTTAACAATTATAATGATGAATTTATGGAGAGCTTATTTATCAAACATTATGCAAAACATTTCACATTCTAGATATATTTCTGTCTGACTGCCTTCCTCTCCCTTTCTCCCTCTCCCTCTCCCTTCCCCCGCCCCTCTCTCTGCCACTTTGTTGGTACTTGGACTTGAAATCTATGGACTCTCTGGAGGTTTTTTTTGAGTAGCTTCAGATTTGCCACCAAAGAATATTTTTGTCTTAAGCTTCCAACGTTCAAATAATTCTGCTTCAGGAGTGCATACAAAGTTCAGTGAGGGAATCCATGATCTAAAAATACTCTAACTATCCACCAGAAGAACAATATAGTGCTTAAATGTCCACTAGAAGAGCCATATAATGCTTACTATGAGAGAAACTTAAAATCATATCCAAACATATGAAAAAGGAGGGAATTCTAAATATGTATTTGTTAATTTCTGTAGGGACAGACTCCTAGTTGTCCATAAACACATATTAAATTACAAATTAGAGAAGGAACACTTTAGCTTAGCTTGTTTCTAATTTGTAAGGTCACATTTAAATTCGAATGCTGACTGTAGTGAAACAACTTTAAGACTAAATTTATAGTGGTTGACGGCTTTCCCATAGACAGATGTCAATGCTTAATCATTGTAATACATTAAAGACTTCTTTCTTTCCTCTGCACCACCCTAGTAAGCTAAATGTAAGTATCTTGGATGAATCCAGATCTATTACATTTTAACTATGTCTGTAGAATTCTATGCTTCCATCAGAAAGGATGACGCTGTGCCATTTGTTAGGAAATGGAAAGACTTGGAAAAAATATATATTAAGTGAAGTAATCCTGGGCCAAAGAAACATAGGTCCCATGGTTTCCCTTATTTGCAATAACTAGTATATGTCTAGGACAAGCAGAAAAGGTCAAAAGCTATGTACATATGACCATCTAAGATGATGCTAAGCGAAATGAACCCCAAGATAGGTACACATTCTTGCTGTTGTTTTTAATGTACTTATAATGTACTATGTGATTTTTTTTGTTTCTTTTGTATGTTCTTCCCCAATGGTCTAACCCCTGTTTTCACTGTATTTGATTCCGGTGCCCTGCATCTTATATATACATTTTTCTAATTTGGGGCTGGGAAAGGAAATAACAAAATGCTGAAATAAGGTTACAGGAAGACCCATTGTAACAACAAGATGTACAATACACTATGTTGAAAACGAACATTACAACTTCATGGGGTGGGGAAGGAAAAGTGGGGAGGGAAGGAATAGTAGGAGAAAAACAAAGGAGGAGGTAACAATGCTAGATAAGTAATGTACTCATTACCTTACTCATGTAAATGTAACACCTCTGTACAATATTTTACAATAAAAAATACACACAAAAATGTTACTTAAACCAAATGCAGCCTGGGAACCTAATTGTCTGCAGTCCTAGCTATTCAGGAGACTGCAATCTGAAAACAGCCCAGGTAGAAAATCTGAGAAAGGCTTATCTCCAGTTAACCACCAAAAAGCCAGAAGTGAATTTCTTTCTCAAGTGGTAGAACACCAGCTAACAGAGAGTGCAGTGGCCAAGTTCAAGCTCTAGTACCAGTATTTAAAAAGCAAAGAAACAAGCAGAAAGCCCTAAAGGCCTATATCCTGACTACTTGTGATATGCATGATGTGCTACTACTTACATCTTTTGAAGAAATTTCCTACTGAAATTAGGATTAAGATAAAGCATGGCAAAACTAATTAGGGGAAGTGGCACTGTGGCTCAATATGGTGGAGCACTAGCCTTGAACAAAAAGAGCCTAGGGACAGTCCCCAGGCCATGGGTTCAAGCCCAACAACCCACAAAAACAAAACAAACAAACTAATTGGGAATTAATTTTGTTCAACAGACAATTTTTACTGATGTTTTCTATTACTGTTGGTTTTTTTTGTTTTGTTTTTGCTTTTGCTTTTATTTTTCTCTTTCCACTAGACAATACTAGGATTTAAAATTTGAGCTTTGTGCTGCTAGGCAAATGTTCTACCACTTGAGCCCCTTTTTGGCTTTCTTTTTTTTATTTTGTTTTTATTACCCCTTTGGTTTAAGATATGGTTTCATACTTTTTTCCCAGGCTTGCCTTGGATCATGATCCTCCCAGCCCCTCAAGTATCTTGAGTTATACCTATTCCAGAAGTTTTTCTAAAGGACAAATGCTGAATAGCATAAGGAAGTCATTATGGTATTATGTCAGATGTTACTGGATATGGCATAAGTACATCTCTAGCAATATGTAAATAAAAATAAAATGTATCAACATAATTAATTTGATTCCCCAAACAAATTATGAAGCATATTATTGTACATATCTAGAGTATTTCAGTAACAAATTAGAATGTCTTAACTTGTTCATGGAGGAAAATAAGAAAAGGTTTGTATTTTCTATATTCTTTGATTTTAAATCATTAGTGAGTTACAGATGAAATTTTGAGATGGAGATCTAGCCAATAAGAATCTGCAGACATGCAGTTTTCAAAGAAAACATGATTTTATTTGAGTATTATTGTCATATTTGTAAGTACTGATATACAAAGTGGCATCTAAAATCAAGATGATTTGTTCAAGCCTTAGATTTTCCTATCTAAACACATTTTTGTAAATTTTCATTAGTCTTCACTTTTTTAATTTATTGAAGAAATCACCTCTAAGTATTTATAGTGCTTCTAACCCTTTTTTATTTTTAAGATTTACTGAAGTGACTTGAATTATTCCAAAGTTCCTGCAATGTGCGGGGGGGGG
>NW_012267261.1:2961926-2971066 GCF_000151885.1 Dipodomys ordii
CACACACACACACACACACACACACACACACACACACACACACAAGCATATATACACCAGATTGCTGCAGGGATATGGACATCATGATTTGATTCCTTCCTTTAAACGTTTATCTTTTTCTAATTTCTACCATGAAGCAGAAAAGAAATTGACCCTATATGTTTTGATATGTAGCTAAATTCATAGTCCAAATTAAATTAATCCAGAAGATTAAAATTTGGTTTTGTTAAATCTATCAAATTATGCTAAATAAAACTCAACATTTTTGCCAATGTTAATCTGATTTAGGCAGAGAAAATTTCCACCTCTTCAGTTACTACTAGTCAATGTATTGATTATGGAAATATTACCTAGAAAAGCCACATTTGACTTATAAACTTGTGTAAACTTCTAGTTGAATGAAGTCCAGACTATTCATAAAAAGCATCCTAAATTAAAATAGATCTTCTCCAGTTCAGGGGTCAGTTGATAAGTACAGATAAAGCAGCTATGTAAAAATATTCCTAGCAGAATATCTTAGTAAATTTTTAAACAAAAAATCCACTATAGCCATTAATTCACTTACACAGACAAACAAAAATGATCTATGATTATTATTTTTATGATTATTTTTATTATTTAAAATACCCCTGAATGAATTACACATAAATTTAGTCATGAAGAAAGAGGATTCATTTGGATATTCTACCTAAAGTATTGTTATTTCTTGCTTTATTACTATCAGAAATCCATGTGCCTATCTGGTTTCAACTGTGTGTGTAATCCATTGAAGTGGCAAAACTTTTTTCAGAACACAGATTGTTTCCTTTTGGTTTTGCTCCCCTTTGTATGCATTAGTCATCTTCTTAAATGAAGTGATTATGTGTATAACACCTTAATTTTTATTTTTCTAAAGCTGAATTTGAATATTTTCTGTTTAAGGAAAAGAAGACTTTTCTAGCACCTGGAAAAGCCTTTGGTCTTCACAAAAGAAGGCAATCTAACAGAGTTGACTTTGTCTCTGCCTCATATCTCCCTTTGCTTCTGTATAGTCTACTCTTAAAGGATCACTGGAAAATAGAAGCAAAGTCATCAAAGCTTGCTCCTAAAAATATCTTTTATTGGGGCAAAGAACTTGTTGGAGAGAAAGATGGCATTTCCCTATGAATTCATCAACTACCCATTTACTCTGCATTATGTGGCGCAAAAACTTCAGCTTCCCTACTTGCAGGATTGCTTACCTCCTTATTTAATCACAAATTAATGGCCTCATTTAAGGTTCCCCAGTCATATGTGAAGACTTTTATTGCTGTTTTGAGACTAGGGCAAACACTCATTTCTTGTCAAATACACTGTTAAAAAAATGCTTATTTCCTGAGTAACACTTTGGACTAATTCATAATGGTAGAAGAAACAGTTACCAGAGGGTACTCTGAAAGCCATATCCTAGATTTAGTTGAATCACCTCGTAAAACCTTAGACTCATTGATGTTTTCTCATTACTAAGAACTCAGTTATATGTGCATCAAGTTTTAGCTTAAAATATCACATTTAAACAAAATCAATATCTGATATGTCAACAATATTATTAAAAGATAAATTACATTGGCCTATTGTATGCTGCCACTTCCACTAACTGCTATATCAATAACCTGTCCCTTAACTACAACATATATCATTTTATATGATTTTTTTGTGTGTACAGAGGGTTTACAATTACATGAGCAAGGTAATAAAGTGCATTTCTTATCAAGCATTGTTGCCTCCTCATTTGGTTCCCCTTCCCATCCTTCCCATCCTTTCCAATTTTTGACATAACATCTTGTACATCTCATTGTTGCAATGGCTCCACCTGTATCCCTATTTAAACAATTTGTTTTTTCCCTTCCCCTCCCCAAATTATACCATCATCAAATACAGTGAAAGAAGGGGTTATACTGTGGGGGAGGGACATACAAAGCAACAAAGAAATCATCTTATAAATATGTTAGAAATAATAGCAAGAAAGGAAAACCATTTCAGTCCTTATCTTGGGATTCATTTCGCCTAACATCAACTTACCTGATCGTTTCTGCTTGTCTCCCACATATACTAGTTATTGCAAGTAAGAGAAATCATGGGACCTATGTTTCTTTGGGCCTGGCTTACTTCAGTTAATATAATATTTTCCAAGTCTTTCCATTTTCTAACAAATGGGGCAATGTCATTCTTTCTGATGGAGCCATAGAATTCCATTGTGTATATATACCACATTTTTTTGATCCATTCATCTACTGAGGGGCATCTGGGTTGGTTCCATATCTTAGCTATGGTAAATAATGCTGCAATAAACATAGTTGTGCTGGTAGCTTTAGTATGATCTTGTTTGTGATCATTTGGTTAAATGCCCAGAAGTGGGATTGCTGGGTCATAGGGGAGCTCTATGTGGAGTCTTTTGAGGAAACTCCATAGTACTTTCCAAAGTGGTTGAACACCTTTACACTCCCAACAACAAAGGGTTCCCTTCTGGCCACATCCCCTCCAGCATCTGTTGCTGTTAGAGTTCTTGATTATAGCCATTCTAACTGGGGTGAGGTGGTAGCTCAATGTTGTTTTGATTTGCATTTCTTTTATGGCTAGGGAGGTAGATCATTTCTTCCTGTGTCTATTGGCCATCCTTCTTTCCTCTTCAGAGAATTTTCTCTGTAAGTCTTTAGTCCACTTATTTATTGGACAATTGTTTCTTTGAGGATTTGTTCTGGGGGATTTAATTTTTTGGGTTCCAGGTATATTTTAGATATGAGACCCTTGTCCGTTGTATTGGCTAGTGAAGATCTTCTCCCAATCTGTGATCTTTCTAGCTATGTCCTTTGGCATGCAGAAGCTCTGCAATTTCATGCAGTCCCATTTGTCCAACCTTTCTTTGATTTGTTGTGTTTCTGGGTCTCTATTAAGAAAATATCAGCCTGTGCCAAGGAGACCTAGGGTTTCTGCTATTCCGTCCTGTAATGTTTTCAGGGTGTCTGCTTTGACTCTGAGGTCTTTGATCCATTTGGAGTTGATTCTGGTGCAGGGTGATTATAGCTTTAGTTTTCTACAAGTGATTAAGTAATTTTGCCAGCACCATTTACTGAAGAGGCTGTCTTTCTTCCATTCTATTTTTTTAGCTCCCTTATCAAAGATTAGATGGCTATAGGTCTGTGGATTCATTTCTGGGTTTTCAATTCTATTCCATTGGTCCTGAGTCTGTTCTTATGCAAGTACCAAGCTATTTTGATTACTATGGCTTTGTAGTAGAGTTTGAGATTTGGTATTGATAAGACGAGATGCAAACCTAAAAAAGGATCCAAAAAGGGAAAGATGAAGTAAAACTCTTCCTCTTTGCAGATGACATGATCTTGTATCTAAAGAATCCCACGGACTCTGCTCCCAAATTACTCAAGCTGATTCAAAACTTTGGCAAAGTAGCAGGGTATAAAATTAACCCTCAAAAATCAATAGCTTTTCTGTATGCCAACAATGAGAAAAGCCTGGCTGAAATCAGGAAAGCAACTCCATTTGTAATAGCCCCACAAAAAATAAAATGCCTAGGAATTAACCAAAGAAGTGAAGGACCTTTATGATGAAAACTTTTAAAACCTGAAAAAAGAAATAAAAACAGAACTTAGAAATTGGAAAACCTTTCCACGCTCCTGGATTGGAAGGATCAACATCACGAAAATGGCAATACTTCCCAAGGCTATCTACAAATTCAATGCGATACCTATCAATATTCCAACCTCATTCTTCAAGGAAATAGAAGAGGCAATCCAAAAATTCATATGGAATTATAAAATACCCCGATTAGCAAAAATGATCCTTAACAGAAAGAACAGTTCTGGAGGAATCAGTGCTGGAGGAATATCAATGCCAAATCTACAAAACCCATTTAATACACAAGAAAACTCTGAGTAAATATACCTTTATTCATCTCAGTTTTAAGATGAGAAAGTGGAAGGACTGATATGTGTAAATTACTGTTCAAAGTCTGAGCTAAGAGCCAAAATTGTGACTAAAATACTGACAGTCTGATGCCATTGGCTACCCACTTACACTGCATTACACTGCCTCAGTCTCTATGCACAAAACCACTTACCCACAGCCGTGAGTAATGCTTTTAATTATCATATTTTATTCTACTGCTCCTTAAGCTCTGCATGTCTACCAGAGTGGGAGAGAAGTACAGAGAAATAATATTTGGCAGGAAAGCTGTCTACCAATCAACTAACACCAGAATGATTTCTCTAAAGAAATATTTTGGAGCCATTAGAGATCCCTCAATGACTCCTAGAGTTTGGTCTCCTGTGGCTTTTAGGACTCTTGGGCTCTAATGTGACTCCTCGGACATTAAGTACTGAACAATCCAAGGGATCTCTTATTCAATGCATTTGTAGTTTCCTGTACGGACAGTTCTAAATCATGAATAAAGGTAAGTGATTGCTAAAGGATTTTCCTCCCTTTACTAAGAGACAAATTCTTAATTGATGAATAGTACAAAAAGAAGAAAGATGCCAGGTGAAGTAATTAACAGATCTACAGTACTTAGATTTATCTTCTCCTTAGGGTATAAAAATGATATGACAGGAAAGAATTACTGATGAGTACAAACTTCAATTCTAATTTTCATGATCTCCAAGTGTTCTATCAATCAAATGTGATATGCTGGTAAAAATGACAATTTCTTGGTGTTTTCTTTTCATATTGTTTGGTAGTTAGTGGTACCGAGGTTATGAACTTGAGGCCTACTTGCTAAATGTATTCTCTATCTATCTCCTGAATCATGCCCTGGTCCTAGAAATTTCTTTCTAAAATTAAAGGAAAAATAGCAAGGAAAAGAGACTATTGAGAGAATAAGATTCTATGGGTATTTGCTAAAATTATAGTTTAAAAAACTCTAAGTGAAAATGTCACTGGAAGAAAAGTCTTATGTCCAAGTTCAGGTACTCTATGAAATCTTACAATTCATTTTTATGGACAATATATATTTCTATTTACTGAATTTCAGTTTGATTAGAGAAAGTAATTTTTTACTGTTTTTCTTCTTTGATCACAGCAATATCTTCCACTCTTCAGCTTCTATAACTCATGCCATTTACCTGAATTGCCACATATTACTGTTATATATTAGTATTTACTGAGCTTTATAGTATGGTGCCACATTATCTAACTTTATGGCAAACTATTTATGGGTTGGGTCAGTGAATTCTTCCTTCTTAGAGTCCCTGCTCTTGCATCAAGTGGGTGTTCAACCATTGTTGATGGATTGAGGTTAGAGCTTTATTAGAAAATATTCTTATAAAATTAATACTCTTTAAACATATCAGTGGAATTCAAGCTTATTATTTCCAAATGACTACATTAAACATGAAACCTCACCTCAAATAAATGTTGTATCTATTTATAGAAGAATAAATATGTTGCTGGATATAATTACTGAAACCATTGCCAGCTAACCCAAGCCTATTCTTTGCAGAATCACAGTAGCCCATTTTATTAACATGGTGTCTTTGAACATTGACATTTTCAATAAATGATGTATTTATATTGGCAATCATACAGTAAAGTACTAGTTTTTTTGGATGGCTTCTTATGAAAATGGAAGTCAAAAACAAGTCCTTTTACTTTCTTGCAGACAACAAAAAGTAGAATTGAAACTTTTTCATCAAAGAGAGTTTATTTTCTCAAAATAGTGAGAATTTAGCAGGAATGCTTTTCATCTAAACACTGTAAGGTGGTATACTACAGATCTACATAATATAAAGATTTTAGTTGTAAACTATGACAATGTAAAGACCACTATACTAAATCTAGAGTTTAGATTTTAAGCCCAGACCCTGTAGGGAGTTTTCCTTGAGTGAAGCTATATAAATAAAATTTGTATTATGATATCTTCCAACAATAATATATCAAGATGCCTCAAGCTATAAGTTCTGCATTTTATTTCCATGTTCAGTCCTAAATTTGCTGGGTTTTTTTCATCCTTGAACATTGCTTTGCTTTCCTAAGAGTTTGTCACTCTGAACTGAAAACTTCAAGTTCATAAAGAAAACACTCTACAGTTGAAATAACCTTTGGTGCTGTGAAGCAGTCTGGTACCTAAAGAGAGATAGAATGACTGTGTAAACAAATGGGCCTGGCAATTTAGGTATCAGATGATTAACAGTGTGTGATTGAACCCGGGACATTTCACCTGTTTTTCCTTTCTGCATTTATTGGCTTTGGACAATTTCTTCCTAATGAATATACCTAAGTCAGAAACTGAGGATACTAATTATGTCTGTATTTCTTAAAAATCCACTAAATTAGCTAAGTCATTGATTGTCATCTCTAAAATAAAGGTAACAGTTAACAGAATTTTCATGAATATTAAAAATGCTCTTGCAGGAGAATGATTCTATGCCATTAAATGGGTTCAAATTCAAGAAATGATTATGATCATGACAAAAGAGAATAAACAAAAGATTTAAGAAAGATCTAGTCACTGTCTGAGACATTTTCTTAAGTATGTGATTCCAAATATTGACTTACAGTTTTTAAATCAAGGTGGTTTCCAAATTTTATGTACCCATCAAGATTTGCCTCATCATGAAGGGATAATTTGCCTGAATACAACCTATTCATTTTACAAATAACAAAAAAATAAGCTTCTACAATTATCACAACTGTCACTGCAAACATAATAATATATTTACATAATAAACAATATCATGGATTTTATGAATTTTTTCAAAGAATGTGTTTATTCCATAGTGAGAAGTGCTATTTATCTATGTCTTTCTTTGTGGATGTTGAAACAGATGTTCTTTCATGAAAAGGTCATCAAGGGTGACCTAAAACAAATCTACATCTGCTGGGATTGAAGAAATTGAGAAGGAATATAAATATTCACGGGAATAAATCTCGTGGGTTTTGTGTGTGTGTGTGTGTGTGTGTGTGTGTGCACATGCGTGTGCATGTGTGTGAACCAAAATATCTATTTCAAAAGGATTCAAGCCCAATTAAAACATGGCTCCTACCAGGAGCTTAAATCAAACAAGTAAAATGTTTCACTATATTTTTAAGTAACTATTCAAAAATCTCATTATTCTGAGCAATCAAAGCTAATCCTTAGAACCCTAGGGCTACTTTCCTATGTTTTAGCTTATTCAAATCCCTAGGCCCACATACAGATAGTTGTTTGTCAGTGAGATTTTTACTCGGATATGCCACTGGTCAGGTCATTATAACCCAGGAATTTAGCACTGATTCTTTATAAGCCAGCTTCACACCTGAAATGTAGACTATGATTTCGAGACACTTGAGAAGGAAATCATGCCAAAACCATGAAGGATATTGATGAGATTAATTAAGCAGTTAATGCTTTCCAGATTTCTTCTCAGACTGTCTACAGAATCAGTAGCTGATGAGCTGATGTTTCTCATTGCTCTAAATAATAAGCTAGCAAAATCCCTGATATGTATTGAACACTTCAAAGTTTATAATAACTTACATTTACTAAATTTATTTAATGCCAATTGGGAAGGCCAATATTTCTAATTAATAATATTCAGGTACATGAAATAGCTTCACTGATGTTGCTTTGCTGCTGTAAAACATTGTTTCTAGATTTCTCTGTAAAGGTGTCAAATTTTCATGTCTGTGGACAAGATTTCTCCTGGCACTTTGGCAACTCTGTCAAGAAAATTGACTGTTTATCCTTAAAGAAGCTAGACTGAGAGACTAGGAGGCTACATAGGGTCAACTTTGAAGCTCACAGGCCCTTAGTAAATAGTTTCTCTAGTAAGGAATACTCTGTGCTGTTTAATTTTGCAACACAAGCATATGTAGTACACATGTATGTAAATGAATATAATATTTCTCTTAAAATGAATTTGTAATATACAGTTAATTTTTTCAAGAAATAAATAGAAATTACATATTTCTACTTCCTAAACAATTTCTTGATTTTTATCTTTATTCTCTGTGTGTGTGTGTGTGTTTGTGTGTGTGTGTGTGTGTGTGTGTGTGTGTGTGTGTGTGTGCATGTACATGCATGCCATTCCTGGGACTTGAACTCATGCCTCAGTTCTGTCTCTGAACTTATGTGATTCAATCTAGTGCTCTACCACTTGAGCCACAATTCCACTTCCAAGTTTTTGATAGTTAATTGGCTGTGATGGGTCTCAAGGACTTTTTTGCAGGGGCTGGTTTTGAATCATAATCATCAGATCTCAGCCTTCTGTGTAATTAGTATTATAGACATAAGCCACCAGCACCCAGCCTAAT
Organism: Dipodomys ordii; assembly: GCF_000151885.1. Lineage (NCBI taxonomy): Eukaryota > Metazoa > Chordata > Mammalia > Rodentia > Heteromyidae > Dipodomys > Dipodomys ordii. Next base: position 2,970,189 of record NW_012267261.1, read on the forward strand.
CTCTATTCATATAGTCTTCTTTTCATATATGTACATGCACTGATGTATGTCATCATTTGTCTTTGACACACTTGTCATTTTCATACTTTTTTGAAGATGAAATTTAGAACATGTTCATTGAAATTTTCCACATTCGTAGAAACAAAGGGCTAAAGGCTTCTTTTAGATCTTAGAAGAGCTATGTGCAATCGTAATTCAGCTTTACTGACCCATTTCAAGAAAAAGGGATGAATGCTGATACTGTCCAAGGACTTCCTGGTGAGTATAATCTGTCATAGGTTGTTGGGATACACCCATGCTATATGGTATGATTGTGCTTTATTTACTTATTTATTTATTTTCACTGTGAAAGATAATGACTTCCAGTCATTCTCTGTGATACATTTCAAAATATTCTCCCCACCCCTCCATAAATAAATCTTTCTTGGGTGTAAGAATGCTCATCCATAAAAAGAATGGGTCAGCCATATATTTCAAAAAGCCTTTCTCAAAACCTTGTATTTCCACTTTATGAATCAATTTTCTAGAATATTACTTAAATATAATCAACCTAACTTTTATCATTAGCATCAGTACATCCTTTTTTTATAATCCATTATATTCTACTTAACTAGTTTCCTAATAGCCACGGTTATGACTATGATTTTACAAATGTGGTAGCTATGTCATGACTTTCAAACACATTCCCAAATTTAAATGCAAGACCTCCAACTATGTTATTGATGAATATGCACAGCATCTTTCAACACTCCAACTTAGGTCCTGGTCGATGGCCAAGTAATCCATTTCTGATCTCCTTAGCCCCATGCTCCATTTCTAATGCAGTTCTTTTTTTTTTTCTTTTCCTCCTCCTCCTCCTCCTCCTCTTCCTCCTCCTC
>NW_012267261.1:2971116-2990676 GCF_000151885.1 Dipodomys ordii
CTCCTCCTCCTCCTCCTCCTCCTCCTCCTCCTCTTCTTTTTTCTTCTTCTTTTTCTTCTTCTTCTTTTTTTGCATGTCCTGGGGCTTGAACTCAGGGTCTGGGCACTATTCCTGAGCCTCTTTGTTCTCAAGGCTAGTGCTCTATTACATGAGCCACAGCACCACTTCTGTATTTTTCTCAGTAGTTTATAGGAGATAAGAGTCTCATGCTCTTTTCTGCCTGGTTAGCTGGCTTTGAATCATGATGCTCATGTCTCATCCTCCTGAGTAGCTAGGATTACAGGCATGAGCCACTTGTGCCTGGCCCCTAATGCAGTTCTAATTGTCACTTGGCTTTGTTCAGTTCAATGCTAGAATGAGTACATTGCGGATTTTTTAGCTGCAAATTCAAATCCAGTCTCCATTCTTACTCTCACTCCTAAATGTATGGAAACAATATCTAATGATAGAGTAAAATGTTAGAAGCGACTTTTAACAGTTGTTTATCTCCCAGTCCTTACATAGGATAGGGGTAGGAGGAACCTGGGGTCCCAGCAGAAGTAATTTAAGAGGAGTCATAAAGGAAATTGATGTTTAAGCAAACCTTACTTCCAAGTTTCCTTATTCCTATCAATTATCAGCTTGCCTTTTTATACTGATTCAAGTATTCAAAAACTTAACCCTCAAGAATGGTGTTAGGCAATTTTGTTGGTCTTTTCTATCCTGTTGACCTTTAGATTTTATGCTGTGATTTCCTGGAAGGGGATCCTACTACATCAAATATATTTTTTCCAAAGGTCATTAACTTGTTCTACCTTTGGAATTTGTGATGGACTCACAAGTATAAAACCCCCTGGAGGAATTGCTAAATGTCTCAGACATTGCAAAGATGTTCCAGGTCAAATTACCACGTAGGAGAGAACATGTAAATGAGAGCTGAATAAAAGAGTTGAAAACTAACTGATTTATTCCCTGAAGGAAAGAAGAATGTCTCAGTTTTATGCAGAATCAGATCAAGCTTCTCTGGTGATTTTTATAGAGCCATCGAAAGCCAACGTGCCTGAAAAACTGAACCTTTAAGAATGACTTAATTTTGTTATAAAAAATAATTGCTGTAAAGGACAAAATTCACCTTACATTAGACTAAACATAGGCTTTGTAAAATTCATTAGTGGTTTTGATTCACTTAGAAAGCAGGCTACTTACCAGTAAGTGAGCCTCAATTCTTCTTCTTCATTTTTTTCTCCTGTTTTAAACCCTGTGCAACTTCAGAGCTCACAGAAGTGAACATTCTCCCTCAGGAAAGCTTGTGGCATTTTGTGCTTCTTCATCACATACATTAGTTTTGTTGTGATTTCCTCTTACTGGACTTAGTAGGTCTCTTTGTGCATGGAAATCTGCTAGCTCTCCATCCTCAGAAAACAGTCAGTCTTGGAGTAGAGTAGGGATTTCATAGATGCCTACATATTACTGAGCTAAAGCTGATGTGCATTGTGTTCTACTGTCCTGCTCAGGAAAATATTTGGAAATTGTATGGGTTGACAGTAATTATAAAAATAAACATTTTCTTAGAATCTGTGCCAAGACCTTCAAAGTTGCTCTGTTTGCATTCAAAGGTATAGAAGTTACCAATTTCCAACCGGAGACTAAAAAGGGAAATCAGCTGATTTTGTATGAGAGAAAACAAAATTCATAAACCATTTAAGCCACCCAACTGAAACACAAACAGGAGTGGGCTGTTTGGTATTTACACTAGGATTAACATTCATTTCTTTAAATGAGGAACTAATGTTAGCTCAGTTTCCAAAAAGTGATAATTTACCAGAAGTCACGTTTGCCAGAATGGCAACTGAGTTGGAAGTGCTGAGAAGAGAGATTAAACAAAAGGAAATGAACAAATTAGCCAAAGTGTCAACCCTAACCTATTTATTTGATTTAATCAATCTCATGGCACTTTTTACTTCCTCAACAAATAAAGGAACAAAAGCTGACTTAGGTCAGCCATCTTTCCGGGGTTTGTCTTAGGGGATTTATTCTGCTCACATGCAAAAGAATGTAAAGTTGGCTTTTCCATTCTGTATTAACACAATAAATGGGAATCACATCCATAAAGCATCAGCCGAAACCACTGGTTTTAAAATGAACCCTGAAGGAATTCAAATAAAGACTGTGTGCCCAAAGGCTTCCTACATGAACAGGTGCAATTTTACATCTGCCAACAAAATGCCTACTGAACTACAAGCTGAAACAATGCAGTCATGGGAATGATGATTGACTGCAGTTTTGAAGGTCATAAATCTTTTGTGTGCAATTAGAGAACATCTGAGTGAAGAACACCAGAACTACACAGTAAATTCTCCAAAGCTTACTACTGGAAGATGTTTAAAATACCACTGTCAACATCTCATCTGTTTAAAAATACCTTCCTACAGCTGGGTGCAGGTGGCTCACGCCTGTAATCCTAGCTACTCAGGAGGCTGAGATTTGAGGATCATGGTTCAAAGCGAGCCCAGGCAGGAAGTTCATGAGACTCTTATGTCCAATTAACCACCACAAATCTGGAAATGGCACTGTGGCTGAAGAGCTCAGGCCCAGGGTTCAAGCCCCATGACAGACAAAAGAAAAATAATTTAATTAATTAATTAATATAAATACCTTTCTAAATAAGTTCAGTCTTTCCTTGCATATCTGTAAGAGCAGGAAATTAACTCACTACTTGTTAGAGAAGCTTATTCTATCTTTAAACAATTTTACTAAAATACTGTGTCATCATTAGTCCATGATGCAACTTGATTTCTTATGATCAGAGCTTTATCTCCTGTGTCCACATGAAAAATCTCCCAATGGGAGAAATGACAACTTATTATCTATCTGAGCCTTTGTATTCAATTGCTTTCTTTTTTTGGTTAATTGTTTTTTTATTTTATTTTTTATTGTGAAAATACTGTACAGAGGGGTTACAATTACATGGGCAAGATAGTGAGTACATTTCTTATCAAGCATTGTAGCCTCCTCCTTTGTTTCCCCTTCCCATTCTTTTCCAGCCTCCCCTCCCCGTCCCCCCACCCAATCCCCCCCTCCACTGAAGTTGTAAAGTTCATTTTGGACATGACAACTTGTACTTCTCATTGTTGCAAGGGGTCCACTTGTATCCTTATTTAAACGGCTTGTTTTTCCCCTTCCCCTCCACAAATTATACGGACATCAAATACAGTGAAAGCAGGGGTTATACTGTGGGGGAGGGACATACAAAGCAACAAAGAAATAATCTTATAAATGCATTAGAAACAAATGCATGAAAGAAAAAAACATTTAAATACATATCTTAGGGTTCATTTTCTTAACTTCACCTTATCTGACCTTTTCTGCTTGACTCATACATATACTAGATATTGCAAATAAGGGAAACCATGGGACCTATGTTTTTTGGGGCTTGGCTTACTTCACATAATATAATTTTTTCAAAGTCTTTCCATTTCCTAACAAATGGGGCAATGTCATTCTTTCTGATGGAGGCATAGAATTCCATTGTGTATATATACCACATTTTCTTGATCCATTCATCTACTGAGGGGCATCTGGGTTGGTTCCATATCTTAGCTATGGTAAATAATGCTGCAATAAACATAGTTGTGCTGGTAGCTTTAGTGTGGTCTTATTTGTAAACATTTGGGTAAATGTCCAAAAGTGGGATTGCTGGGTCATAGGGGAGCTCTGTGTGGAGTCATTTGAGGAACCTCCATACTACTTTCCAAACCTTACTTCATTGTTGGTGGGAGTGTAAACTTGTTCAATTGCTTTCTTATTGCATTGGAGGGCTCTTACTCAACTCATTATTTATCTTCTTTTCTTCATACTAAAGATTATCTTTCATTAACAAGCTCAGACTCACATATTAAAATATAAAGTATATAACGTATAACCCATTTTTCTAGTTTTTATTTGTTTGGTTTGTCATAGTTGTTCAGGGATTGTGTGTGTGTGTGTGTGTGTGTGTGTGTGTGTGTGTGTGTGTGTGTATACTGGGACTTGAACTCCTATCTGTGTGCTCTCTCTTTGCTTTCTCATTGAAGGCTGGCACTCTTAACACTTGAATACACCTCCACTCTTGATTTTTTGATGGTTAATTGGAAATAAGAGTCTTGTGGTCTTTTTGGCCCAAGCTGGCAGATCTCAGCTTCCTCTGTAGATAGAATTAAAGTCATGAGCCACCAATGCCTAGCTCCTACATTGAGGATTTTAAAATAAAATATATTATTAACTGATGTAGATTGGGTTTACAAAGGATTTAGTACAGAATAAAATGATTAATTCAATGAACTATGTACATAGTTTACATAAGATAGCAAATGAATATTGACTGTAAAATAACTGCTAAAATTGTTTTTATAGATAAGCAGTTTAATTACTATAATGATTTCAGTTTTCTGCAATTAATTTACTGTTATAATTTTACTATGAAACATTAAGGTCTTCCCTGAAACTCTACAAGGGCATAATAAATATTAACTGGAAGATATGCATCCAAAAGGACATAGAAATTGAACAATGGATATATATTTTCATAAACAAAAACATGTAGTACTAGGTAAAAGAAAAATATAAAACAGAGTAGATCATGTATAAACTAAATATATTTGAGAAGGCTTGGGACTTCTTGAATAATAGGTCTAGAATAAGTGTTTGAATGAAGTGAGAAAAAATATTTAATTTTCAAGATAAACCAAAATATATAAGGTTAAATTAAATGGTAGATAAATGAAAAGATTAGTTTTCTGAAAGCATGTATTTTCCTGCTTGCTTTTTGACAGTACTAGGATTTGAATTCAGTGGCTCATGGTCGCTAGGCAGGTACTTTATCACTTGAGCAATACTTTTATCCCTTTCTTGCTTTAGTCTTCAAATATGATCTCATATATTTTGCCCACAGCCAACCTGGATTACAATTCTTCTATCTGTTCCTTCCATATAGCAGACATATAGCAGATTACAGACATAAACCACCATAACTAGTAGATTTTATAATTTTGGGAATCACAGGAATATTCCCTAATACTTTCTATTCCCTTTTATCATGTTCTGTTAGCATGGTAGGTCATCATAGTGGGGAGGATTTTCAAATGTGATGGAGAACGAGAGAATTAACACACCTTGTAATCAAAACAATAAATATATCCTATATGTCTCATATAAAACAAACTTTTTCCCTATATTGATAGGGATTTGAGATGACATTCTCCACACTCACTGCCGAAATCTAAGAATCAAATGGCCTTGAACAAGGCCATTTGTGGTAAGGCTCCACAGGTGACATAGCTTCAATTAATCCTAGCATTTTCTCATATTGACCACAGTTCCTTGTTCTGTTCAGCTGCATTGATCATGGGGAGGGCACTGCTTTACTGGACTCAACTTTTGTGGTGATGGCTATAACCTCTGCAATTTCTTCTTGGGTGTAGTATTGATGGATAATTGTTCTGTTGATGGTTTTAGGGGAACATGAGGAGCTCCCAGCTGGCCTTTCTGACCATAGAATAATTAACTCTGTAGTCATCTATGTGTGTATGGAAAAAAATATGTGGTGTTTGTCTGTTTGTCTGATAAATTAGTGCAGCCACTCTTGAAATCAGCACAGAGATCCTAAAGCAACTAATGATGGAACTGCAGTATGACCCTATTTTACCACTCTTGGGTATATACAAAATGGAGCATAAGTCAGTAAGCAGTAGAAATACTTGATTAAAGCAATAATCTTCACAATAGACAAGAAATGCTATTAGGTGTGGTGCCCATCAAGTGAGGAATGGATAACAAAAAATACATACTATACATACACAATGGAGTTTGTCAGTCCAGAAGGAAAACTGAAATTATGTCATTTGCAGGAAATAGATGGAACTGGAGATCACTATGTTAGATGAAACAGGCTATTGTTTTATTTAGGAAGAATTAGCAGAGAGTTTATCTTATAGATCTGTGGTGGCATTGAGGGGTCTATTGTTAAAAATACTCAACAAAACACTCCTTTAATGGGCTCTGGTTCTGATGATATTCTTGTAGAAAGGAACTAGGAATGTTCAGTATTTTGCTTGTCAATGACATCGGTTTTCTGACCACCAATATTTTACTTTTCTGATTGTGCAGTTGAAACCCACTGATCTAACATCTATTATCATAAGGATCAATTGATCATCACTACAGATTCATAACATTTGCATACTTCTGTTGCAACCCCCAGCCTGTAGTTAAATCCAGGTTTTCTCTAATAATTAATTGCCAATATTTACCTTTTCTTCTTCTGGAGTCTAATAGACCTCACTAAATTTCGCTGATATATGTACCATCTTCTTCAGTTGTAGCATTCTTAATAAAGCAGTGTTTCCCATATATATGTATATATATGCATTTTAACATTTGTTTTATTTTCTGGAAGCCCTGAGTATTTAACCTAGGGCCTTGAGTATGCTAAGTATTTTACCACTGAGTTATATCCCCAGCCCTTCTCTCCAGCACTTATTGAAGAATAAGGACTCGAAGTCTTCTAGGAGGACTTAGGGTAAGTGATTGGCTCTCTATTAAATTCATTCTCACTTGACCATATCCCCAAATTTTGGTAGAAAATTCTTACATTTCTACATCACTAATTATATACAATTCCCATTATAGCCAGGCCTCAAAAAAACATTTCAGCAATGTATGGAAGCCATCTCTTAGTGTCCTTATCATTACACTGCCAAAATATAGAAATAAACAATTCCTTGCTTTCTATTTTCTATTCTTCCCATCTATCCTGATAAAATACTTTCAAGAGTGATTCCCTCACAAATTGGAGAGAATTCAAAACATGTTTAGTAAGAAAGCCACTGCTCTCTGACCAAGGGCTTGATTTTCCTCCAGTCTATGCCAAACAGAAAATAACCCCAGAAATTGGGTGACAAGCAACCAAGGAAAACAGGAACAGATTTAGGGGAAGGAAAGCTTTATCTTGTGACATTTCCACATGAGGTCTCCATGTAGATGCAAGTACCCAACTACTTGTGTTCTCAAATTTCAAGATTTACTAGCTTTCCTGTCATAGCTGTGACTTTGTTCACTCCTGCATTTTTGTTTTTTTGCAACTCTCATCCAACTGAGTTCTGAGCTTGATTTTTAAGATGATGTCCTTGACTTGAAGATTCAGGGGTAGCTTCAAATGCTGAGTTCTCTGAGTTGATTGTTGGCTGGTGAAATCATGTCTTCTCTTTCCTAAAGGCTTATAGGAAAATAAACCAAAGGTGGACAACTCCATAATAACTCTCCTTTCTTTCAGTTTCTCCTTTCTCCATAATTCTCCTTCCTTTCAGTTGGGAGTTGTTGCATAAGTTTTCACTCTTTTATCATCTTAATTCTCCAGGCATTTAACACAGCAGGTGTAAAAAACACTTCTACAACAGATTTGATGGCCCTCCAATCTAAAATTTAGGGCCAATGCCCTACCAATTTGTTTCCAAAGCAGATCCTAAGCCAAGTGTTTTACATTCATTCATAGGCAGTAAAAAATAAGTATGAGATGTGAGACAGGGGAGGGAAATAAAAAGATAACAAAGGTTTAGTAAATGACTTTCTCACTAGGGGGAACCTGGTTTACTTTTTTTCAAGGACCTTGTTAGAAACTGTACCAAATGCATCAGAAAATTATTTCTGGAGCTGATGAAAATCTAGGGGCTAATTCATCAACTCCTATGCCCTTTTGGGTGATAGTTTCCTAATTCTTTTGTATTTATGTGTCATGCCCTGGACCCAGGCATTGTCTGACTTTCAAGAATGAAAGAGAAAGTCCAGAGTCTCTGAGGGAACTTCCTATAGGGACCATACACATGTCTTCCTAGGCTGAGACTAAAATTTATCACAGTCACATTGAAGTCAGATGAGCAAAAGAAGCTATCTTGATATGTCTCATGCATCAGTTAGAGATAATGATCATATCAGTTTCACTTGGTAAAAATAGGTTTTGGCTCATGATTTTCTGCAAGGAAAGTTCCCCAGGCCTTGGCAAGTCGCATTTAACCATTTTAAACTGATGTCTGCATACTCGTGAAGCTTCAAACACTTTACCATCTATTCTTCTAAAACTCTGTCTTGCAGTTCACAAGCATCTGTTCTTGCATAACTTCTTGACCTCACATATGTTATTTCTTTGCCTGACATATGTTACATTTTGCCATCTTCACTTACACAGAATGAACATAAAATTCCTTGATGTGACAGTCAACCCTTCTATAGTTGGTGTCTTTCTTGCTTCACGTTGCTGTTTCAGGAAACCTTCATTACTCAGTCGTTTAATGTTTCCACAGAAGGGTCACATATATTATAGTGAAGCACTAAGAGACTTCCTTGTCCATACTGCTTAGTACTTAGTCGCATCATCCTCTGCAGTGATGCTCTGTACTGCTGCGGTATGCTCATTACCAGCATCCCTCATTTCCACTAACGAGTGTGCTGCTAGGAATGGGGCACACCCTGCAATTTGCATCACTGCATCTCCAATATTAATTGGCCATTAGTTCAACAGTAAATCAAGAAGAAGGACAAAAGGAGATTTATATGGTTTTCTTAAATCTTCTTTGAAGTTAGGATGTAGCTCAGTACTAGAGCACATGCCTAGCATTCATAAGGCTCTGAGTTTCATTTCTACTCCTAGTCCCACACAGGCAGACAAAAAAAAATCTAAACCAAACCAAAAGCAAAACTTTATGGTAATGTAAAACCAACACTATCACAGGCTACTGTTGTAAAACTATTTCAAACAGAATCAATGTGCTTTACGTAGTATATATCATATACACATATATGTTAATTATGTAACCTTCACACCTTTTATTCATCAGTAAAATAAAGAGATAAAACTATTTAGGTTTCCAAGCACCTGTGGCTCACGCCTGTAATCCTAGCTACTCAGGAGGCTAAGATCTAAGGATCATAGTTCAAAGCCAACCCCGGGCAGGAAAGTCCGTGAGACTCTTATCTCCAATAAACCACTAGAAAACCGGAAGTGGCTCAAGCGGTAGAGTGCTAGCCTTGAGCTGAAGAGCTAAGAGACAGCACCCAGGCCCAGAGTTCAAGCCCCATGACCGACCAAAACAACCCCAAAAAACAAAAAACTATTTAGGTTGAAGTTATCATTCAAATGAATTATGTATATTAAAATCATTCATCCAAACCATTTTTTCTCTCCCTCTCTTCTTCATTTCTTTCTATTCTTCTCTCCTGCCTTCCCTTTCTTTCCCAAAGAAAACTTCTATTAACAACTCCTTCAACATTTAACAGGTCTCCAATTATTCTATCAGGATCCATGGAAAGTTTAATACAGGCTGAGATCTAAACCTATTATAAACAAATTGCAACATAAAACTAATAAAGCTGAGCACCAGTGGCTCTCACCTGAAATCCTATCCAGGAGGCTGAGATCTATTGTAATTTCCAAAATCACAGAAAAAATAGAATGAAAATAATTTAGTGAAACTAAATTGGGATAAGGAAGAAATGAAAATAATTTCTAAAAAGAGATCACAAATACAAAGCACCAAAGGAACTAAAAGTAATATCCTAAACAAATGAGTAATTATGAGGAAAAGAAAGAAAAGAAGGGAATAAAGTAGAAATAAGATAGGTACTAAAGCTCAAAAAATTAAGGAAAAGCCACAAATATAAATATATATTCATTAACTTAAATGACCCATTTGAGAAGATGAGTAGATGAAGATGAGTAGATAAAACTGATCAGATTGAAGCAATAGAAAAATAAAACCATAAACTAATTTAAATCTGGCCAAAAGACATTAAATAATTGAAATTAAGTGGATAACTAAAATCCTATCAGCCTAGTGCAAACTAATGAACAACAATAAAAATAGCCAGGTGGTATTAAAAGGATTAGAGGTGAATATTTTTATAAAAATAATGTGTAATACATGAAAAAATATGAATAGGATCCTAATTACTTATGAATCCAATGCAGAGCCACAAAACAAATTCTTTAAGGGAATAAACAAACAGTGCATTTGGTAAATTGGCACATCTTTAGATCTTTAACAGATCAAGTGAGTAAAAAATAAGATCATGTAGGATTTGACTAAGAAAATGTCAAATCTCTATAAAAACTTGTGTGTAAAAGATATAATGTGTTTTTATCACTTGTTCAAAATGTTTATTTCACCATTATTTGTAATTAAAATTTGAAATAATATTGGCAGACCTCAGGAGGGAATTTATTGACTACTTAATAATAGACTGAAATAGGCCACAGGTTCTAAATAATTATATCAACAATTATATAATATATAATACAATAATATTTTATACATTCTATAATATATAAGACATCATATATAATATATGATATATTATATAATATGTAATGTATACAATAATATATCACATTTTCCTTATTTAAAGATAATGATTAAGGGCAGAGGATCTAGCTCAGTGGTAGCATGTGCCTAGGAGTTTGAAGCTTCAGTTTGATCTCTTCATATTAGAAAAAATTGAAAGAATGTGAGTGTTTATATTAATATATATAAATTAGAAGATGGTGTGCCATTTTGGAATGAGACACATCAAGATATGAATGGCTGTTGCTCATCGAGATTAGGATTGAGGTACAGTTTAGTTTCTCTTTCTAAGCCATAAGCCTTTGAACTCTTCTCCAAACAAAAAAATATTGGTTTATAAATTTCCAGAGTGAAAATAAGATATTTTAAATTTACTATTAAAAGACTAGAAAGTAGAGTAGAGGTATTTAGAAAGTAGAAGGGAACTACTTGGGAGAGCCCAAGGAAGGGGAGAGGAACAAAATGGAATAACAGGAGAGGATGTTCAAAGTACATTATAAACACATGAAAACTTTCAATAAAAACAAGCTCTTCTCTACAATTAATAGGCAATAATAAGATGAATGGAAAATAAATTCCCAAAGCTTAGAAAATATAAAATTACAATAATCAAATCAATGTGGTGAGGAGACACATGGATAGAACAATAGGAACAAACTATGTGCCCCCAAAAGTCATAACAAAATTCATTATTTTTTACACTTTACATATGCTAAGTACACACTACAGAATTAATCATAAATAATTTTTAAAAAGACTAATCTCATCATATAAAATAGGTAGAACTATATGTACTTCAATATGATGCTTCCAAATTTACTCTTCAAAAAGAAGCAGGGCCAAACTTGTATAATGTTTAATTTCTATACAAAATAATTACATATCTAGATGAATGATGGATAATCTAACTTCAGATATTAATAGCAATTATTTCTGTGCAATATTATAATAATCCTTTCTGTTTCTGGTCTATTACATATTAAAAATGTTATATTTTTATTACTTTGGCAGTTTAAAAAGTAAAAATATCTAACAAGAAAATATGCATATACAAACTTTTTCCAAAATCTCAGTCTCTTTGTTGCTGCTTAAAGGTATCCTTCATAAACCAGGATTGTAGCTTATATATGTGGATTCAGATGACATTTTCTGTACTGTACCCCAAGTAGGAGGCTTATGTAAGGAGAAGCAATTACTTTTATTTTTTTGCTGTGGAGTAAGACATAACAGGGATAACTTTTTTAAATGGATGAGAGTATTCATTTAAAAGTGAAAATAACATTCATAACAAATTGCAACAAAATCGATCAGCAAACAAACAAAAGATTATAGGCAAATTGAACTCTTCAGAGCCAGCTATGGGAATAATATGCTTCATTTTAAATCTAATACACAGGCCTGGGGTGGAGCACAATGGTAGAGGCTTGTTTAGCTTGCATGAAGTCTTGTGTTTGATCCTCAGTCCCTCAGTACCAACAACAAAATAAAATCTGATTATCTAAGTCCCATCATCCCATCTAAAGCATTCCCATCTCTTTGTGTATGCATTCAGAATCAAGTCACCAGCAATGTAAAGACAGAATAAATAAATCCAGTCTTGTAAGTGTGACAAATAACACTGGGTAAAGGAAGATTGTTTGGCTCAGCATTGGCCAAGTTCCTTTCCTGTATACTTATTTATTTCTAGATAACATTATAAAATGTTAAAATAAGACTGAGGCAATGAATATTTGACCCAAAGCTTAAATGGATTCTTTGTCCAACCAACAATAGGAATTATCTTACATTTTAAAGCAAAACTTTAAATTATCATTTGATAATACAACTCATCTGATAAAGGAGCATGGAGATTAACCTTGAAGTCCTAAGCTACTTGTGGAAAGAGTGACAGGAAGGTGAAAGAGCTTTAAGGCTTTTTTTATAATTGTCAACTCTACATTTTCACCCCTAATATGCAAAAGCTTTCCACATTCTATTGAAAGAAGTTTAAAATTGACTCGATTTCATCATTCAGTAGGATGCTGACTATGTTATTGCAAATAGTTATCAGGTTAGAGAAATATAAAACCAGACATCTGAAGTGGTTCTTAGATCATATTATTTAGTAATTGGTGTTACTTTACCCATTACAATTTATTTGTTTAAATTAGTTTTAACTGGACAAAGGGGTTTCAATTCAAAAGGTTGATTTATTAGTAAAACCTATCTTGCTCAATGTCATCTCTTCCATCACTCCCTCCATCTATTTTAACCTTACCCATCCTCCTCATTGCCAGCTTCCATTTCACATGTATATATTGAATATTATGTCTGTATTCAGCCACCATTAATTTCTCCATTCATTTTTTGTCTTTTTTAAAATTATTTATTTATTGTTACTATAAAGGTGGTGTACAAAGGTGTTACAGGTATGTCAGTCAGGTAATGAGTACATTTCTTTTTAAACAGTGTCACCTCTTCCCTCATTTTCACCTAATTTTTCCTTCCCAACCCCCCTACAAGTTGTATAGTTCATTTTCAACATAATCTCTAGTATCACTGCTGCATTTGTTCACTTTTTAAATGTTTTTATTGTAAAGATGCTGTACAGAGAGGTTACAGTTACATGAGTAAGGTAATGAGTACATTTCTTTGTTTCATCATTTCTGTGCTCCTCCTTCCTCTACCCCAAACAAATAAACTTACATAAAAGACAAAAATTTATAGGAATCAGAAACAGCAAAAAAGCAGAAAACAAACCAAAAACAGAAACAAAAAGCAAAATAACAAAAAGTCTCTTGTTTCCATTTCTTGAAGTTCATTTCCATAAGCATTATGTTATGTGATCATATGTTCATAGCTATTGAGCCTTTGTGATTATCTCCTCCTTTGGTCTCACTGTATGGATAGAGTCCTGTTGAATTTATCATGTCCAAGTGCAATTTTTTTGTCTTTTACCATCCATTGTGTTTATTTGTAGATTTCTATGCACATTCTAATTACCACAAATGAGGGGAAAGGTGCAGCCTATGTTTCTTTGGGTCTGGCTACTTAATATACTATATACTTTATATTTCCTACATATGGTGCAATATCATTCTTTCTAATGGAAGCATAGAATTACATTGTGTGTGTGTGTGTGTGTGTGTGTGCGTGCGTGTGTGTGTGTGTGTGTGTGTGTATACCATAAATATACCACATTTCCTTGATCCATTTGTCCACAGAGGGGCATCTGGGTTGATTCCAGATTTTGGCTTTAGTAAACAATGCTGCAATGAACATGGTTATTTTGGTAGCTTTAGTGTGGCCTTATTTGTGGGCTATTGCCTAGGAATGGAATTGATGGGTCATAGAGAAGTTTTATATTTAGTCTTTTGAGGAATTTCCTTATTGCTTTCCAGAGTGGTTGAACTGAGTGGTTAGTTTTCTTGATAATGGCCCTTCTAACTGAGGTAATCTTAATGTTGTTTTGATTTGCATTTCTTTTATGGCCAGAGTTGTTGCCTAATCTAGGCTGGGAGGAGGGCAGTAATTTGTTTTTAAACTATAGAAGTCAAAATAATTAACCAGGTAGCACAATAAAATCATCTCTGGGTTTTTTCAAATTGTTAACCTTGCCATATATATTAACCTAAAGAGAGAAAAAGGACAAAGCTCTGTCCTATTAAGAGGTAGGTTTATTAGAGCCTTAGATTCTTTCTGGACATTTTGATAACAAATATCTTGGTAATGTTTCCACAAAAAATATTAATTTAATCAACTTAATGGTGTTTGCTTGCTTTTTAAATTCAGTTGTTTCTGTAGGTCAAAGAAGTCAAAACTAAAGAAACAAGCTGCTCTTTGGACTTTCTTTTTGATCTTGCTTGTTTGGAATGCAAGCAAGGGCTCAGATTACTTTTGAACCAGCTCATACCAATTTCACAACCTCTTGCTCTGCCAAGTCTAAGGAGAGTGGTTTTTATTAGCTAGGAAGAATAGAACAACTCATTCAACTAATCACCTAATATTTATTCCTAAAATTAAGGAAGTTGGGCATGGACTTTCAAAGATGTCCAACTCCTTCAAAATTAATTTTTAAAAACCTGTTTTTACTCTGGCTCTGGCTAAAGATATAACCAGTGAGAAACTGTTTCTTCCTTCATTTTTTCCCTTTTTTAAAAAATTTTAAATTGTATTATGTTTAAGTAGTTGTACAAAGGAGTTGTCATTTAACAATGCAGTCTATGCATAGAATGTGTCTTGATCGATGTCTCTATTATCAACATTCTCATACATCCTTTCCTTACCTACCCTTTCCCTCACTCTGCTTAATTTTGTATTATTTTCATTTGTCTACCCCTTTCTCCTTGATGCCACTTCACCCCTTTTGAGGACCTGCTTCCTAGTGATTCTTTTATTGAAATTTGACTTTGCCTTTCTAAGGAATTACACTATTTTGAGTCCTTCCTTGAAGCCACCACCATATATCAATTAATACATTTGTAATATGTTTGCATACCACCCAATGTATGATAAGTTTGTAGGATAAATCTAGCTTCTACATACAAGGGAAGATATGTATCCTTTATCTCTCAGGTCCCAACTTACTTCACTTAATGTATTTTCCCAAGTCTTTCCATTTTTTTACCAATAGTAGAATATCATTCTTTCTACTGGATGAGTAAACTTTCATATTTTCTTGATCCATTTATACATTGAGGGCCATCTGGGATTATTCTATGCCTTGGTTATGATGAATAGAGCTGCAATGAACAAGGCTGTGCTGGCGGTTTTACCTTATCCTGGTTTGTAATCTTTTGAATAAATGCCCAGGGATGGAATTGTTAGATCACATAGTAGTTCTCTGTTTAATATTCTTCGTACATTTTTCATTGTAAAAATGCTGTACAGAGGGGTTACAGTTTCGTGAGCAAGGTAATGAGTACATTTCCTATTGAGCATTGTTGCCTACTCCTTTGTTTTCCCCTACCTTCCCCTCCCCCTCCCCAAAGTTGTAAAGTTCATTTTCAACATAGTGTTTTGTATATCTCATTGTTACAATGGGTCAAACTGTATCATTATTTAAGCATTTTGTTTTTTCCCTTCCCCTTCCCGAATTAGAAAACTGTATATACAAGATGCAGGGCACCGACATCAAATACAATGAAAACAGAGGTTATACCATGGGGGAGGAACATACAAAGAAACAAAAAAAAATATCACATGGTACATTATAAATACATTAGAAGCAATAGCAACAAAGAAAAAATATTTGTGCTCCTATCTTGGAGTTCATTTTGCTTAACATCACCTTATATTGTCATATGTATATAGCTTTTGGGTTTTTCTGCTTGTCCTACACATATACTAGTTATTGCAAATAAGGGAAACCATGGGACCTATGTTTCTTTGGGCCTGGCTTACTTCACTTAATATAATTTTTCCAAGTTTTTCCATTTCCTAACGAATGGGGCAATGTCATTCTTTCTGATGGAGGCATAGAATTCCATTGTGTATATATACCACATTTTCTTGATCCATTCATCTACTGAGGGGCATCTGGGTTGGTTCCGGATCTTAGCTATGGTAAATAATGCTGTAATAAACATAGTTGTGCTGGTAGCTTTAGTATGGATTTGTTTGTGATCGTTTGGGTTAAGTGGGATTGCTGGGTCATAGGGGAGCTCTAAGTGGAATCTTTAAAATTAACCCTCAAAAATCAATGGCTTTTCTGTATGCCAACCATGAGAAGAGCGCGGCTGAAATTAGGAAAGCAAGTCCTTTCGTAATAGCCTCACAAAAAATAAAAAACCTAGGGGTTAACTAAAGAAGTGAAGGACCTCTACAATGAAAACTTTAAAAACCTGAAAAAGGAAATCAAAGCAGAACTTAGGAAGTGATAAAACCTGCTATGTTACTGGATTGGAAGGATCAACATCTTGACAACAGCAATACCTCCAAAGGCTATCTACAAATTCAATGTGATACATATCAATATTCCAACCTAATTCTTCAGTGAAATAGAGGAATTTTCATAGAGCTTTCCTGGGTTGCTGAACAAGTTTGCGTTTCCACCAACAGTGTATTAGGGCTCTCTTTTGGCCACATCCTCATCAGAATCTGTTATCATTTGTTTTCTTGACGATTGTCATTCTAACTGGGATGATGTAGAATCTCAATGTTGTTTTGATTTGCATTTCCTTTATGACATTTAAAGTACAGTTTGGCAACTATGTACTTCTAAGTATTTTATTTTGGCTCAGTTGCAAACTGATAGAGTGCCAAGAATAAAAATGGTTAAAAATATCCAGTTAGCTTTTATCCAGAGCCAACTATTGTCAACATTTTACTGTATTTACTAGATCATCTTCCTCTCTCTTTCTTGTCTTCCTGCCGGGAAAGAGTTTCTTTATCATCCAGAAGTAGGTAGATAGATAGATAGATAGATAGATAGATAGATAGATAGATAGATAGATAGATAGATAGATAGATAGATAGATAGATAGATAGATAGATAGATAGATGTGGAGGAAATGTTGGAAGCATAGGCATTATGGTATGTATTGCTGTTTAAAGGAATTATGGGTATTCATAACGAAAACAAGCATAGGTGTCTTCACAAGCACCACAGGAAACTTGAGGCATCTTTGCTGATACAAGAGAAAGGAAATGGTCTTCACTAGTGAGAACATTCAGAACAATCTGCAGGTCCAAGATTGGAAACTCCTGCAATGGGACAATCCCCACTGTGGACTTTAAATCCCATTCAGTTTCTATCAGCACCTGTCATTGCATAAGAAATCTTAGAAAGTTATAGGAAGTCTCTTCTGGATCTCTACTGCTTCTGAGATTGGCTATGGCATATCTGCTTGCAGCAGCAGAAGTGCCGCTGCACGCGTTGCCATGATGTTTTATAATTTATAATGAGTCTGTCACTTCACAGAAGCTTTAAATTAAGGCAGACAAAAACACAATATTAAAGAATTGCTGTCATTACTGTGCAACTTAAATGCCATCACTTAAAACATGGAAACTAAAGCTTTATCTTTTACTTGCATTTGATCTCAACTTATAACGGGTAACATGTATAGTATAGTATAGTATAGTACATTGGAGTAGTCAGCAACCACTTACCAACAGCACCAGAGTCCTTATTTCTATCTGACTGGTGGATGATTTAGCTGCAAATTCCACCCTAATAACATGTCTCTTATATTACAAAACAACTGAAGATATTTTCTTCCAAATGCAGGTAAGAAATAATGGCTAATATGATGAGACTTCCATTTTTGAAGTGATGTCAGGAGATAAAAAGGATGGTGAAAATGTTGAGAGAAAGAAACAATTAAGGAAGAAAGTTTAGAGAGGGAGAAAGGGAGTAAAGGATGGTAGAAAGGAGAGAGAGAAAACAATCATGTTAAACAGCACAGTGGATGAATAAATAGAAATATATTTTGCTATATATCTTGGAGGTAAAACAGAAAAATAAGAACTTTATGGCTTTTTTTTACATGATGGAAAATATATCCACTGTGTTCCATCTACAATTGGTTATTCATGGCCATATGTGATTTAAACCACCCTAATTCCATATTTCCACCTTACCAGAATGAGTGCTTTTTCTGTCCATTGTCTCCAGGAAAGAGAATAGATTTAGTCTGCAAGGTATAGTGAAATTGTAACTGCAAACACTATGTTGATGAAAAACAGGAGTAAAAATAAGGACTGAAATAATGTAAATTGAATTGAGTCTGTAATGCTTATAATTTAAGCATATCTAATTTACCTAATATTGGATATCTTGTAAAGACAGTTGCATGGCTCATAGTTTTGAATCAGCAATACTCTCTCCATACACACAGACACACAGGGGCTGAGGATCAACCTCTGGGCTTCACATGCTAGACAAACAGTATGGTATTGGCCAACACCATCTACCTTTACCTCACAATTTTGGAGGGTGAAAACCCAAACTGCAAGGTATTAATTTTGTGAAATACCCCTACAGCCTCACCATCATAATGGATGACATTACAGTGAGATCACATGTACACATTATCAAGCCATTTTATATCCCTCTGTTGAGAATGAACCAGTGAATCACAAGAATTACTTTAACTCCTTCCAAGGACAGCACTCCATTAATGTATTAACTTTACATTAGGCCTTGTTTTTAAAGTTTCCACATTGCCTCCTAGCATCACCATGCTGAGGACCATTTCTCACACACTAGGGGGCAGACTGTATCCACACTATGGTAGCTACTATAAGAAAGTCACTTCCTTGAATCTGCTTTAATTTCCTTTCTTAAGTTTTCATTATAGAAGTCCTTGACCTCTTTGGTTAAGTTTATTCCTAGGTATTTTTTATCATTAATATTTTTTATTGTGAAAATATTGTACAGAGGGGATACAATTACATGAGCAAGGTAATGAGTACATTTCTTATCAAGCATTGTTGCCTCCTCCTTTGTTTCCCCTTCCCATCCCTTCCCTTCCATCTCCAGCACCCTCCCCCCCAAAAGTTGTAAAGTTTGTCTTCTACATCTCATTGTTGCAATGTATCCATATTTAAACAATTTGTTTTAAACTGATAAGAACAGATACTACACTTGATCTTAGCCAAAGAGCTTTTTTTTTTCTTTCATGCAATTGTTTCTAACATGTTTATAAGATGATTTCTATGTTGCTTTGTATGTCCCTCCCCCACAGTATAACCCATGCTTTCACTGTATTTGATGTTGGTAAAATTTGTGGAGGGGAAGGGAAAAAACAAATTGTTTAACTAGGGATACAGGTGGACCCATTGAAACAATGAGATGTACAAATTGTTATGTCGAAAAACAAACTTTACAACTTTGGTGTGTGGGTGGGAGGTTCGGGTAGGGGGAGGGGGGAAGTATGGGAAGAGATGGGAAGGGAAAACAAAGAGGAAGCAACAATGCTTTATAAGAAATGTACTCATTATCTTGCCCATGTAATTGTAACTCCTCTGTATGGTATTCTTACAAAAAAATTGTTTTTTCCTTTCCCTTCCCAAATTACACCAACATCATATACTCTGAAATCAGGGGTGGAGGGAGGGACATACAAAACAACAAAGAAATCATCTTATAAATATGTTAGAAACAATAGCAAGAAAAAAAACATTTGTGTCCTTATCTTGGGGTTCATTTCACTTAACATCAACTTATCTGACCGTTTCTGCTTGTCTCAGACATATACTAGTTATTGCAAATAAGGGAAACCATGGG
>NW_012267261.1:2992246-3003585 GCF_000151885.1 Dipodomys ordii
CCACTTTGGAAAGTAGTATGGAGGTTCCTCAAAAGACTCCACATAGAGCTCCCCTATGACCCAGCAATCCCACTTTTGGGCATTTACCAAAATGATCACAAACAAGACCACACTAAAGCTACCAGCACAACTATGTTTATTGCAGCATTATTTACCATAACTAAGATATGAAACCAACCCAGATGCCCCTCAGTAGATGAATGGCTAAATAAAATTTGGTATATATTCCTAGGTATTTTATTTTTTAGAGGCTATTACAAAAAGAGTTGCTTTTTAAAAAAAAATTTCAGTCAAGTTCTTCTTCTACTTATTATTATTATCATACAAAAAATGCTACTGATTTCTTTTTGTTGTTGTTGTTGTTGGTTGTGGGGCCTGAACTCTGGGCCTGGGCACTGTCCCTTAGCTCTTCAGTTAAAGGCTAGCACTCTACCACTAGAGCCACAGCACCAGTTCTGGCTTTTTCTGCATAAGTGGTGCTGAGGAATCAACCTAGGTCCTCATACATGCAAGGCAAGCACTCTACCACTGAGCCACCTTCCCAGCCCTTGTTTTTTTGTTTTGTTTTGTTTTTCAGCCATTCCTTTTCTTTCTTCCTTCCTTTCTTTTTTTTCTGTTGTTTTTTTGTTGGTCATGGGGTTTGAACTCTGCCTGGGCACTGTCCCTGAGCCTTTGTGCTCAAGGCTAGCTCTCTAACACTTAATCCACAGTGTCACTTGTGGTTTTTGAATGGCAAGTTGAAGCCAGGGCTCAGATCTCAGTTTTTTTCTTTTTCCTTTTGTCAGTCATGGGGTTTGAACTCTGGGTCTGGGCACTGTCCTTCAGCTCTTTAGATAAGAAAGCTACTGATTTTTGTGGATTGTTTTTATACACTGCTACTTTGCCAAAGTTTTGGATTAGTTCTAGTAGTTTTGGGAGTGGAGCCTATGGGATTCTTTAAGTACAGGATTTCATCATCTGCAAAGAGGGAAAGTTTTATTTCCTTCCCCATTTGCATCCCTTATATATTTGTCTCTTGCTTTATTGCTGTGGTTAGGAATTCCAATACAATATTGCAAATGAGTGGAGAGAGCAGACATCTTTGTCTCGCTCTTCATTTTAGAGGAAATGGCTTTAACTTTTCACCATTAAGTATAATCCTGGCTGTAGGTTTGTTGTACATAGCCTTTATTATACTGAGGAATGTTTCATGGATTCCTAGTATTTCCAGAGCTTTTAACATAAAGGGGTGTTGGATCTTGTCAAATGCTTTTTCTGCGACTATTGAGATAATCACATGATTCTTGTCCTTGCTCCTATTGATGTATTGAATTACATGAATTGACTTGTGTTTATTGAACAAGCTTTGCATCCCTGGAGTGAATCCTGTTTGGTAGTGTATGAAATTTTTTATTAGATGTTGTAGTTGGTCAGAATTTTATTGACAAGTTTTGCATCAATATTCATTAAAGGGCTGGGTCTATAGTTCTCTTTCTTTGATGGGTCCCTCTCACGTTTTTTAAATGAACTCTAAGACATGAAAACAACACGTCTTTTTGGGGTGGTTGACCTTGTTGTCACCAATGTACTGTATCTAGTTCTTTCTTTTTACTTTATTTCATTTTGCTTTTGCCATTGGTTTATCCCTAGCAATCACTGGTTTTGATTCTGTTGTGCCTTGTGTATACATTTGTCTGATTTGGGGAAGGGAAGAGGAATAACAAAATGCTGAAACAAGGACAAAGGATGACCCAATGCAACAATGATACAAGACACTATGTTGGAAATGAACTTTACAACTTCCTGGCGGGTGGGGAGAGACCGGGCAACTTCCTGGCGGGTGGGGAGAGACGGGGAGGAATCTGTGGGAAAGGGAAGGGATAGTGGGAGAAAAAGAAAGGAGTGGGTAACAGGGTTTTACAAGAAATGTATTCCTTCCCTAACTCATGTAACTATAACCCTTCTGTACAGCATCTTTACAATAAAGTAAATTTTTTTAAAGTATACAAACAAGAAAAGAAAGAGTCATTTACCTGGTGGCTTAAAGAAACACAAAATGTATTCTCCCACAATTATAAAGGACAGAGGACCAAAATTAAAATTATACTGATTCCAAAAATTTTATAAATGCAAGTTAAAACTCAAACCGTTTCTTCTGGAGTTTCAAAGGACAGCTAGGTTCCCATGTCTGTTGTTTTCCGGGGTAAGGCTTCCTTTATTTTTAGTTTATGTTCTCACATTAAAGAATTTGAGCTGATAGCACACTGCACACACACACACACACACACACACACACACACACACACAGACGAAAGAAGAAGAGGAGGAGGAAGAAAGAGAGCTGATATTGCTTGCAGTTTGAGGTCCTCAAGTAGTCTGGAGACAGAATTCTTTCGACCTGAGGGGAATCTGTCTTTTTCTTTTAAAACCTTCCACTTTTTGGGTGAGGAACATTTATATTTGCAGAGTGATTTGCGTTGTAAAGTCTATTGATTTAATTTTAATGCTATCTAAAAAATGCCCTCACAATATCTATGTGCTTTACCAAACAGCTGAGCACCAGAGCCTTGCCAAACAGGCATATAAAATCAGCCATCATGAGGTCTTTCCTGTTCAACATGAGTTACCGTTCATCATTACATAGCCATCTCTCTACCCATTCTCCCTGCAGTCCACCTATATGGAGTCCTGAGATCTCATCAAGTACATCTAAATCAGGGTAACTGTTTATAATCAAAACTCTCTTACTTCATTACCTCTTTGAAATCTCTTTTGGCATGATTCCATAAAAAAAAAGGAAACCTCACATACAAATTACTATTACCTAACTCAGAATAGAGGTTCTGGGTATGAGTATACTAAGACAAAATTCCATCCCATTTTTAGACCAATGAAACTCAAAAACAAATTACCTGCTCCTAAAATGGAACAATAGAAAGGACATAGAACAGTTATAGACATTTCAGTATTAAAATGGAGACAAAGGAAAAAAGAAAAAAAACACCAGTTCCAAGTTGTTATAATAACCAAACCTACTACTCTAGTAAGTTCCAAGGCCTAGAAACATTCTTTTGTGGCTCTAGGCTTGACCCTCTTGACTCAAGGACTTGTTTTCTGCTCTGGATTGAATGTGACCCCCCCCCATAGTCCCATATGTCAAAGTCTTCTCCTCTTGGTAGCACTCTTGGAAGGTAGTAGAATCTTCAGGAATTATATTCTAGTGAGAGAGCCTTTCATCGTTTAGGGTGAGGTCTCAAAGAGAATTGTAGCAACCTCATCTCTCCTTCTTTGCTCTCTGTTTCTTTGTTCAAGAGTCAAACAGTTCATTTCTTCATGCTCCACAGATAAGAACAAGACTGAAAATTAGGTTGCTACCTGATCTTGGACCTGTTGAAATGCAAGCCCAAATTAACCTTTTCCTTTATAAGTCAATTGTCTCAGGCATTTTGCTATTGTAACAGGAAGTTGTTAATGAAGAATTTAAATAGACTATTTTTTCCTTCAAAATTATTTTATGTTTATATGAATCTACTCATGGGGGCACATGTTATAATTCTATATATGTGTGCAATAAGAAACAATCAAATCAGAGTAATGAATGGTCCCATCTACTTAATTATAACTTTTTTTTTGTTGGTCATGGGGCTTGAACTCTGGGCCTGACTGCTGTCCCTCAGCTCTAGGTGAGCGCTCTACCACTTGAGCTACAGGACCACTTCTAGTTTTCTGGTGTTTTATTGGAGATAAATCTCACGGACTTTCTAGCCCAGGCTGGCTTTGAACCATGATCCTCAGATCTCAGTCTCCTAAGTAGCTAGGATTGCAGTCAGGAGCCATGGCGCCTGGCTTAATTATAACTTTTTGTGCCAAGAATTCTTCAAATTCCTCTCTTCTGTTTTTTTAAAATAAAATATTTAATGAATTACTCTAAACTAAAGAATCCATCTTGTGTTTTAGAATGCTAGTACCTCTTCCTCTTCTCAAACTGTATATTTTTCAACTTGTTCTAACCTACACACACTTGTTTCTAATGAATGCTATTTTACACTTTTCTTCTATGAAATTCATTTCTTTCGTTTCCACGAGTGAATGAGAATATTCATTATTTGACTTTCAGTATATAGCTTTTCTTGCTCAATGTAGGCTTTATTTTTATTAGTTTTAGGTTCACAGCAAATTTAAGAGGAAGTTATCAGAGAATGACTATTCCCACGTAGAGAGAACTTTGGAACTATCAAGTTATCCCATTAAGTGATGAATTAGTTAAAATGGTTGAACCTACTGTGACATAACATCATCATTCAGATTCTATGGTTTATATTAGAGTTCACTATACAATGTATGTTACTTCTTTGGGTTTGACAAATGTAAAAAAACACATGTATTCATTATTATCATATTATATGAATGGCTCCACTGTCTTAAAATTCTTCTATGTTTACATAACCATTCCTCTCTCCCTTTTCACCCTGAAATTCAGACACTTACAAAAATCTTCATAGTCCCTGAAAATAGATGAATGGATCAAAAATATTTCATACCTTTACAGAATAGAATTCTACAAAGCCATTAGAAAGAATAACATTATGTCATTTTCAGGAAAATGGATAGACCTAGAACAAATCATGGTAAGTGAGGTAAGCCAAACTCAAAGAGACAAATGCCACATGTTTCCTCTCATATCTGGGAGCTAGATCTAAAATATACCAGGACATTATAAATTATACAGGTTCCTAGGCATTCATAGATAGTGAGACCAAAGAAGGACACTCTTGGGAGAGGAAGAGAAAGGTATAATGCCTAGAAAAAAAAACTCCATGGTCTACTCAATAAAAATCTTATAAGACTACAAAACTCTACATAGCCATGTAGATAGAATAATATAAAAAGCAGCCTGTTTGGGATTTGCTTCTTTCACTTATTAATAATTTAAACTTTCTCCATGTGTTTTAGTGGCCTGAGAACTAATTTATGGAAATTTGCTTATTTATTGCAAGATTAGGATTTGAACAGAGTAGCCACAATTTAGTAGACAATTCTAATCAACTCACTAATTCCCTGTTAGGATTTACAATATATGTTGTTTAGATCTGCCACTATTTTGTTTATCTTTATTGCTTCTACATGTGTGAATTGTAAATGAAACTGCTATAAACTTCTGTGTGCAGGATTTTGTGTAGACGAAGTTTTCCACTCACTTGAGTAAATACCATGGAACATGATTACTGGACCTTATGGTGAGAGTACTTTCAGTTTTGTAAGAAACTGTCAGACAGTCTTCTAAGGTGGATTACCATTTTACATCTCTGCAGGCAATAAATGAGAATTGCTATCTCTCCTCACTTCCTGGGTATCTTGTACTAATTTTAGTTTCTTTTGAAATCTTGATAGACTGCGAATTCCCTTGTCACCATTTCTGGTTTTATTTGGTGAGATGTCCTTCGCTTATCTCTTTCCATTCACATCTCCTGTAAGTCACATGCAATGGTATTTCATCCATTTGCTGGCACACCTTGCCTAAATATTCAAGTTCATTACTTTCAAGTTCCACTTTTCACATACTCATAGAAACTCGGTAGTTTGCCATAGAGGTAAAAATGTTTGCTGTCTAAAAAGCTTAAGGTAACATTTCATTTCCTTCTAAGTCTTTACACAGGTATTTTGGAAGTCCATATTTTTGTCTATGATGATTTGTATATAAAAATATACATATATACTGATTTTTTATTTTATTATTGTCAAGGTGGTGGACACAGGGGTTACAGTTACATAAGTCAGGTATCAAGTGTTTGTTTTGAATAGTGTCACCTCTTTCCCCATTCTCTCCCAGTTTTTTTTACCTCCAGATTCCCCTCCTTCACAAGTTGTATAGTTCATTTCCAACATAGTATCACTGCTGCAGTTGTACACCCTTTGTCCACAATTTCTGTGTATCCCCTAAACCTCCCAAAAGATATCACACATGTGCTCTACCTTGACTTAAAATTCTTCAATATTCTATTTACTACCAAGTGAAAAGTCACTCCCACAGAAAGAAATTCATTCCAGCAGCACTCAACTTCCAGGTACCAACGTTTGTATTAATTTCCTATCATTGCTAATAACAATGTGCCACAGATATGGTGGCTTAATGTAATACAAATACATCTATGTGTGGCTCTTTTATCATCATAGTATATCAATCTCATGTGTGTGTGTGTGTGTGTGTGTGTGCCAACAGTGGGATTTGAACTCTGGATCTTGAATTCTAATTATGCTTTTTAATTTTTTAATTTTTATTTTTTATTCATTCACTGCTGTTGTGCCACACCCCCATTTCTGGCTTTTTTGGTGGTTAATGGAATGAGCTGGCTTTGAACCATGATTCAAAGATTTCAGCCTCTTGATTATAGGACTATTGGTGTGAGCCACAGTGCCTGGCTCAATCTCTATTTTTATCATTACATAGGCCTTCTCTCTAACTTTGACTTCTTCATCCTCTAAGGACCCTTGTGATTAACAGAATGACTCAGGAAGAAAACCTTGCTATGTGAGACACCTTAAGGATGTCACATCTGAAAAGTTTCTTTTGCTATATAAAGACGCATCAATGGGTTCTTAGGATTGACATCGTGGTGGGGGGGAGCTGGGTTCAGCTTACTAGAGTTCCCAAGTTCCAACACTACTCAGAGAGAAACAAAAGAAAAGCATCTATGCTTAAATAGCAAGACATATTTTCTAAGGTTGTTGCTTGATGTTTACTTATGTATATTTGACCTTTACAACATTATGCTGTGGATACATACATATAATGTTCACTATAATGAAGAACATTGATTTATCTGAAATCTCTCATAGTTTTTATTTCAATTTTTATTATCTTAAAAGGTTGTACAAGGGGTTGCAATTAAACAAGGCAGTTTATGAATACAATATATCTTGACCACCCTTGTCAACATTTTCATCCATCCTTCCCCTCCCAATTCCCTTCCTCACTCTTCCTTGTTTTGTAAGATACATGTTACATTCTTGACTCCATTCCCTCCTCTTCTCTTAATTAGGTTACTATTTCTGCTTGAACCCACCCCCCCCTCATTCCAGTACCACTTCTTGGTGTTTTATTTTGTTTCCTTTAGGGAAAAAAAGACAACTAAAATCTACTTATTTGATCAAAATCACTAATACATGTTCATGTAGGACATTGCATTGCTAGGCTTATTTATACAACAGATCTAACAGATCTACTGTTTGAATTGTATCTTCTGTCTTCTGTTCTCCTAACTTATCACTGATAAATACTGTTTTATTAGTTATATATGTGTATTTGGCTTCTTTTGTTTTAAAGTCTACTTGTAAGGGAAATTTTGTCACTTACGTGATGTGATATTTCTTATCAAACTTTCATCTCACAACTGATATATCTCAGTTCTTTTTGATCAATTCCTAGCTTGGTCCCATTGTATCAAAAGCCTTTCAATCAAACAAGGGAATTCTAGGCAGAAACCATGGTTACTGGCACAAGCCAAGTACTGATGGTTCATGCCTGTAATCCTAGCTACTCAGAGCTGAGACCTAGAAGATCTCTAATGATAGTCAGAATAGATTTTTTTAAATGTTTGCAGAATTCCATTTTCAATTAACCAGCAAAATGTCAAATTGGAGGTGCAACGCAAGTGGTACAGTGACAGAGTAAGAAAGCCAACCTAGAGAATAAAGCCTTGAGTTAAATCCCTAGAATTAGCACGTGTGCAAGCATTTGCACATGAATGCACAAACACACACGCACGCACCCACACATACACATATACACACAGAGAGAAAAAGAGTTAATAGAAGACTGTAGAACCTGAGCAAAGCTGGTACCCAAATAGAATCACAAGCAAGGGAAAAATGAAACCCAGCAACATTGAAGTATAGATATGTTTTACGTATTTCCAAAGAACAAATACCAGCTGCTTTTGGGGTAGTATCTAATTGTATGTTACAAAAATCATAAACATTAGTGATACTTCACATGTAGCATACAATATGTCTACTTAAATAATTATATTTCTTGAAAATTGAAAAAAATACCAAGGGAAACATTTGATTCATTCAAAATCTGATCATTAATCTTTTACTACCATTTTGTTGCTGAGTAGTGATAATTAATATTTATGATGAATTGTACAAAAGTACTAGTTGACAGCTTTCTGAGATTCATATCCTTTCCCTTTAGATGTCTAGCACCACATTGTCTTGACATCTGCATAGATTTGAAGAAAACTTGGTCTGAGAATTTGCTTAGTGGAAAGTCTGATGGGATTTAGTCCTGGGGCTGGTGGGTGGTTATGCAAATAGTTTGCTAAGAAGCAAAAACACTCTAACACCCACCTAAAAATCTGTGATATTCAAATGAGTGCTTACAGTCTCTTCAATCTTCCCCCTAAGAAGCATTGCATACTTTAAGCTGAATATTTAACACTGAAAACGCTTCATCTCTGGAACCAAGATTTGTACTTAAAGCTTATACTTTCTAAATCTTTCAAGGCAACTTCATTTAAAAAAATACTGAAACAGATCTGTATGTGTGGCAGAGACTGAACATTTGGGAGACACATATGGGAATCCCAAAAGGAAAACTTTATGATGATATAACTCATTGCACAGGTAGAAAACATGAATTTATCCCACAAAGCATATAAGGGAATCATTACATGCATCTTTTTCTAGATTAATTTAAACAAGGCTCTGAGCCCATTCATCCAAGATACTTTGTGGGGGGAGGGGCACTTCTGGCCTCAAAATAGAAACTTCCTGTTTATTGTCTTCCATTTTCTACCTGATTACAGGTGTAAGCCAACATGTCTCTCCAAACTTATACTTCTCCAAACAATACTTCTTAATCTCATCCTCTGAGAAGTGAACACAGTTTTTCCTCATTAAAATCAAAACCAGTTGATAAATTTCCTTTGGCAATATGAATGAATCAAACACAATTTCATTACAAGTCCAGACACAAAGGCTCTTCTATATCTTTCTCACAAATTTTTTGTGAGGTAAATTTAATGCTCAATTACGGTCATTGCGCTAATTTGGAGGTTTTCACATATTATTTTTCTCCTAGCCTTATTTTCTGTCAAGTTATTCCAACATTCAGCTTTAGTATAGAATATGTGTTTTATGAAAAGACACTTCTTGTCTTTTCAAAACAGTATAAGATCCAGGAAATGAAGGATTAATTTAAGGTTATTTAGAAATCACTATGCACCTTTTTATGTATTCTGAGAAATTTCTCTTAAAGGAATCATCACCTACAATGTCTGTATATACTTGTGTGTATCTGAATCTACTTGTCAATCATATATCTTGTCTATCTACATATCTATCTATACTATATTATATGTTTTATTCCATAATTCAACATGTAAATTGAGACTCATTTGACCTAAGTGAAAATCAGCTTCAAAGATGGCAGCAATCACCAAGAGACCCTACAGGCAATGTAAGTCTCCCTGTATTAATCTCATAGAGCAACAAAGACTCTCAGGTACCCCCAGTACATACCCAAGGCAATAATGTCAGGGCATACAGAGCAAAAAGAAAGCTTCCTGTGGAAATATTATTTCTTCTTCAGAAGCAAATTTTGATCTATTGGTTTACTGTAAAAACTCATTCATTAGCTGAGTTTCAGATCCCCTTAAGCAGATTTACCTTTAGACTTTTTATTGTTCGACATTGAAAGTGAGAAGCATAACTCAAGGGTCTGCTTGCCACAGATGGTGGCTGATAGAAAAAGGATTCTCTTTAAAAAAATAGTTACTGTAAACAGTTTGACTTTCTAATTGTGAGATATGGATTAGGGAATTATTTTAGTGTGAACATCAACACATCATTTCTAGGAGGCTATAGTCTGAATAAGACTTTAGGGAAGACTTTTACAGCCAACTTTTAAACATAGTAGCACCTAGGTTGCCCTGTTAGTAAGAGTAGAAGGACATTTTTGCCTTCTTATGAAATGTCAAGTGCCTTTCATAGCAGATGGGGTTAGACATAAATAAGGGAAACACAAAAATAAACACGGAAAACACACTATGAAGGAAAATCATTGGAATGGCTTATGACAAAAGATATAGGGGGGAAAATCACCCATTTTCTGATCCATCATTTAGTTTCAAAGGACTACATTTTATAATCTAAAAGTAAAGATGAAGGAAATGTCTTAACTGAAAATTACATGCTAGGGTTGACATGGATGGAGACAGAGAATGAATGAAGGCAACAATAATGAAGATGGATTGACATGTTGAATTGAAGCTCCTTTGTACAACCCCTGAAAAATAATTTAAGTATTTTTTAAAAAGTTAACAACCCTTGATTTTAGGTTCTAGGTTAAAAAAACACATACTTAACAGAA
Source organism: Dipodomys ordii (assembly GCF_000151885.1). Taxonomy (NCBI): domain Eukaryota; kingdom Metazoa; phylum Chordata; class Mammalia; order Rodentia; family Heteromyidae; genus Dipodomys; species Dipodomys ordii. The sequence continues at coordinate 3,002,601 of NW_012267261.1, forward strand.
CTAGAATTTAATCAAAGCGAAGCTGTTCAGTTAGATTTTGTTCACTTGCAGTTCCATCTGGGATTCTGTGCTGCCAAGGCATGCCTGCGGAGGTGGCTTGTATGGGTTTGCCATCTGGGATTGCTGATAGCAGGCCAGCCATCTCCTGGGAGACCTTGCACTGGGGCACAGCCAGACGTAGGGTTATTGTTTTCAATATTTGATATGAGCACAAAAGCAAAATGAATTCCAGTGAGGTATAGATTATCTAGAGAGAACACAGAGTCTACTTCAGCAGGTGAGCAATAGCTATTCAGACCACAGCTTTGGGTGTTTGTTGCTTAGGTTTTGCCAGTTTTTAGTGGCCTTAAGCAAATCCTTTAATCCTCTAACCTCAGCCCATGGTATGCAGTTATAATAAAATTGATACAACGAAATATAAGTAAAGCATTTGCCACGATACTAATTAAATAACAAGGGCTTTATAAATACACATTTAAAAATTATGTGTAACTTTCAATGCCATTGGATTCAATAAGCAATTTAATCATTATCATTTTCAATAAAATATTGTCTAATCCCTATTGTAGGCATAGCATAAGTAAAAAGTGAAAATGATTACAGATGTCAGGCAGACCATAATCTTTCTGTGTGTGCCAGAGAAGAGATGGCAATGGTGGTGTTTGGGATAGGACAGGGCATTGAACTCTGGAATTTTTCTTGTTTGGCTTACCTAGCTGAGCTCTACCACTTGAGTCATACCTCAAATGTATATTTTTAAGTTGATCAATTCTTACATTATCAAGTTTGCTAAGTCTGGAAAAAGTAATATAACTATGCTTTTAAAAAAACAATAGGATTGGGCTGGGAAGGTGGTTCAGTGGTAGAGCACTTGCCTTGCATGCCTGAGCCCCTGGGTTCGATTCCTCAGCACCACATAAGCAAAAAAAGAAAAAAGCCAGAAGTGGCGCTGTGGCTCAAGTGGTAGAGCACTAGCCTTGAGCTG
>NW_012267261.1:3003635-3005600 GCF_000151885.1 Dipodomys ordii
CTGTGGCTCAAGTGGTAGAGCACTAGCCTTGAGCTGAAGAGCTGAGGGACAGCGCCCAGGCCCAGAGTTCAGGCCCCACGACCGGACCCAAAAAACAAACGAAAAACCAATAGGAAACATACTCATAAGCTTGCTCATCATGTAACTGTAAACCCTCTGGACAGCATTTTTACAACAAAAAAACATACAAAAAATGACAACAATGTTAACATGACTTAGAAGATAAAGAGTGGAAACAAGTAGGTTGTGAAAGGTTTTGGCAATGATAACAGAGAAAGAAGTTGAAGATACTGAAGGTTTTTTTTTTTTTAAGGAAAGAATTTTTGTGCTATTAATTGAGCTAAGAAAAATTTCTATCCAAGCTGGATATAATCAGTAAGGGAAGTCTGTCATCCTGTATGTTTCTACCACCCTAAATTTGGCATGCAGATGGGACCAATCATTATAATTGTTGTTTAACATTTATCGAATGTTGACAGTGTGTTAATCCCAGTGTGGAAGATTAGAAAGGCATATATATCTACACCTCCCCTTCTCATCCCCATCTGTTTCTCTGTTATTGTCATATTTTCTTGGCACTTGTAAGTTGGTCATTGGTTTCTTATTGATTCAAAAATTACCAAGTACATGACATTTTAAAAATGCTTTGACTTATCAATCTGTAATTCATGGGAGATGGATATAGGACCTTACCAAAGATTTGTTTAAATAAGGGTTGCATGTGTTTAATACATATGAAATGTTTTGCAATTTAACAAAGAGCTTATCTTGATCTTCATAAAATTAAAAGTTGATATCTGATTTGAAAATCTTTCATACAAGAGAAAAATGCTCAGGATATAGGATATAAAAAATACTAGTGTTTCTCACACATGGATCCTATTACTAAGATTTTTTTCACAGTTGTTATCAATCATCTGAGAGAACAATTTAGAATGGGAAAATATATATTTGGCTTATAGTTTCAGAGATTTCAAACTGTGGTCAGCTGTCTCCATTACTTTGGGCCTACAATAACTGAGCATAATGACAGTGGGAATATGTAGAGAAGAAACTGTTCATTTCATGGTGGACAGGAAGCAAAGAGAAAGAGAGGAATGAACCCAAGGTAAGTCATAGCCCCAAGGACATACCTTCAATGATCATTCCTCATAGTTAGGTACCACCTACTTAGGTTTCAAGAACTTCCCCAAATAACACTATGAGCTGGATACCAACCCTTCAAAAATAAAATTGTGGGGGCATTTTACACCCATACCATAGCAGAAACACACGCATGCATTTAAAAATTAAAACACAGGTCACATGGATAAATTTAAAATCCCTTGTGTTTCCAACCCTAGTATACTTTTCTACTTTCCTTCTCGCTCAGAAGTAGCCATTATAATCCATTTCAGCATTCATCTTGTTTGCTACAAATTTTGTAATATTGTCTTACATTCTTGGGCTTCTTGGTCACATTATCATGATGATATTGTCTGTGATAATTTTAAATGCCAATATCATCCCACCCACTTTATCTATAATTATACATATTTGGCTATTGGAACCTGGTCAAAGTACACTTTATAATCAGAGAATGCAAATATCTTCCTTTTTTTTCTTCATAGTTTTAAAGTTATTTTTTTCTACAAAGAGGTAATCCGTGTGACATTATATTTTGTGATAAGAAAAGGAACTATATTTAGACTTCCTCTGTGTTACCTCATATTTTTCTATAAGTCTAGCACAGACTGATTTTCCTCTTCATTCTTCATTTACTTGTAATAATTGTTATTATATATTCATTGGATTTTCATAATTAGTTCTATTTATGGGAGCTTAAATATCTTATCCTGAAATGGCAATACTTCTCAAGGCTATCTACAAATTCAATGCAATACCTATCAAAATTCCAACCTCATTCTTCAAGGAAATAGAAGAGGCAATCCAAAAATTCATATGGAACAATAAAAGACCCCGAAT
>NW_012267261.1:3007120-3072093 GCF_000151885.1 Dipodomys ordii
ATGTGAAGGGTAAACAAAGGAGGAGGCTGCAATGCTTGGTAAGAAATGTACGCATTATCCTGCCCATGTAATTGTAACTCCTCTGTACAGCATGTTCACGAATAAAATAAAATTTAAAAAAATCTTATCCTGATAGATTTCTTCATTCTTATATCCTTATCACTGGATAGATCACAAGTACATCTTAATGAAGCATTCAAGCAGAAAGGGCTATCCTCTTGTATATAATTTTTCCATATCATATTGCCCATTTTTACTTCTTTCTCTTCTATGTTTAATTCCTGCTTTTTCTCTTACTCTCCTTTTATCTCTATTTCTAATCATAATATAACTTTCTTTTAGTAACTTAACTCAGAATTACTTAAATTTATTGTGCTGAAAAAGTTAAATATTTAATATTAGTATTCTCTATTTGAGAATATTTGTCTATATTTGTTCAGGTTATTTTCTATGTTTCAGTTTTGTTTTATATATCTTTGAAGCTTTATACTTTCATAAATATTTTCTACAGTTCTATTACATTTTCTATTTATAAGCTGCTTTTATTTTAAAATTCTACTTGTTTTTTTATGTTGAATAGGTATCTTGAAATAATGTTATATTTTCTAGTTATTTCCTATGTTTTATTTTTATATTCTCTGTAAGTATTATTAAGTATTGATCATTGAAGTTTTCCAATTTTTTTCATTGTTTTGTTTCACACATCTCAATTGTTAGCAAAAAATTTCAGAACAGTGACTAGTGTCTATTTTCAATTCTTATATTAGTTAAAAGGCACAAAAAGTTTTGTGATAACACATATTTACATTAATGTGTCATAGAAATTTTGATGTTATAAGGTCTTCTATTTCAGCTTTGCTAAAATATTTTTCTCATTTTTATAAACAATAATTTTTACCTTTACTGAAAACACATCAATGTCTTAAAAATCAACAAAGTACATTGATCATTTTTAATTGAAATATTCCGGGGCCTGGGAAGGTAGCTCAGCGGTAGAGTACATGCCTTGCAAGCATGAGGCCCTGGGTTCAATTCTTCAGCACCACATAAACAGAAAAAGCCGGAAGTGGCGCTGTGGCTCCAGTGGTAGAGTGCTAGCCTTGAGCTGAAAAGCTGAGGGACAGCGCCCAGACCCTGAGTTCAGGCCCCATGACCAGCAAAAAAAAAAAAAATTAAAATTAAAAAAATAAATAATTGAAATATTCCTTTCTAATACACCTCACATATATTATGACACAGATTATATTTTCTTAATTTATTAAATATGTTTACATTTATGTACACAAATAGTATTTTTGATTATTTGCTTGTAGTATTACTGTTTTTAATATCAAATATTTATCAGTCTTATAAAATTAACTTCCTTCTTTTTTGATTACCTGCAATATTTAGCATATGAAATGTAATACAATTTTCCCTTGCTAATCTAGGCTTTTATCTTTCCCATACTGCTCCTTCCAATTCTCTCTTGAAATAGATAATAGAGCAAATAGTTCTGGACTTATTCTATATTTTTCCTGGATCTTGGCTTACTTTGCTCAGTTGATTTAGTTTATATTGTTTTCACAAAATATTTTTTGTTTCATAAATATTTACAAGTTTGAACCAATTACCTTGTCACTTGGTAAAAAAAATTTCAAATATTCCAATCCATTCTTGAAAGGAATTTGTATTCTCCTTCCTCATATAGCCAATATCACACTATTGTAAGTTAAACAGAATAGTATAAAAGCGTTAGAAAAATATGAGTAACAGATAATAGCTAGTTATAAAGTATGTCCTTTGATTTTTTTGATCTCAGATGGCAGCCTAGTGACAGGGAAACATTTTCATAAAATTTTGTATTTAGGTAATTTATTATTTAATATTAATATCCTTATAATATTTATAAAGTTGTATATAACTATGTTGTATACTCCTGTCTCATTTATTTTGCACTGTATTTTTGAGCTATATATATTTTTATTCCATTGTTATAATTCTGTTTAAATCATGACAGTTTGGTATTGGTTTAAAGACTTACCTGACACACAGTATCATAGAAAAATCCAGAGAAAGTTTCACACATATATTGTTAATTAATTTTCATCATGGCTGACTAATGCAAGTCCAATGGTAAAAGTAAAGCTACTTCAGCAATAGTTACAAAATACTTGCACATTTTACGTAAAACAATGCTCCATCTCACTTTTTATACATGTTAACTTTTAATAGATTATAAATCCAAGTATCAGGCTTAAACATCCAAAACTTATTCAAATATGTAGAAGTCCCACCAGTAATTGGTGAGTGTAGAACAATTAGAGCACTTAAACATGAGAAGTGATCATTCAAACGCCAAAGACATTGAAGTTTTCTGATCATTTGTTACTCTAATCACTTGGTGCAGATCATTTGCTGTAGAAAAAAATGAAATACATATTTACAAAATCCTCTGTGGTAGAGGTTTTTGCAACTTTATTTGTAAATTTTTAAAGCTAAAACTGAAATATCAGTGAACTTGTTTTTTACATAAAAACACTTTGGAACTTGATGACCTTGAATGCTACTCAATAATAACAGACAAATGACTAAGGACACATGTAACGTTACAGAAAGAAGGCAAATATATTATACTAAGTGGAAAAGCCTGATTCTTAAAGCTAAAATCACATTGTTCCATTGACAAAATCTTCTGGAAAAGCCACAAATACAAAAAAAAAGTGAACAGTTGTAGCCAGAAGATAGATATGGAAAAAGCTGATTGCCAATGAAAGTAAATGAAGAATATATTGTATTTAATTTTAAAATGTAAAAACAAAGAGCAGGAGGTTCATAGATTTTATGTCATTACAGTTATCAAGGAATGCAGAACTGTAACTTCAACAACATTTTTTGGAACATATTGAATTCATTTCTTCAATATGTAATTTGGTTGTTTTAATAATTTCGTTTAAGATAACTATGCTTGTTTATATTTTGTTTTCACTGCTACCATGAATGAATAGATAGATAGATAGATAGATAGATAGATAGATAGATAGATAGATAGATAGATAGATAGATAGATAGATAGACAGAGATATATAATTTACCCCCTTCCAAGCACTTTTTATCTAGTTTCAAATGATACATTCAAATTTTTCCTCAATATAAAATATATAACATTCCAGTACCACACTCTATTAAGGGGTTTAAGTGGAATTGATAATGCATCTCCTACAAAATAGCACAAAGTCTCATCCACTACAAATTGCTAGGCAGGAAAAATGACTGATGAGAATCTTATCACTTAATCCTCCTGGATGTATTTCAAAGTAGAAGAAATCATTCCTAGGCTCTAACAGCTAAACAAGGTAAGCCTGATACTTCTAGGGGCTGCTCTGTGGTGAGAACTTCATTGGGAATAAAGCCAGCACAAGGAACACAGACTGAGGCCAACGGCATCTTTGATTTCATTTTCCCCAAAGCACATGGCTTCTGGAATGACACTTCATATGAGACATTTTTGCCAGTCTTGGAGCTTGAACCCTGGGACTGGGCACTGTCCCAGAGCTTCTTTTGATCAAGACTAGTGCTCTACCACTTGAGTCACAGTGCCACTTCCTGCTTTAACTAATAGTTGATTGGAGATAAGTCTCAAGGACTTTCCTGCCCTGGTTGCTTTGAACTGTGATTCTCAGATCTCTGCCTCCTGAGTAGCTAGGCTTACAGGCATGAGTCACTGGTGCCATGTGTATTTAACTATTTTTGTTGGACCTATTTGAGTGTGATAGTATGCTCTTATTTACTGAGGCACAAAATGGACCATTGGTCTAGAAATAGAAAAATCTCACCTGTATGGTCAACCCATATGAACTCACAGACTAAGATAGTAACTTTGCTATGCTGCCTTAATTAATTACATCACTTAACTGAATGTCTCACATTTAAGAGCATTAATAAGAATAAATTCAGTTCAGTAGTTGTGAGCCATCTCTTGATGCAAGCTAAAATATTAATAATATTTTCCACTGAGGTGAATAATGAAAGGAATCATCTTATCTGAGACCTAGTCCTAAATAAACACAATTCAGATTTTATTTAATAACACTGGTAGCTCTTTGGACTTAGCTTATTTCATAAAAATAGATTGTTAAATTACTGTTAGTTTAGAAGATCAACTGTGTATTATGTAATTTCAAGTATTAAAAAATAAATGATATAAATGATTTTGACCCATGTGGGTGAAACCAGCATGAAAGTGACTTTCAGATCAGCTCTCAAAAGCTGTGAATAAAACAAAGAATCCTGAAAGACTTTTCCAGTCAAAGATATACTCATGGTTGACAGTTCTCTGGTCATGCAAGTGGAGCTATAGTATTCATGTCCTTATAAGAAAAGGTGGATTGGAGAGAGAGAGAACAAGAAAGAGAGAAAGAGAGAGAGAACAATGTGAGAAAGAGAATGGTAGAGAAAGTCATATATATAGTACTGGAGAGTGAACTCTGAGCCTTGTGCTTCTCAGGCAAATGCTCTACCAATTGAGCCACATCTCCAGTGCTCATGCCAACCTGAGCTGCCATTCTATGACGTGTGCTTTCCCATGTCCCTGAAGACAGTATGCATATGCCACTGCTCCCAGCCCTTGTTCTTTGTCGGTGATTTAGATAACAAGCCTGTACCACTAGTCATTGGTTAAAAAAGGAGTCTTGCGAATTTTCATGCTTGGAATGGCTTCAGACACAATCTTTTGATCTAATAAACTTTGTTTTTTATACTATTTTTCTATCATTCTAAGAAATTAAACCCTTTTAATTCTTACCTAACTTCTATATAAAGGTTATCAAATATAACAACATATTAAATCTAGATGTTACAGTACATGCATACATTTTCAGGGTGTTTATTCCCACTGTTATATACATATATATATGTTACATATATATATATACATGTATTTGTATTATACATATATATATATATGTATGAATCTATATATAAATGGAGGAGGGGAGCTATGATAAGTTATATAGGACTCTAGACACTCACACACTGAGGCCAAAGGAGGATCTGCATAGGAGTGTTTGACAAAAGTTCTCTGGAAATTTTAATTCATTGATTTTTTTCCCCTCCTTTATAGTAATTCATGTAGTGGTTCACCATTTCATTTTCTAACACTGTGTTAGACTTAAAGAGAGAACTTTTACAAAATATATTGAGATTTTTTAATGGTTTGCAGTAGAGATGTCAGCATACTAATAAAGTGATCAGCAATACGACTCATGCAATGAATATATTTTATGTCCTTCAGTGTTCTCACTCGTATTGCTTCCTGTAATCCTAAATCTTCAATTATAAATGACTTTAATTATATTCCACTTTTAAAAATGGGGATAGGAATAAATTTGAATCCCATTGTTGGCCATACTTATATGAATTCAGAGCTTAATAAATGAAATGAATTGTGTAAATACAAAACAGGTTTCCATTACAACAAAATAATGTCACAGTGAACCACAGAAATGAGTGCACCTCAATTACACCTAAATAAACTTTGTATGACATATTACTCAACATTAATTTACATTTTGAATAGCTCCCTGAAATGAAAGGAAGGCCCAGGGAATAGTTTTATCACACTCTGAACTATCTTCAAGAAAGTCCAGAATTGGATTCTACAACCCAGAATTTTCAAAGAGACTATGTAGTCCAAACCTTTGCTTTCAAGTAATGATTTCAAGAAGAATTTTCAGAATTTCAGGTAAGGTATTGACAGCACAGTCCCTTCATTTTTTTTCACATTCAAGTAACTAGAACCTGACAATATAAAGAGCTTTGATTAATAGTTTCTTTTTTTTAATGGAATTGCAGAAAGAATGTATTATCCATCTACTCACCAATTACTTGTGAATAAATATATGATATACATTTTCCATGTGCCAATGATGGTGTTATTTTCTATGAATAAATGGAAAATGGGCAGTACTAAATTTTATTTTAGTATTTCTTCCACATAATGATTTTTAAAATATGCTCCTCTTTACTTACGTATTTCTATATTTATTTAGTGACTCAGATTAATTAACACTAAGCCACAGTTTGTTGCTACTATTCTTATTTTAATTCTCCATAGTTCATAGATGTGTTGAGTAGGAATTCATTAAAATTCTTTTTTTTTTTCATTTTACATGCAGTCATCATTTAAGATCTTTCTTACCTTCTGGCATAAGAGGTAGTTCCATGCTGATCTAAGTAATTACAGACTTAATTCAAGGTTTTAATCATTCTCGAGAGAACCCTGACTCTTTTCTGAGGGTAATATTTCCTAGAATCCAAGATGTGGCTGATGATAGATATAACTCAATGGATATCTGGAAACATGCAACATTACATTTCTGGTGTATCTGCCAAATGCACAATGTGGATGTATTCATGAGTAGGCATCAGAGAAGCCCAAATGGAGAGATACCGTACAGGGTAAGAAGCTCACATTCTCAAAAAGTACTAAGGAAATAAAAGAAAATGAAAGGCTTGAACTCTACTAATTAAAGGAGAACAAACGGAATGAATAAATGGAATATGCAACCTGAATTAGATTCTGTCACAGAAAAATCAGTGATACATAATCATTTTAAACAGAACTATGATTACTGCTGACAGGAAAAGGTGGAAGACGGAACTTTCTAGCATCAAAATTTTAATTTGTGGGGGGTCATAAGGAGGCTTAATTCTGCTATCTTGGGACCAATTTACAAAGTTACTCAGGTTAGCTCTCATTTCCTCTAAGTATAAAATATTGTCGCTCTAGATGGGCGCCGGTGGCTCACGCCTGTAATCCTTGCTACTCAGGAGGCTGAGATCTGAGGATCAGGGTTCAATGCCAGCCCGGGCAGGAACATCCATGAGACTCTTATCTCCAATAAACCACTAGAAAACTGGAAGTGGCGTTGTGGCTCAAGCGGTATAGTGCTCACTTTGAGCTGAAGAGCTGAGGGACAGCGCCCAAGCCCAGAGTTCAAGTCCCACGACCGACCCCCCCCCAAAAAAAATTGTCACTCTGACTTTAATTGCTCTGTAAAGTACATATAATTTTCTATGTCATTAAATAAAATGTAAGTTGTTCCAATTTTTCTCCATGATTTTCCTTCTGTCTTTCTTGGCTGTTCCTTTCTTTTGTCTCTTTATAATAGCATGTCATTTGATTTGGGGTTATTTTAATACTGTATATAGCAGAATAATTGCCCAGAGGTACACATATCCTATTCTTAGAGGTACACATATCCTGTTCTGGCTAAAGTGCAAAAGAGAGGTTGCATATATAATTAAGGATACAATGTTTAAACAGAGGGAGGAGTAAGCTGAATTATCTCATTGGTCACAACTTAATCCCACAAACTCACAAAAGCATAGGGACATTTTGTCCTTCTTGTCAGTTTCTATTCCTTGTTGTCTTTATAACTGGAACGTTAATCAGGACCATTGCTAAAAGAGTTCCATAGAGTTCAAGTCATTTATTTTATTTTTTCCCTTTTATTTTTTCCCTTAGGTACATGGGCATCTGTACATTCTTCTCTGTGTGTTTGTTTTAATTGTGCTAAGGGATTTCACCATGGTATTTCAGATGTGCTCATATTTTAAACAGAATAACCCTCTCTTCCATTATTTCTGCTTCTTTTTGAACTTCCTTTTATATTGCCTTACAGTCATTTCACATCTGACTTTCAAGTTATTAACACTGTGAGAAAAGCTGAAGCCAGAAGAATGAGCAAATAGTCATCATCCCCAAGCTTTCAACTATATCTTCACAAAGAAAATACACCTGAAAAGAAAGACCTGTCACCAAGGAGACAACTGATCAGCAAAGTCTCCATTTCCCAGAACAGACCTGAAAGCCAGAATTAACCAGATTAGCTTAGGAAAAAAAAAACTGTTGAAATACTCATGCAGGCCATTCTTTTGGGTATTTAGCTGAGTGACTATTCATCATTTATTTTTATACCCCATGTTTTGTTGTATTTCAAAAAGCATGGATTATTTTGCAGTTGTTGCTATTTTTCTTTCTCAAGGAATGAAGTAGTATTGCTACTTTTAGTAACATTTTTAATGGCAAATACCATCAACTTGAACCCTATATTATTACCTAACTGGGATTACAATAGTTAATAGTAAGACTATTTTGTATTTGTTTCTACTAGAACAGAATACATACTGTGTTTTTTGTCAATATTCTGTAGATTTTTTTTTCCTTTGGAAAATCATTAGTCGAGTTTCTAACTGAAATAAAGCAGAAGTGTGAGCCAAACAGTAAATATGAGGGTGAATAAGGGTCTTCCCCTTCAACTCACAACTAGAAATTATCTAAAATAGCTTACAAGTGATCTTGAAGATAAAGATGAATTTGATAATAAAATGTCAAATATTAAGGCTCATGAACTGAAGGGAGAAAATGGAAGCCCCATTGGAATACATGAAATTACTCATTTAAGAAACATGACACACTGAAATCTAGGTACAGATGCAGGTAATTGGTAATAATGTTCTACTCTCTGTGGGGGGAAATATATGAGTACAGACCCTGGAAAGTAATTTACAAAAATGTTTAGCTGCTTAAATTTGTAAACACAATACATACTGAAAATATAAGTATATTTATGTCTTTTAGACAATGATCATAATACCAGTTATTTATTTACTTATTTATTTTTGTTGGTCATGGGTCTTGAACTCTGGTCCTGGGTACTGTCCCTGAGCTCTTCAGCTCAAAGCAAACACTCTATCACTTCTGGTTTTCTGGTGGTTATTTAGAGATAAGAGTCTCACAAATTTTTCCTGCTCAGGCTGGTTCTGAACCATGATCCTCAGATCTCAGCCTCCTGAGTAGTGAAGATTACAGGCATAAGCCACTGGCACCCAGCAGTATTTATTTTTTTAATATGGAAAATTAAAATAACAGTGTATAATGTAGTCAGGGAAAATGAAACAAAAGCTTCTCATTTTGTATGATAAGAAATAAAAAATATCATAGGTCCATAGGTCCCATGGTTTCCCTTATTTGCAATATCTAGTATATGTCTGAGTCAAACAGAAAAGGTCAGATAAGCTGATGTTAGGGAAATGAACCCTAAGATATGTATTCAAATGTTTTTTTTCTTTCATGCGATTGTTTCTAACACATTTATAAGATTATTTCTTTGATACTTTATATGTCCCTCCCCCACAGTATAACCCCTGCTTTCACTGTATTTGATGTCGGCATAATTTGTGGAGGGGAAGGAGAAAAACAAATCGTTTAAATAGGGATACAGGTGGACCCATTGCAACAATGGGATGTACAAGTCTTTATGTTGAAAACAAACTTTACAACTTTGGTGCAAAGGTGGGGGGAGGATTGAGGGGGCAGGGGGAGGATGGGAAGGGATGGGAAGGGGAAACAAAGAAGGAGGCTACAATGCTTGATAAGAAATGTACTCATTATCTTGCCTATGTAATTGTAACCCCTCTGTACAGTATTTTCACAATAAAAAATAATAATAAATTAAAATTATATTTATAAAAAAATTAAAATATCTATTAATGGTACCATTTCTAATTTTAAGAATGTTTCTAAAGGACTATGATGTATTTGTGAGGCCATGGATTCAAACCTCAGAAGAAAAACAAATATATATATATATATATATATATATAACAGAACAAAACCAACAAAACACCCCATAAGTATCATATACTGTATTCACTGGGAAAAACTTCAACAGTAAAAAAAATAAGATGTAAGTTCTGATCAGAGAGATAAAGTATTTTTAAAGTTATTTAAGAATTGTTAGAAAATGTGAAAAAGGAGAGTTAAACAGAGGTAGAAATTAATGAAATTGTATGCTGACATCAAAATTTGTCTCTAGTTTTATTTGATATAAAATGATTGATTTCATGTTTAGCAAATAATTTTAAGACTAGGTAGACTACTAAATCTGATTATAGGTTAATTAATGAAGTTTGATGAATATCTGAACTTTTACTTAAAAAATTAAAAGGAAAAAAGGCTCAAGAAGTATTGAATAGAATTTCAGAAATTAGGATGCATGATTATAATTATAAATTCAATAACTAAATTGCATAGCCAAAAAGTAAAGTTAAAAAATTAATGAGCTGAAAGTTATATCAAAATAAGTCACTCCATGCACAGAAAAGAAAGAAAAAATATAGAAAAAAAGACTATATGAATGATGGCGTGGAAGGTACAACTGATATTGACCAGCACTTCTAATAGTGAAAAGTATAGAGGATATAGAAGGACATTTTTTGGAAAAATAATGACAGAAATTTTCAGAAGCAAAAAGTAACAGTTCTATATTTTCCACGAGTTCCCTGGAGCTCATAGACAGGAAACTTAATCCTTAATTTAGCAGTGTTAAGATGTAGGAGTGGAGATGTAGTTAAGATATTGGGTGGAGACACGTGCATCCTGAGAGTCCCATCATTATGAGCAGAGTTGACAGAGGGTGCTTGGTTCTTTTTGACCTTCCACATGCTACCCCCCTTGCTAAAGGATACAGTGTGCAACGTGCTGTGCAGAAGCAGAGAGAAATGTTTGCCAGATGCTGATGACTTGATCTCCAGCTGTGAGAAATAAATCTATGTTCTTTACAAATTGCCCAGTGTGTGATATTCAATTACATGAGATCAAATGGATTAAGACATAATGAATGCTCTGACTAAGATAACATCCCCAAGTCTTAAGAAAGATAAATAAAAATAACTAAGCATTCATGAAAAGTATAGGAAAATTAGAATGTGACAGAAGTAGAAACAGCTATGATACAGAGTTCTGAATGGCAGGAGGTTAAGGGATCTAGAGTCTTGCTTATATCTGAATGTTCCTATAGAACAGGCATTCAATCTTGTTTCCTCCTTAAGTCTTTGGTGTCTGGTAGAGTGTCTCAAATTTAAGTGCTGTCACAAACAGAAGTGTTTACAAGGCAGAATGAAATTTGTGTAATGATAACAGTATAAGCAAAATGACAAGTTCTCAGAGGAAACAGTATTTCTTTTTGAATGAGGTAAAGGAGATGTCTAACCAAGAAGACACTATAACAGATAAATAGTAAGGAATAAATATTTCAGGAGGCAATAGCTCCAAAAGAATAAAGAAGAAGAAATCTCTAATTGCAGTGTTTAGCACATGCAGATGTGTAATAATTGCTGTTTAACAATAAAGTGAGTTGGCACAAAGTGACCTCCATAGTTTCTACTGTTTAGCCTGTCTCAGAGCATTTTTTTTTTTGCTGCCAGATGGTGGCATATGATTTTCTTAGCCATGGGTTCAACATGTTAGAGTTGAGGCCTAGTTAGCTATATTGTAACTGTAAAGGAAGAATGAAGTACACAAATGTGTACCATGAACTTCCCTTGACACACTATCCCTGGGGCTAGATTGAAGAGCTGCAGAATCGAATTTTTATGTAATTTGAATTGTTCATATAAGCTAACAGTGAGTTTGTTTTCATACTAACTCAGAGAATAGTAATGATCAGACCCAAGCTTTAGAAAGACCTGTCTTCCTAAAGATAGAATATGTAGTATTAGTTTTTAAAAAAAAGAAAAGTTTCTGCAGGCATGTAGACCACTTAGAAGGTAAAGATAATAACCTAGATATGGAGAAAATAAGCATTTGTCCTTTTAAATTGTTGTGTAAATTAAACTAAGGTTGTGTCCTTTTGATGTTTTGTGCAAATTCAACTGTGTGGTAGAGACTAAGAAAAGCATATTTGCAACTTGGGCTTTTAAGTTTACATAAGCTCTGTATTATTACTTCAAATTAGGTAATCAAGGGCAGTGATACTGGTTTTGATAGGAAGTGTGTCCAAAGGAGCACTTTTATGGAAAGTTAATTCCCAGCCAAGGGCTCTATTGTGAGCTGATTAGATCATTAGGGGACTAATTCCATCCCTAGGTTGATCCATTGTTAAGTTAATGCTGAATGAGCTGTTAGGAGCTGGGGCCTTGTTGAAGAGGGTGGCCTCTGAGAGGCAACTTTGGAGACTGTAACTTGTCTCTAACCTCTCCAGACACTTCATTCCATAGCATGCCCCTGACCTCTTCCGCTACACTTAATTCTCCCTCACCACATAGCAGCAACGAGCCTAGTGACTAGGGATGGACACTTCTAAAACCATGAGTCAAAATAAATCCTTCCTTCCTTCCTTAAGTTCTTTTCTCAGATACTTTGTCAGAGTGACAAAAGAGCTAACACATGCAAAAGATAAATAACTGATCTTAGCTGATTAACTTTATAATGAACAATTGTTGAAGATTAAATGAAATTAACCACTCAATAGAAGCAAAATATAAAAAGTTCTAGAGTTGGGCATGGTGGTGCTTGTAATGAGTCTGGAGAAGGAGGACTGTGAGGCTAGTTTGGGATACATTACTAAGATCTGTTTCCTCAATAGGAGAGGGGGGGAGGAGGGAGAGAAAGAGGGATGGAGGGAGAGAGAGAAATGGAGAGAGAGAAGAAGGAGAGAGAGAGGGAGGTAGGTAGAATAATGAGAGAAGTCACATTGATAAAGAGACACATACTCAAAATTTGACAAGGTGAATTCAAACTCCTTTGTAGAACTACATAATGATTAACAAAAAGAAATCTCTAATTGCAGTGACTTGCATGTGCAGACATGTAATAATTGCTGTTTCACAATAAAGTGAGTGGGTGGAAAGTGACCTCCATATTTTCTGCCATTTATCCTGTCTCAGAGCTTTTTTACTGCCAAATAGTAGCAGTATATTTTCTTAGCCATAGGTCAGAGTTGAACATGTTAAACATAATTTATGTGATATACATAGTTACATTTGCACCATGCAGTGTTTTACTTTAATTATGGGCTATCAAATATATTCTTCTAGTACCATAGAGTTAAGTATGTTACACTTAGTTTGCCTAAACTTGTAGACAAGGGTTTCCTCACTTTAAAAACATTACAGGCATTTAGTTGACAATGAGCTTAATTTGAGCCAACAATGAATTGCAATTATCAAGTGCACAAATAGAAGCAATGCATTCAGAGTATAAGACAAATGAATCTTACTCTGTTAGAAAACAGAGCATTACTCTCTTATATTATCTTAAGCAAACAAGTTTTTGTTTTTTTGTTTTTAAATTTGGTATGGTTATATGGTTTGAACTGAGAGCACTCACTGTTAACATGAGACAATCTGATGTTGATATTACATAGAATGTTCTACTGACTAGAACTCTCAGACAACTGAATGAACTTTGTTAGTATCTAATAATTTCTCCACCAGTGGATTCTGCTCAAATATAAGTTGGCTGGATATTTAGAAGGAATGAGAAGCATTATCAACCCACTTTCTTTAGCCTGTGATATTCAGCAGTGCTCTTCTCCTTTGTCTTCACAGATAGCTTGGTTATTCTTTTAGTATTCTAAACAGAAAATTCATTTCACATTGATCACATCTAATGAAATGTCATTATTTCATGGGCTGCTACCTTCCTGTTCCCATTGCCAAAGAATTTAGACTTACCTATTTAGTGAGATTTAGTAAGTATGACAACACATTACACATAATATTTTCATATTTGCCCAATCTGTTACCTAATTAATGTGTTCATGATAATAATAGCAAATAAAATAAGATAAAATATTACATATTGTGGACTAACAATTGTGGACACAAATATGTCCCATGCCTACCAATATATATGTACACACACATACACCACTTGGACATGAATGATCAGAGAAAAAGACACAGAAAGGCCTTTGGAGCTACCTCTTTTATGGATCATCTACTTTTTATGGATCGTGATGATATCTTAGATTTTTCTAGAAGCTTTCTGAACTTTAAAAAAATATGAATAGGTAAGTATTAACTGGATATTCAGAGACCAGTGATTACTTTCATGCTTATAAAACTAACATATGACCAAGATAGCATTGAGAATAATAGAGCTGGGTGTCACTGGCCCATGCCTGTAATTCTAGCAACTCAGGAGGCTGGGATAGGAGGATTAGGGTTCAAAGCCAGCCTGTATAGGAAAGTCTGTGAGACAATCATCTCAAGTGGAGCTGTGGCTAAAGTGATTACACTGCATCCTTGAGCGAAAAATCTAAGGGACAGAGCCAAGGCCTTGATTTCAACCCTAGTATGGTACACATAAAAAAGGAAAGAGAAAAAGAATAAACAGTGCAATCTGGCCATGTTTCTTAATGTAGAGGAAGTTGAGGGAAGAGGGTTTATTTTTTAGTTATTTCTGTCCTTTTTCTAGCAGGCAAGCTTCATTGTCATTGATTGGAGGATAGGACGAGAAAGAATGGCTTGTTCCTCTAATGATGACAAATAGCATCTTTGGTCCTTCCCTAGGAGGCTGCAGTAACCTGGGCCTGCCTTTTGTGTGCACCCGTGGGCAGCAAGCAGGAATCCTCTTGGTAGCTGGAACCTGGCTGGGCTCCACTTTGGCGTGTGTCAAACATTATCTGGAGAACAATTTGTGCCCTCTGAGGTACACTCCCCTTCCAGGGTCTACAGATAAAAAACAAAACAAAAAACACCACCCACAACAAAAGCTCCTGGTGCCAAGGCTGCCAGACTTATCTGTAAATCACCTCTTCTGTTTTCTTGTCTCTTCAAGGATACTTTGACCTCAGCTCAGAGCTCGATCAAGCACAGCTCCTCCATTTTTCACTGACAACTTCAAAGATCAAATAGGCTTGGCTTTCCTGATTCCTGAAACCGCATCAGGTTTCATAGATAAGCATCCTTTTTTGATGTCTTGGTGACTAAGTGTGAATACACAGGCGTGTTCTGTTCATATATGTGTGCCTATCTTTACGACCACACATGCATGAGCCTTCCTTTGAAATATCTTAACTATGAACTTGACTTCTTTATTTTAAAGTCATAATTTCAACAGTAGTTGAATTAAATCTGTGAATATCTCGGCATGCTACGATGAAAATATGAAGGTAACATGAAAGAGATATAATAGGACCTTGTTTCTAATTGTTTTCTTTTTGTCATTTGTGATTTTTTTTGGCTTCTTTTTTTTTTTTAATTTGCCAGTCCTGATGCTTGAACTTTGGGCCTGGGCACTGTCCCTGAGCTTCTTTTGTTCAAGGATAACTCTTTACCACTTAAACTTCAGTGCCACTTTTGGCTTTTTCTCAGTAGTTGATTGGAGATAAGAGTCTCATGGACTTTCCTGCCCAGGCTGGCTTCAAATTGTGATCCTCAGATCTCAGCCTCCTGAGTAGCTAGGATGACAGGAGTGAGCCACCAGCACCCGGCTCCAGTTCACTGTTATTTTCAGTGGAGAGAATCATGAGTGATTCTTAGGTTTAGTCACACACACAGTTATAAAGTTCAAAATGAAGGTTAAAGAATAAGAGAATCTCTCCAGTTCTGAAAATGACTTCACTGAAGAATACACTGAAATCTTTATCTCTTTAGTTTGGTACTTTTCTTTTTACCAGGTCTCTCAGGAATGGCTATTTTGGTCTCCAAATCACCTAGAAAATATGGTTTTTAAAGCCATCGCTAATTTTGTGTGTGTGTGTGTGTGTGCCATTAATGGGGCTTCAGCTCAGGGACTTGAGTTCTTGTTGTGCTTTTTTTTTTTTTTTCTGACAATTTACTCTACCACTTGAGCCCTATCTCCACTTCCAGCTTTTTCTGGTTACTTGAAAATAAGGCTCTCTTGGGTTTGTCTACCTGGGGCTGGCTTCAAAGTTAGAACCTCAAATCTCACCATCCAGAGTAGATAAAGTTACAGGCATGAGACACAATATCAGTCCATTAGTATGTTATTATTGTGATAACCACACTGAAAAACTGGCTGATACTAATAACAGGGATTACTTTTGTGGCACGAGATCAATGGTGATTTTATTACCTTTGTTCTTGTCTTTGTTTAAGTTTTTCTACTTAAGTATTTGTTATCTGCATGAAGACATGTGTTTCATAATATATAGTAGCCACCATTTTGTGAATGCTCTGCTTGGTACTTCACAGGGATTAATCTGTTATTTAATTTCCACAAACTACCCCAGTAATAAAACTTTCTCAATATAAGTTGAATATCAGAGAATGCTAAGGCAATTTGTCTAAACGGCATTTGTCTAAAACATTTGTCTAAAACGGCAATGTTTTACATCTAGAAATCTTCTTGAGCTATCTAGTTGACTTAAAGTGTGTTACTTTTTCTTTCACAGATAGCTAATTGACCTTAAGTATAAGGTTAAATTGTAGGTAATTCTAGATGAAACTCCAATTTTAATGCTTTCCTAAGAAGCACCTAATATTCTGATGTGGTAGGTTACTTCTGATCATGAGTCTAGACTGCTTTCAAATCACTGAGTGGAACCATTTACCCTACCTAGTCACTGGTCACCAGAGAGTTAGCATAATGTCTCTTTAAATAAAACTGTATAAAGCAAAAGACTTTAAAAGATCAATTTTATCCATACCCATTAAATATTGCACATGAATGCTTCCAAAATGAACAGTTGAAGCAGAGAAATTGTGGGATATATTCCAGACTTCCTTTAACTTACTAAGACAAACCCACCCTTGCTGGCTTACAGTCTGACACAAGAAGCAAGGTTGCCGATTAAACAGCACTAGAATCTACTGTGCTTGGAGAACCTCAAGGGAGCAGCCAGTGTTAATGACTAACCTTGTAGACAGAGTGTGGTTCATTCAGATCCACACAAAAATAAAACTGCTTCTGTTTTGTCTGGTGCAGGACAGAACAGAACTCCCTGTGCGTGGTTCTGCTCAGACTCAGCTTGCAGCATTTAGTCTAGCTGTGAATGTGCCTTGATTGCTTATTTTCCTTCAGTTAAAATCCAGATACCCCACTTGAGTGCTTTTTTGAGAGCTGAATAAGATTTAGGAAAACTTGCAAGAAAGAGACTCTCTTTCAGAATTACTTCTCCTTCAGACTTCAGGGCACCTTAACCTAAATGAACCCATAAGCCGCCAACTTGTCTCTTGGCCTCTGTTTGTCTTCTATTTAGAAATTCCTGTATCTATTTTGGATGGTGATATCATCAATATCTCAGTATTTTATTATATATTGTAATCCACATATTCTAGACAAGCTATAATTTGAATTGTGCACTCAGAAGTAAGGCTAATATCCTGCCCCAAAATTATACAAAGCCATGTAGGTCTATCTCTGATAAAGGGGATGGTTTATTACCATATCCTTTTTTCTAGAGTTTCCTATTACCATTCTGTCATAAAAATTCTGTCTGTGGATCTCCCTTTTCGCCTCCACTGTTACCATGGCAAATAAAATCTGGTGGGTGATGAGTGCCACATAAAGCAGCTTCTGAAGTTTGCGTTTGATTGTATCTACCTGTGGAAGAGGCATATTGCCAAGAGAGAATCAAGGTGAATGAAAAAGCTGGGGAGCTCAATGGAATAGTTGTGACTCTTGAAAGGATCAAGAACAAGATCACAGTACCTTTCTGAGGTGCCTTTTCCTGAAAGGGATTTGAAATAGGTCACATAAAGTAGAAGAGCAGAGTAGAAGAAGAGCAATCCACATGAGTGAACATAATTGCTAACAGCAAAGTTACCAAGAACCCTATCTCCAAATTAACAGGACTAAGGAGAGAATGATGATTAGGGTAGAAACAATTTCATCTGAACTGTATTATATGTGTTCTTGAATAAAGCTTGGCCAAAATCACCCTTCCACAGAAAACAAATCTTAATAGTTGTACAGTTCTGCAATGGCTTCCAAATTATGACCAGGAGATGGCGGTGTGCATTAGCAAACATCCTACCCTGAGTAGGATCCCTGAGGAAATGGTAAAGGTGTTATTCTCTCAGGGAGAGATATAGCTAAAGCAAGACAAAGGTACATATGTGTGACTGACAAAGCAGAATATAAGATTGTGAATTGCTTTTTAAACAAGGCATGCCAAACAATTATTAACTTGTTGTCTATTGATTCTTGTGAGATAGATCAACAGAAATTTATCCCAACTCAGTGGCTACTGGGTACTACTAAAGTAAAATGTTTGCAACAAACTGACGTCTATCTAGCCTTGGGAATGGTTGATAAAGGATTGGCCAGCTATTTTTCATTCTGTGAGCTTCTTTCTTCTATGTCCCCAGTTAGTCTCTGTTCTCAGATTCAGTACTTTATGCTTAAAGACCTGTCTTCTAAACTTGTACTTCTATAGGATTTAAATATTACATGGAAATCATATATGCCTCATTCTTTTCCAATCTCTTTTTCCAAAAAAACATCAAAAATTATTAATCTCACCACTTGGGTGCTACCACTTGGGTTGGGTTGAATGAATATTCTTCAATGATGAATAAATTAACAAATCATATTGTGGCCTAGTAATACTGAGTTTTGTAAAGACACATTCATCCTTTTTAAAGCAAAGATGATTCCAATTGCAAGAGGAAACTAAATTGTGTCTATGTGAGGGATGAAGGGAGAGCACTTGGTACAGAATTAGAAACAGAGGGACCAAGAAAGAAGCTGTTGCCATGTGCACAGCTCTCCATGTGCAATGAAGGCTCTAAGCAAAAACAGTAGGAAGACCTTGTATAGAGAAGGCCAAGATGCCAAAGTGATTTTTATTGAATCAGAGAGGGATTGTAAATGTGATGATAGACATTAAATTATAGCAGACGCTAGGTATCATAGTATGAAAAACATATGTCTGAAAATAGACGACAACAGAGAATTTGTGGATTAGGAAAGCTCCCTCCACCCCCTTGAGACACCACAGTAGGGTTTTGAAAGTTTCTTAGTATGATGAGAGAGATGTCTAGGCAAGCACAGGTGGAGAGAGCAACGTGACATTTTAGGATGGTATGTCTTTGGAGCCAAAGACAAATTGGTTGAGAAAATCAAAGAGAGGGAGAGCACTAGTGCCAAAGACCATCCTCTTTTCAAAATGGCAGATA
Organism: Dipodomys ordii; assembly: GCF_000151885.1. Lineage (NCBI taxonomy): Eukaryota > Metazoa > Chordata > Mammalia > Rodentia > Heteromyidae > Dipodomys > Dipodomys ordii. Next base: position 3,026,036 of record NW_012267261.1, read on the forward strand.
TAAGCCTTCTCAGAAGAAATTCTCCATTGAGATTTGTTAATAGCAGAGGGGTCAAGGTGAACCGTGAATAATATCAGAATTTATAAGGCAGGGCATACATGGCATCACTTAGTCATTACTTGGATATAGAGATATAGAGATGGTGGTAAAACAAGAACCAGTGTCCACCTTTTAGACTTGGAATATTAAGTGTGGTACGTGTGGTCCAAGTGGTAGAGTGCCTGCCTGGCAAGCATAAGGCCTTAAGTTCAAACCCCAGTATTGCAAAGAAAGAAGAGAAAGGAAGGAAAGAAGGAAGGAAGGAAGGAAGGAAGGAAGGAAGGAAGGAAGGAAGGAAGAAAGAGAAGGGAAAGAAGGAAGGAAGGAAGAAAGGAAGAAAGAAAGAAAGAAAGAAAGAAAGAAAGAAAGAAAGAAAGAAAGAAAGAAAAAAAGAAAGAAAAGAAAGAAAGGAAGAAAGAAAGAAAGAAAGGAAGGAAGGAAGGAAGGAAGGAAGGAAGGAAGAAGGAAGGAAGGAAAGAGAAAAAAGGAACAGGCCTGGAAGACTGGATGATATTCTTTGTGAAAAGAAAAGAAAAAGCAGAATAAGGTAAAATTTGTAAAATTTGAGGATCATGTGGCATTCAAGTGGAGAGGTCAAGTACACAAATGACTAAAGATCAAGAAATGGATTTGGGTTAAAGATACACATTTGTAATTTAAAAATATGGGGCACTGTTCAAAAGGAAATGTACTCATTACCTGACTTATGTAACTGTAACCCATCCTGTACATCACCTTTACAATAAAAATTTTTTAAATTAATTTAGAAAATTAATGAAAATATGGGAGTGGATTATTATCACAAGGGAGAACAAAAGAACACATAATAAAGGATAAATGAATAAAGACATAGAATACACACATTCATGTTACATGCTCATATGTAAACAAATGCACATAAATGTGTATATATTACATTTTCATATGTGAACATACACAACTAAATTCTAGGTCATAAGACATACTTTCAAGTAATAACCCCCCACTTAAACTCTCTGCAATGAGAAGCTGAAGAGCACTCGCCTTGAGCTGAAGAGCACAGGAACAGCGCCCAGGCCCAGAGTTCAAGTCCCACGACCAACCAATAAATAAATAAATAAAACCCCAGAGGCTTCCCTTCAAAAAAAAAAACTCTCTGAAAACTGCTTGACTTGTGCTCAGAATTCTTCCCCAGCTCCAAGCAACTTAGGATTAATCTATGCAGCATTTTGAGATCACAAAACCACAGCATTTTAAGAATTTTAGACCTTGAGACTTGCATAATTTGAGAAGGTGAAACCACAGTCCAGTACAACTTAAGACTGGCGTCTCTGACAGCTCAGAGTCCTTAAGAGCTTGACATCCTGAGAGCTCCAGGTTTTCAGCACACACAAGCTTTTGCAAGGGCAAGGCTGAACGTTTGCAAGATCTCCTTCTACTCTCTGGTGCCACCTCCAGTCTCTGCTTACTTTGCAACTTCCTACACAAGCTAATATCTTCACAGACAAGATTATTATTAATTTAGCCTTTCTCCCACAATCAATTCTGGCATACCAGAGAAGACACAAATTAAAAGCTTGGCTGATCTTTCCTCATCCTGGCGGGCTAGATTCTTTGTCTAACTGCTGACTCCAACCTAATCCCAGATAGTAAAGCAACTTCTGATCCTTGGGTTCATTCTTCTTGAATTCATTTTTATGTGTAAAAAAATTGGATGCAGGGCCATTCGGAACTTAAAGAAAAAGTTTTATTCTTACTGGTTTTCTTGATCAGGACATTGCTTGCTGTTTCAATGAGAGTAAAGGGCTTCCTCCATCTCAGACTACCCTAATCCTACAGTCTGCAAATATTCATGAAAGTCTTGCAGCTGAAAGGGTTAGTGGACACTAGTTTCCATGTTTCAGAATATAGAAGGCCAAGATTTTAATATTGTCTGAGACTATTTGACTCATGGTTCCATGCTGCATCTTTTTACATTATAAATTCCATCTTGAAGCTATTGCTTGCCTTCATCGCTTAACTCTTAGTAGTTAAAAGTAACTCCACAGCAGCTTGAACATTTTGTTACTTAGATCGTTATTTTAGATATCCTAGTTCGTCACTTAAAATCTGCATCTTTTAAAACCCTAAGGTATGGAGACAAAGCCTCTGACTTGTGATCTTTACTTGTTCTACATTTCTCTTTCAGATCCTATTAGAATAATCTTTACTACCCATTTAGTTTTAATCAGCATTTCAGCTTATGAACATGTAGGTAATCCTAAGAAAGTCCAGGCATAGTGGCTTATAACATGTATGTAATCCTAGCAACTGAGAAGTAAAGATGAGGAACATCACAAGCCTGAGCATTTCACTTAATAAGTTCATTGTGGTGATGTGAGTCTGTAATTCCAGAAAAAATAAAGGTATAAGTAGAAAGCTTTGGGCCCATGTCAGCTTGGGACAAAGCATTGAGTGTACCTGAAAAATAAGTCAAGCAAAATCGTGTTGGGAGGTCATAGTTTATTTTCTTAGCAAGCATGAGTCCCTGAGTTCAAACCCAATATCACAGAAAAAGGGAAAAAAGTAATATTTTCAGAAAGTTTAGATTTTCCTTATAAGAAAGGGAAATGCTCTATTCAAGAGAACCTGGGCTTTCCCTAGCCAACTCCTCCAACTTCTATCAATCTCTACTGTAACACAATCCAAAGCCATTTCCAACATGGAGAAATATCCTCCCTTCTCTCAGGACCAATGTATCTTACTTTATTGCTGCTGTAGAATAATGTCAGAGGCTGAGGCTTTTATGAAGAATAGAGGTTTACATGGCTCATAGTTTTGCAGAATGGATTTCAAGGGCCTAGGTTCACTTACGGCCAAGACCTTGAGCTATATCACAGGACTATGAAGGACAATATATGCACATAGGATAGGACAGAGAGGAAATCTGGTGCATTCATCCTTTTTATTCAGAGCTCTTCCTGCCTTGCCTGGCCTAAGTCCAGTCACGAAGCAGAGCCTTATTTATCCAGTTACCCCTTACAAGTACTACCTCTTAATCCTGTTATAGTAGCAGTTACACTTCAACAGGAGTTTTGGAGAGGATATTTCAAACCATTGGAAGCTATTCCCAGAGTTGAAGAATGACATTTCATAATAATAAAAGGATCAATTTATCAAGAAGACAGAACTGGAAGGACTAAAGAGAAAAAACAGACAAATTAATAATCATAACTGAAGACTTCAATGACCTTATTAGTAATTGATAGAATAAGCCTAAAGAATGAACAAAACAACACTATTAATCAACTTAATCCTGCCAAAATGTATTTGACAGGCCACCAAACAATAATAAAATACTCATTAATTTCAGAATTACTCGAGTTTTATAAAATCAATGTTTGTACAGATCAATCAGCAGGTTAATAGCCCACCAAGATGTATAATTCCTCTATTGTGAAAATATGCAGAATGAAAGTGTTAATCACCTGACTTTAAAGTGAGAAGATAGTTTGCACTCCGCAGTGGACCTCATGAAATCACAATGGTCTTTAGAAGCAGATGCAAATCAGTCAGTATCTTAGTTCAGCAAAGAGATATAGTATAACTTTATTTTAAAGTTCAGACAATGGAAAGCCAGGACTGTTTCAAGCTGCTTCTGAAGGCTTTTACAATGGAAAGGATGAATAAGCATCTCATGAGGATAGAAAAAAAGTTCTGTCTAGTTTTTTTTTTCTCTAGCTGATGCTAACAAACCTCTTCCAACCCTTCTCAGTGGGTTATCAAGTCGATTGGTGTCCTGAGTTCTTAGAGATATTCAAATGACCTCAACAACATGGAAATTCAATTTTTGAAAACCAAAAAGAGAATCATTTTTCTTATAAAAGTCCTATCCCTCTTTTCCTTTTCCTTTTTGAAAACATTTTCTAGTATTACTTTTAAGTAGTTGTACAAAGGGATTTCAATTTAACATATTGGTTTGTGTGGTAGTAGGGTTTGAATTCAAGATCTTGCTACTCGAAAGTTGGCTTTCTTTTTGTTTTATCTGGGTTTTTTTTATATCATCTTACTTTTTGTACCAGACTGACCTGGACCATTATCTTCCTATTAATATGACAAGTTTGCATTGTGGCACACCACAATTTATTGGTTGACATGAAAATCTCACAAGTTTTCTTTCAGGGCTGGCTTCAAACAACAATCCTCTTGATCTCAGCCTCCCCACTACCTAGGATTACAAGTAAAAGACATTGCTATTGGCTTAAAAATCTTTTTTAAGAATAAATTTTAATTATCAAGCAGAAATGAATAAACAAAAATTTTGAGAACAGAACACTGCAAATGGACTTCTATATTTGAGCCTTTGCTTTTGTTGATAAAAATTTGAAATTCCTTCTGGAAGAAATCTAATACAAAATTTAAGTAGATAGGTAACATGGTAGTGTATATATGGTCAAATAGCTCATGTAAGCAGAACTTTGAAATATGGCTAAGGAAGAGAGAATAACTAGGAAAATAATGTGGTGGGAAACAGCACAGAATCACACTAGAGTAGTGTCTGAACCTGGGCTGAGCAGGAAGGGACCAGTACTCCAAGCTTTGACAAACTTTTGAAAGGACTTAGATTGGAAAAGAAGAGATAGAAACTCTTTTTTTATAACCTTATTTTTTAATAGATCTAAATCTCTTTTATTTACTTTTTGCTGGACCTAGACTTGAACTCAGGGTCTAGGCACTGTCCCTGAGCTTTTCTTTTGTTCAAGGCTATAGTCACAACCCTACTTCCAGCATTTTTGATAGCTAATTTAGAGATAAGAGCTTTCCTGTCCCGGTTAGCTTCAAATTGTGATCTTCAAATCTTGACTTCCTGAGTATCTTGGAATATAGTCATGAGCCACTGGTTCCCTGTCCAAAGCACCTCTTCTTTATCTCACAACTACTTATATATTTGTATATATTATATATACATACAAATGATACATATAATGTATAATATATATATATATATATTCCTCTCATGCAACTTTACCTGACATTCATAGAAAGAATTTTTAATCTACACCTTCTGTGTAAGTGTTGGAGATAGTCACAAATCTGGAGTGGGAAACTGACCCAGAACTAGACAAGGCTAACATGTTTCATATCAATGACAAAGTAAAAGTTTCACTAGAAAACCTTTTAAATGCAAATGTAAATATGCAAGCAAATTACTACTAGAGAAGGAAAAACATCAGATATTATATCAAAGCATAGCAAGTGTAAATTCCTTTTCTTCCATATTCAGCTGCTTTCTGAGATCTATATCAGATGTATTTCTAGAGAATCTTTCCACATAATTATTTGCCCTCTCTACCAGCATGTGGAAATATATTTATGCACTCTTATATGAACATACACAGAACTGAGTGCTGGTAGCTCATATCTATAATCAATCTTACCTAGGCCAGAGGCTGATAATTGAGGATTGTGGTTTTTGAAGCCTGCCTAGGCAGAAAATCCATATGATTCTTATCCTCAATTAATTACCAAAAGCCAGAAGTGGAGCCATGACTCAAGTGGTTCAGTGCCAGGCTAGAGCAGCAAAGCTAAAAGACAGCACCAAGGCCCTGTGTTCAATCCCCAGGAATGCTGCAAAAGAAAGAGAAAAGGACAAAAGGAAAAAAGAACATAGGCTGAAGTCAGGTATTCTTTGCTATACTTTTTCATCTTTTGCAAGTGAAAAAATATAGCTTGTTTCCTTTTCTTGGAGTTCATTTCATAAAGTATTTTATATGATCATATGCACAGGAGCCTTTGTCAATAAAACCTCATTCTTTACTCAGTCTGTCTACATCCATTTTCTCATCTGTAAAAGTGACATATAAATAGTACTGAACTGGCTGTGTGGCTGTGATATCATGCTCATTAATGCACGTAAAGCTTTTAGATACATAGCAACACATTAGTGTGTTGCTATTGTTGATACTTATTTTAATTAAACTTGAAGAGGCTAAAGCTTCATCATTTTTAAAAAGAATTCCCTATTTCCTTCTCTCTCTCACACACACATCCCCTCCTTCCTTCTCTCCATCTTCTTTTCTCCTCTCTCTTTCTTTTTCTCTTTCTGTCTCTATGTCTCTCTCTTTTTCCCTTTGACTCTCACTCCTTTTCCAGGTAGATTTCTTGGTGAGGCCTACGTTTGCTTTCCAGAAGCCTTGAAGAACGTCTGTCTTGATCAAACAGGCCAAGAGCCAGAGGGCTTGCTGAGCCCCTCCACTGTCCAAGCTCTCCTCATTGTAAGCTCCATTGAGCTGTGGAGAGTGCCAAACATGGATTTCATTAATCCTACCATCAGTAGGTCTGAATTCATTGCCACTAATACAATACCTGTTTCTCTAACCATGCCAACATTCTCTTGACACCATGTACAACCTCCTGTTATTTCTCAACAGAAGCTGGCACGCACAGCTCTGCTGGGAAGAAAACACCCGAGCGGAGCTATGAACGGCCCAGTGCATCCATGCTGAAATGAATAGCACATTCTGAAGAGATGCAGAGCCACTCACTCAAAAGGAAAAAAAATAGGAAGGATGAAGAACCACGAGTAGGAAAGAGACATCCTATAGCTTATCGGATTGTAATATTTTTTTCTCTAGATTGAAAACTAGAATGTCATGCATACTGCACTCCCAAATGATTCTGGCTCAACTACCATGTTCTGAGCTATTCTCAACAATCTCCCAGACTTCACTCACAAAAAGAATCACAGATGTCTCCCTGAGAGGACAAGTCTCCAAAATCTTCAAAGTTTCTGCCAGCAACAGCAAAAGAGAAAGCAGCATGCCATATGTTTCAGTATGGTTAGGAACAGCTCAGTTCAGGGGTAAGAATCACTCTGGAAGATGGCTCCATGGTATAAGAATTATGCAAGAAAAGGTGGATGTTGTTGAGTTTCGGGAGCTTTAACTTTTCCTTCACTATTTTGCTGAAAAAATATTAAATCAGTTTTCCTACCATATATCTGACTCTGCTATTGGCCATATGCGAGATGTGTTTTCTTGGATAAAATACCAGAGCTTCTCAGAGCCCTCTCTAGCAGGATGATGGAGGGAATACATATGGAGTTGGACATCACTGAGATAAACATACAGTTTTAAAATAGCAACAAGTACATATAATTTTAGAATATTATGAGATAATGTGAATATTATACAATATGTATTGGTCAAAAGCAGGGTTATTTCATTTTCATTTCCTTGAACTTTTTTTTCTTTTTCTAAGGAGCCTTGAACTTTTCTTCCCCAGCACTTTGTAAAATATATAACACATTGTTATAGAATGTAGAATACTACTATATGCCTTACTAATACCCTACAGTACTATAGAATAGTACTAATTCTTTCTTTCTGTGTTGGTGACCATTACCCATTCTACTTTTACCCTTCTTCCTTTTCCCCTTCCTAGTCTCTAGGCACCACTACTTACTCTTCTCTCTGCTTCTATGAAGACAACTTTTCAAGTTTTCTCATATGTGTGAGAACAAGCAGTATTTGACTCTCTGTGCCAGATTTATTTCAGCTTTCATAATGAAGATGTAAGTGCTAAATAGCATAATGTCCTCATCATTATCATACTGACTGGGAGGAATGTTGAGACATTTCCTGCCCTTAAAGACAATTTTTTTCAAGAAGTCATATATCTAATAAATTGATAGTGATAAAGTATAGACTACAGAAGTTACTGTAAGAAAAATATTTATGGGAGAGAGAGAGAATCTATTTTAATTTGGGAGGTTTAAGAAATAGTCTCTCTGAGAAACTGTTCAATTGTATTCTGTAGTAAAAGTTAAAATTTAAAGACTGGCACTGCTGTGTTGAATTATCAATATTTTTGTCAAAGACTAATTCCCATGTCATAAATAAAGCTAGCTGATGAGAGAAGGTGTTCAGTGTGTTTCATTCAGTTTTCTCCCAGATCAGAGTACTTTCTGGCATTGACTGAGCCACTAAAGAATAATGGTGACTCTTCTCAGATCATCAGAGTCCAAGATTTCATTCTACAATATAACCAATTCTATAATTCTTTGCTATATGTAGCATGGAATTCTCCATAAAGAAAATATTGATATTTGAATCTTACTGAGATCCAGTAATAAAGTCTTATACAAAGTTACCAATTAAATTTACTTACACAGACTAACCTGAGTTGGCTCAGAGGGAAAATGATGTATCTGTAAATTGATAATAGGGATTGAAAAGAAAGTATTCTTAGGAACTAAGTCCAGATCTGAGCCCCCATTTCTTCTCTCAGTCATGAAAGAAAACTCTGGTTCCTGAATCTTATACATGCAAACAATTCAGAGGACTTTAATGAGTGCCAACTAAGAAGAAATTAAGGCCTTGGATCAAGTGTTAAATATAACATTCTAAATAAAATATTCTCACTAAGAGGTAAAGGACATAACTGTATAATCATAAGATAAGCCATAGGAACTCAAGTATGATAAACTTCATAAGTAATGATCCCGTTATAATCAACTTCTGGAAAACTAGTTATGTAGCCATAGACTTATGCCAAATAATTGTTCATCTCCAACTAGAACTTCTAACATTTGAATTACCTTGTACACATGTTTTACAGTGATTCTTCAGTTAATTCTTGCAGCAGTGTTTATGAGAGAGGTGTGTAAGCAGCTTCATTTACAGGTGTGGAAATGAAAACTCTATTTACCCATTCAATGATATCTAACAGAAAAAAAAAACAGAACTCAAGCCTTTACTCTCCACCTCCAAATTGTACAACATTATCTTCTAAATCTCAGTTAAATTGTGTAATTTCAACATGCTGGCTAAATAGTAATGTGATATGTATGCATACGATACTACATGATCAATAGAGTTCATCAATATTATATCCTCTTTCTAAGAAAAATCTTTGAAACACCTGTTTCATGCATTCATCATCATTTCTAAGCACTGAAGGAGTCTGAAAACTATTTTGCTACTCACATCTATAAATATATTTGGTACATATTTCCTGTTTCTGTAATGCCAGAGTATCATAAGAAATAGTCATTTGCATGAAAAACATTCTTCAAAAGTTACTTCGATAGTTTGACTTAGCACAGAGCACCAATAATTCCAGACATTGGGCTTTAGCTGCTAAAGTGACTGTCATCCACCTTCAAAACACCTCCCACCGCACTGTTACTTTTGATTGCACCCAATGGGAAAGATATTCCTGGACGCTGTTGTTAAATATGAATGTAAGTGACAGACTTTTCAATGGCATGGCTCTATAGTAAGAAGAAAATAACCTTTAAAAGTATAGTTTCAAAAGTGGAAGGAATAATTCATAAAAATTAGGAGGTGGAGTAGAAACCTTGATTTATGAGTCAAGATAGCAAATAACTATAACTCCATCCTCTACTTCATTTTGAATAATATAGGGTCTATGAGAGATCTCCAAGTGAATGCATTCATTTCATCCAATGAAAAGATCTAGGAAAAAGATGTTAAAGTAAGAACTATGTGGTTAGGTTGGCTAGCCAACAGGGTGTTGTTAGTCAGGTTAGTTAGGTTTTGGTAACAATTTTTAGCCCTACATGTGGGCTGAACCCCAAAGTATATTTACTAGTTACAGTAGATAATTCAGATTATTTACTTTGAAATAAAACAGCTATTGTATAATAAAGGTAATAATTCTCACCAAAGGATATTCAATTCAATTTTATATGGTACCAATCATAAAGTGGCCACTTTTAGCTTCATACTTCATACTGGTCTAATTTGTTGAATATTTTCACAGGAATTTTCTCACTCAAGTATATTGCAGCTGCCTATTTAAGTAGACTAAAGGTATAAAATTACCATTATGATACCATACTTATACTATAGAAATAGACATTTTGAATAGTTCACCTAAATAGTCCTACTGACAGGAAATTCTTCAGTCTACCTGCCAGCTTCTCCTCCTGAAATCTTTCTTCCCTAATAAAGACATTTAACATAAAATGGAAGAGGACTGAAATCCATTCTTTCTTGTTTCATTTAATCAAATCTATTTTCCTACAATTTAAGTGTCCTCATAAAACTTATGTAATAACTGATTCTTCCCAGCAAAATATAAGAAAAACACCTCAGAGAGAGAATTATAGCAAGGCAATATCATATATTTTCTCAGTACACAGAAATGATAGACACCTTACAGGACTTTATCCTGCATGGTGTGGCAGAGACAATGACAAATGTTGGAAGACAAAGACACATGTGAATAGTTAGTTCGATTTTTACCAAAATACACATTACAATATTATCCGTATTTGCATAACTCTTCAGAAGTCTAATAATAAAAACAAATAATTTTAGAAAAGTTTGTCAGAACAGATGATCACTTAGGAGGATGTTTTTGATGTTTGTTGTATGACACCTATTTACAACTGATTTTTCTTTTCCTTCTTCTATTTCTAACATAGGGGTTTGAACACAGGCTCTCCTACTTGCTCAGCTTATATACTTGTCAGTGTTCTTTGAGCCATGCCTTCCACACTTCTATGTTATTATTTTGAAGATGGAATTTTATCTGTCTGGGCTGGTTTTGAAGCTCAGTCCTCTGGATTGAAGCCTTCTGAGTAGCTAAAACCATAGTCATGAACCATAAAGTTTGGTAGATTTCCTTTTTCATAATTTAAAGTAATTCTGAAATATATAGTGATATTTTTCATATCTACAATAAGAATTATTTCCCACTATGAGTCTGATGTTATATTATCTGGTATTATGACTTTGTATATTAGTTCCTGGACAGCCCCCATCTTGTTTGAGCAATTTCTGTTCATCTACCTGCATTCACCTTATTTCTTTTCTTTTTTTTTGCATTCATCTTATTTCTGACATGACTATTTCATCTTTTTAAGTGTTTATTCTTCATTTTTATTGTTATTATAATAGATATATACAGAGGAGTTACAGCTACATAAGTCAGGTAATGAGTACAACTATTTCATCTTACCCCAGACTTGTTATAATGGCCTAATGTTATTTAAACTGAAATGGAAGTCAGTGGACCAGTAACAGACAAGGCTATCCATGACCAGACTGTTCTGACCTTTCAAAGAACTGTGTGCTAACCAACTCTGCAAGTGGAATTAGCTCTTCTCATTCATGCATGACTGGGGTCACTTACACATCAAGGGATTGGAACTTCCTGCTCAGTCCATCTCTTGACCTAGGTTAAACCTCCTGTTACTCCTTCCTCCATCATAAGGATGAGGTTTCATACAGAATTTGATATTTCATGAAGGTGTTATACAGAAGTTGAATTTAGGTGTGTATACATGTGTGCATCCAAAGTTGCATGCATAAAAAATGGGTATGTTTTCACATTTTATAAATATGAAGATATATGCAAATGTAAAATGTAAAGCTGACTTAGAATGCTTATAGGTGAACATTGTCTAGATGATTTTCATTTATAATTACTCCTTATTAGGCTGAAATGTTTTGTTTCTCCTCTTAAGAATTGCAAAAGGAGCTGAGGGCATCACAACACATGGTACAGAACACACTTGCCTAACACGGATGAGGCCTTGGCTCTAAATTTTAGTGCCAGAAAAAGAAATAATGCAAAAGGATATTTTGGGTAGGCATCATGCAATGGGTCCTCAAAATGTTGGATAAAAGATATTAGTGGTGCTCAAGGATTCAAGGTTATATTTTAGAAAAAAATAATTTCTGAATGTTGGCACTAAAATGCTGTTTAAATATCTGCTGAAAGTTATGGGAATCTGTGGCCTGTATGAAGTGAAATAGAGCTGACAGATGGTGAAGGAATTCTTAGAGAAATGGCTGGCAAGAATGGAGACAATGAGGCTAGAAAATGCAGCAGTTTATTCTGTTCCAGACAGGGTCCCAAAATGCTATTGACTAGAGATCTTGTCAATGTACCAGTAAGAGAAGAACCAGCATGCTGCAAAACCACAGAGATAAGTATCTTCTCTCTATTAGGATGGATGGTAAGTAAGAGTCATTGGCGCATACTGATAATCCTAGACATTCAGGAGACTAAGATCTGAGGATCATGATTTTTCTCCTGCCTCCAAATGAAAGTTTGTGAGAGCCTTTTAAAACAATTGACCAGAAAAAAATGTGGATCTGTGGCTCAAGTGGTAGAAAGACCAGCCTTGAGCAAAACAGCTAAGGACAGTGTCCTTGCCCTGAGTTCAAGCCCTAGTACTAGCAAAGAACAAAAACATGAACAAAAAGTTAAGCTTTCTGTGAGATGATAACATTGTATCATTCACCAAAGGAAATCTGCCATCACAGTGATCCCGCCATGGAGGAGTTTCAGTGGTGGAGTGAGACTTCAACTATCCGATCACTAACTATTGTGTCCTATCAATTGTCATCAACAGAGACCAAATACACAACCCCAGCCTCACCCCTCAAAGTTAAGAGGTTATATTAGATCTATTACATGGAGGGGGCAGATAGCAACTGTAAAAATAAAGTAATGTGTTCTATCATAGTTGTATAGATGGGAGAGTGTAAGAGCCAATAGCAACCTCAGTTGTCTGGTGAAGATTGCTCTCCACTTTTATCATCCATTTACTGCTTTCTTGCTGAGTTCTCTGCAGAAGAGGAACACGTGTTCTCACATGACAAAAGGTATAAGAGGTAAGGGCACATGCTTGCAATTATAGCATTCAGTCTAACACAAGAGGCCCAAGAATTCCAGGTCTACCTGAGTTTCTTAGTAGTGAGTCCTTGTCCCGTGACATCTTTCCCCTAAAATAACAGCGTGGAATGTTGCATGAAGGAACTTGCCCTCATATCTTATGAAGGAGTTCTCAAGGCCTCAAAAACTCTTAAAGGCCCTACTTGTTTATGCTGTCATGGTTCTTTACTGAGTTGTGATCTTGCTAACTTTCTGCATGTTTAGACCTCCAGACATATTTTTTTTGTCTGGTATCTATATGTCAAGTATCTGGGATGATAGACACTGGCCACTACAAATCAGAATTGGACATTTCTTCTTAGTTTTCTAGTTCAAATTTTAGTTCTTTCTGACAACCATATAGATAGCTCAGAATAGTTTGTAGGTGTTGTCAAAAAGATATTCTAGCGAGGCATGGGTGGCTCATGTCTATAATCCTAGCTACTCAGGAGGCTGAGATCTGTGGATCACAGTTCAAAGCTAGCCCAGGCAGGAAAATCTGTGAGACTCTTTTCTCCAATTAACCACCAAAAACCAGAAGTGGTGCTGTGGCTCAAGTGGTAGAGTGTTAGCCTCAAGCTGAAGATCTGAGGGACAGCACCCAAGTCTAGAGTTCAAGACACACAACTGCAAAAAACAAACAAAACAAAAACAAAAAACAAAAAAGCTATTCTAGTTTACCATAAATTGCTAGTTAGACTTTCTGCAGGTAGGAGCACTGGGGTCCGAGAATTCTTGCTCTGCTTTCTGATATCATGCTCAGCGTAGTTCAGACTTACATTCTGAAAATGCACTTATATAATTTTCATGCACATGTTTTCATTATGTTTTTTGGCGTTCGCACAGTCAATGCTTTTGAACAGGCTGTACTCTAATTTTAACTTTTGTGATCAACTCTGGTTTTAGTTATACTTAACAGCTTTGGGAGATATTATAGATGCTGAGATGATGTGTAAGGTGTCATAGTACAATCTTCATGTGCATGTGAATAAGAAAACAGTAGAGAATAGGGATTGCTACAATGCAATTTCTCAGTCTGGTTTCAGCACCTTGGCCAGAGCATTGAGCTTCAGAGTATTTTATATATTTTGTATACCTTAGCCTTAGCAGAGTAGTCATTGCCCCTTAGACCAATAAATATATAGACAAAATGAATCACAAATGGCAACAGCACCAACTATCATAATTCTGTATCAACTAAAGATTTCATACTGTTCAGATTAAATAAGCATAAATTTAAAAAAAACTAATCGATCCACAAGCTTTAGTCCTGAATAAAATATCAAAGGGCATGAATCCAAAATCCATACTTTGTATTATATGTGGACAGACTTTTGCTTAAGCTATTTGCCCTGCAGAAAATTTATTATAAACTAAATTTCTTATCAGTGAAAATATACCTGCAGAAAGCTATTTTTTCTAATGTACTGCTTTACTTGTTAGAGCTTATTGGAAGCCAGTATTCTACATCTAGATGAGTAATACCAAGACAGAATCTAAGGAAGCTTATTCTAGCATTAAAATGAAAGAAATGGCTAGGCCCACTTGTCATCCTAGCTATGAAAGAGGCTGAAATCTGAGGATTATGGTTCAAAGCCAGCCTGGAAAGGTAAATCCAGGAGACTCTTATTTCTTTAATTAACCACTCAAAGATCCCACGGAGACTTGCCTCATGTGGTACAGTGCTAGCCTTAAGCAAAAGAGCTCAGAAACAGTGCCAAGCCTCTGAATTTAAGCCCTAGTATTGGTACACAAAAAAGAAGATAATAGATGATGATATTCTAGAGCATATGTCATTATTTGTTTTTGTTGGCACTATAGATATTTGAATTGAAGGCTTTGTACTTGCTAAGCTGGTGATCTACTACTAGACCCACACCATCAGCTGTGTTCTATTCTTATACGAAAATGACCCATTGCAACAATGAGATGTACAAGATGTTATGTTGAAAATGAACTTTACAACTTTGGCGCGGGGGGGGGCAGGGAAGGAGATGGGAAGGGATGGGAAGGGGAAACAAAGGAGGAGGCAACAATGCTTGATAAGGAATGCACTCATTACCTTGCCCATGTAATTGTAACCCCTCTGTATGGTATTTTCACAATAAAAAATAAATACATAAAATAAATAAATGGATTTAAAAAAAGAAAATGTTATGTTATGATTACCACTGAGCTTTGTAGCATACCATCTGACATCTGACCATCTGACAATCTAAACTTGTATAGCCTACCATCTGATCATGTAACATAATTCTGATATCTCTTTAATTCATTGTCATGCATTTGCCATCACTTCAGACTATATCTTTTCTATTGTTAGTACAGGGGTTTTGAAGTCAGGGCTGTGCTAGCATTGAAAATAATTATAAAGAAAGATAATGCGATGATTGCCACAATTCAAGGAGACAAAATTATTTTCTAGGTAAGGATGTAAGACTTAATAGTAGAGAGCTAGAAGAGAAAGTAGATGCCCAGATGTATTTTATATACTATTCTATTTTGGTTTAAGTCTTGGAGAGTAGGGGCAAATTACATAGATCAAAGTACCTTAATATTTTTTTTTTGGGTCCGGTCGTGAGGCCTGAACTCTGGGCCCTGGCGCTGTCCCTCAGCTCTTCAGCTCAAGACTAGCGCTCTACCACTTGAGACATAGAGCCACTTCCGGCTTTTTTCTTTTTGCTTATGTGGTGCTGAGGAATCGAACCCAGGACCTCATGCATGCAAGGCAAGCGCTCTACCACTGAGCCACCTTCCCAGCCCCAAGAACCTTAATATTTTTTGCCTGCTTTCTCTTTGAGATTCTACAAGGAAATTATGTTTCAGTCTCCTTCTTTTACAGATAAGTAAACTCAACCCCTTTCATGAATTGTGTCTGTCTATATTTTCAAGCACATAAAATGATATAAATATATGCCCCAATGGGCGTTCAATCATTGTACATTATAAATACTGCCTTCCTTTTTGTTTCAATCAGTGGACTCAATATTATTGCACTTCTTATAGTAATTTACAAAATTACACTTTTCTTCTCCATATTTCTTGAAAATCTGTCTCCGTATTCCTATGTTAACATTTTTTCCAAGATTTACTCAGGTGGAAAATGATATTTAAATTTTAATGAATAAATTTTGAAATTAAGTTAATGAATTAATTTATTACTATAATTAAGGTGTAGCAATATATAAGTCAACAGATAATAGAATTAATTTAAATAAATAATGATGTATACAACTTCCAATGGTTTTGCTGTCATCATTTTATCAAGAAATAAAATGGCTCGTTCCTGTGTCCTTTGCCTGAACATATAGTGTAGTCACTCAGCCTTTTTTTTTCTTCCTTGTATTTACCTGAAATTCATTGATTTGGAAGACTAGAAAGTCATCATGTATTTACTGACATGACCACCAGTCCTTTCCTTTGCTTTTGATCTACATTTATGTTTTCTGCAATTTGTCTGGGTTTAGACATAAAAAGTCACATGGTCTCTTTCCCAGCTCTCTTTCCCAGCTCTCTTTCCCAGCTCTCTTTCCCAGCTCTTTCCTACCTCTTTCCCAGTTCTTTCCCAGGTCTTTCCCAGCCGCGTGGAGGGCCAACATGGACGGGTGCCAGCATGAATGATGAATAATAATACCCCTTACCTGAATACCATGTGTGTGGTGCTGTTCTTACTCCTCTACCTCTTTTTAAAAACCTAACATAAATGGTGCCGAAACCCCAGAAGGGCTTAAAGTCAGGATAGGTGGGATTCCTCTCCGATTTTTTTGTTTGTTTGTTTTTTCCCTTTTTGCTCTGAGTTTTGACGGACTTTTGCAAACCCATCTGTCTGCTGCGGACACAGCACATCGATACCATTGCTGGCCTTCACATCCATGTCCACACCACTTCTCTACTCTGATGAGTGAATCTACTCTACAGTTCTCTGTTGCTCAGTCTCTGTCCAGACCTGGTGCCATACCAGAGAGCTCCTACAGTCTTTAGCTGAAAGGCCGGTCACCTCTGAAGCCGAGGACGATTGGTTTTGGGGGCTTGGCCATTTCTCTCTAGAGGGCTCTGGGGGAAGTCGGGACGCCGCTTCTGCCTGGTCAGCTCTCCTTCACTCACCAGACTGACTCTCCTACTCATTTAATGGGGTGCCAGAGTCACGTCGAGCCGTGAAACCCCTTTGAGATGCCTCCTGCGCTCCCTGGAAAGCCAGAGAGCCTCATTTTTATGCCATTCTCAGATTTAGAGAGTTTTTGCCACTGCAATGGTAAATGGTCAGAAGTCTGTTTACTTTCAGGCTCTCTTTGCTCTCTCTCTGCCAATCATGTCCAGCTTTCCCTATCTCTCCCTTCCTCTTTTCTACAACTTTTTGGCTTGTGCCCTGAAGAGTGCGACACAGGCTGGGTCCCTTCTAGGTTCCCTCTCAATGGCTAGCCATTCTAGGTTTGAAAATTGTCAGAGTTTCCATTTGTTTAGGTTTTCTTCACATTTTTTCAGAAATTTGCCATCTTGAGTACGCCATCTTGGCCACATGGTGGGTTAAGGGTTTGGCCCCATCTGACCCTTAACCTTCCACCAAGCTTACTACTCCATCCATCTGTTCTAAGGTGCCTTGCTAACAAGTTGCTCTTTTCACAGGCCCTGGTAACTGAGGCCCAACCATCTGATGTGCTTTGTTAGCAAAGATGTCTAAACATTGTTGTCAAAAATTTTAGGTTTTGAATTTTGCTTTTTTTGTTTTCTGTTGTGTATTCTAGTAGTGACTACATGATTCTAAAATATTGGGCATATCTATGCTAAGATTCTCATCACATCTAATGAACTTTGTCATTGCAGCATATTTCTTGGTCAATTCTTGATAAGGACCAGGAAAGCTCTATTCTATTTGATCTCCTTGTTGCTTTAATTGGAAATAATAAAGGGTTTTCATGGCAAAGATTACAATTCAAAGCCAGCCAGGGCTGAAAAAGCCCTAAAACTCCATCTCCTAACTAACCTGCAAAGAGCCAGGCTGGAAGCATGGCTCAAGACTCTTATCTGGAACCAGCAAACACAGCAAGTGGTACTATAACTCAAAGTGATTCAGTGCTAGCCTTGAGCAGAAGTGTTCAGGGATAGTGCCCAGGCCTTGAGTTCAATCCTCCTTGAATACCAACCAACTGGGACAAGCCATCCCAGCAACAAGCACCTACACTCAGCCAGTCTGAGGAACAAGGGACCATGGAGGAGGAGTAAGAGATGATGTCACATCAGCTACTCTGTGCCTGCCCTTTCAAAATTAACCAGAGCCGGAGGTCAATAGAAGTAAGAAGTCTGCCCATCTAGTGTCCATACCTGTCTACCTATTAACTGGACAGGAATTTATCTTCTTGCCTTTGTTACCTGACTTCTCCTTTACCTTATCACCAGATAGGGACATTTCTACCAACATTTTCAGCCCCAAGTCCTTCCTCTTGCCATTTATTTGCTCTCTAGTATTTTTTTTCCAGCCCCTCAATGCCTCATGACACTTCTCCAGACTTCATCTAAGGACTCACGCCACCAAGGGACAGCTGCTGCTGCTCGCTGACTTCTCTGGGAGGGGACCAAATTCCAGCCTTTTACCCCTAATGTCAATGCCCCTTGTCAGCAGAAAGTAGCCAAAGAGAATCTGCGCCCTATTTCATGATTATTAAAAGGCTAGAATGTAAGGTCCTCTCCTGGATGGTGAGCAGGCTCCACCCTCCTCACAGCAAAGTCTCCACCCAGTACCTGAGTTACCTAGGCAACTGGCACACCTGGAAGAGGTCATATCTGCATCCGCTGAGGTCACATCTGAATTTGATGTGGCCACACCTTTCTCCACTCCTACCCTAGATAAGGCGTAGCCCAGGCCCAGATGCTCTCTTTCCCAGTTCTTTCTCTTTCCCAGGTCTCTCTCTTTCCCAGCCACATGGAGGGCCAACATGGCCTCGTGCCAGCCAGAATGATGAATAAACCTACCCCTTACCTGAAAAAAAAAAGTCACATGGTGATTGTCCTCTGATTTTCCCTTTATTCCACTGTTTTCCATCCCACTATTTATTGTGTATGTTAATTTACGTTTTTTATTTTATGTATACTTTTTATTAGTTTCATAAAATCAAGGAAAAGTTAGATTGTCCTTTTAAAATTTAATATACATTTCAAAATTCATTTTACTTTGTATATTAAAACTAAAATATAAAGCTCATAAATCAATATACATATATAAAATAATTTAATTTTGAAAAATCCCTTATAAAACTATACTTTGAGGAAGATTATTAGAACCACAAATACTTATCAATGTTTTTGCATGGAAAAAAAGCCTTGATTTATCAGGAGCTAGTGCCTCATGCCTGTAATCCTTACTACTCAGAAGGCTGATATCTGATGATTATGGTTCAAAAACAGCCCAGACAAGAAAGTCTATGGGACTCTTATAATTAACTACCAAAAACAAAACAAAGCAAACAAAAATGTCCAAACATAGAGCCCTAGCCTTGAGCACAAAAGCTCAGGGACAGTATTCAGGACCTGAATTCCTGAATTCAAGCCCCTGGACTAGCATTTAAACAAAACAAAACAAAACCATTTATGACCAACTGAAACTGAATCTCCCATCAAGAAATATCTTCCTGTGAACTAGCTGGAAGCTCAGTGGTAGAATACTAACTTAAGAAGCACATGAAACTGTGTTCAAATCCCAGTATTACCGACAAAAGAAAATTAGAAAGTCTGCATGCAACAATGGTTAAGTTTCAACAATAAAACGAAACCTATATAAAATATCACTTAACAAAAATCACTACTCTTAAAACTTTACAATATTTTTAGAAACAATGTTGGGAGATCAGTTTACTTTTGCATCCTAAATGTAGAGTGCACTCCCATTTTTAAGTTATTTCATAAAATATAATCCATGGAAATATGAACATATTGGCAATGCATCTATAATGAACAATTAATGAAGACTATTTATAAAATGAATTACTCACCCCAAAATTCAATATGTTTACCAATTCATAGACTCAGCTGGAATTTAAGGATCTCTAGGAATTTTTATCTCAAAAATAAAATTCTCTGACATTGCCCCATTTGTTAGGAAATGGAAAAACTTGGAAAAAATTATATTAAGTGAAGTAAGCCAGGCCCAAAGAAACATAGGTCCCATGGTTTCCCTTATTTGCAATATCTAGTATATGTATGAGTCAAGCGGAAAAGGTCAGATAATGTGATGTCAGGAAAATGAACCCTTAGATATGTATTTTAATGTTTTTTCTTTCATGCATGTGTTTCTAACGCATTTATAAGATGATCTCTTTGTTGCTTTGTATGTCCCTCCCCCACAGTATAACCCCTGCTTTCACTATATTTGATGTCAGTATAACTTGAGGAGGAGATGGGGAAAAACCAGTTGTTTAAGGATACAGGTGGATCTGATGCAACAATGAGAAGTACAAGTTGTCATGTCGAAAACGAGCTTTACAACGTCAGTGCGGGGGAGGGGGTGGGGGTGTAAAGGGGAAGGAGAAGGATTGGGATGAGGGGGAGGGGGGAGGCTGGGAAGGGATGGGAAGGGTAAACAAAGGAGGAGGCTGCAATGCTTGGTAAGAAATGTACACATTATCCTGCCCATGCAATTGTAACCCCTCTGTACAGTATGTTCACAAATAAAATAAAATAAAATTTTAAAAAAATAAAATAAAAAAATAAGAAATAATAAAATTATAAAAAAAATAAAATTCTCACTCTCTTGATGGCAGGAATTGTTAGGTTAAATTTCTAAGTGAGCACCTTAAAATGACCAGTTTGACCAGGATTTTTCTGAGTTTTGTTTCAGCAGACAAGAGTCACGAGGAAAACAGATTTATCAGTGATTTAATAGTACATGCCAGATTTTGTGCCCTGAAGTAACAAAATAGTCAAGGATAAAATTCTGAAGATTGTCTTTCTAGTCATTCCACTCTAGGGTCTGTTAAGGGTTTTGAGGGAGGTTTCTCTAGTCAGTATGAGCCCAACATGGAATAGTTATTGCTTGTGTAGATTAAATATTGAAAATTATAAGTTCTAGGATTATTTTCTTCTACTATTTATGTCCACACTCTTACAAGTGTAAATAATTTACACAAAGCAACTGTGGTACCAAAATGCAAACAGGGAAAATATGTATATCAAAAGTACAAGAATATTCATATATATATATATATATATATATATATATATATATAAGGGAAAATTGAAAATAACATTCATCCTTGGAAAGCAATGTTTGGATTGTTATAGTCCTATAGAAAAATATGAAACAATTGAAAAAACATACTGTAGACTTTGGTTTTGTGTGCTAGTCAGGGGCTGGGCATTTTTTCTGAGCTTATTTACTCAAGACTAGTACTCTACCACTTAAGCCACAGCTCTACTTCTGCCATTTTTTTAAGCACTTTAATGACATAAGAGTCTCATGAACTTTTCTGTCCAGGATGGCTTCAAACCATGATACTCAGATTTCAGCCTCCTGAGTATAACTAGGATTACAGGTGTGAGCCACTGGTGCTGTTAGAGAAAAAAACTATGCATATATATATATATATATATATATATATATATTTGCCTTAGCAATATATATTCATGTATATGTGCATTTTTCATATATAGGCTTTATATATTTATTTTGTGATTTATGACATGGCAATAAACCAACGATCATTGCTGAAGATGCATAGTAACTCAATTTTTTGTACATTTTGATTATTAACTATAAATTTGTTCTACTTCATCTCAAAAAACCCTCTCCAGTTTTTCTGTTCTACTTGTTTTTCATTTTCTGTGATCACTTTTGAATGTTTTCTTGAGACATCCCAACTAATTAGAATGTAAATTAATTGGATTGAACTAGCTTTATTTTCCCCTTGGCTGATTTCAACTTTGCTGTGATGAATTACCCTTTCTATTTTGAAGTCAATATAATGAATATTAGGTGAGTTCTGTCCATGAATCTAAGTCCAGGTGAGTGTTAAATTTTACTAATTAATTTGAATAGTCTGGTACTTTTATAACCAATCCTTCTCCCTCAGTGGGTTAATCTTATATTTCAAGGCTCTTTAGAATAGACAGATGATTCAATCTTGACACATGCCTTCAGCCTTTTTTTTTCTTCAGTTATGGGACTTGAACTCAGAGCCTGGGTTCTGTCCCTGAGCTCTTTTGCTCAAGAAGAGCATACCCCACTTCCAGTTACTTAGTGCTTACTTGGAGATAAGAACCTCATAGACTTTCTGCCAGGACTGGCTTTGAACTGTGATCTTTAGATCTCAGCCTCCTAAGTAGCTAGGATTATGAGCCTGAGCCACCTACATCTGGCAGCCTTTCTTGTTTGTATTGGTACTGGGGTTTGACCTCAGGGTATTGCATTCTCACTTGGCTCATCATTCAAGGTTGGTGTTCTACTACTTAAGCCACACATCCAATTATACCTTTTTATTGGTTATTTGAAGAAAAGAGTCTCATTGGTTATTTGAAGATAAGAGTTTCAGGCAGAAAAGAACCCAGTCCCTTATGAGTAGGTAGAATTATAAGCGTGAGCCACCAACATCTAGCTGGCTTATCTTTTAACTGATTATCTTTGGTTAAAATATTCTATCTTTGGTTGAAATATTCGACTTTCCTTCCAGGTTAGCATTTGTCACTCTAAAAATTTCATAGTATAGATGTAAATTATGTGGTAACTCCCTTTGTGGGATACAGTTGTGAAATCTTCCTCAGACCATGCAGAACTTCCCTATGGCTTTGGTTTGTTCATGTCGTTTCCTGGACCTCTAATCCCAATTCGGTATCAGGTGTCAACTCTGCGGTCTCTTTTTGCTCATATCATTTCCATAGGACATGGGTGGGATAATGGAAGGTGAAGCTGTCTCAGATGCTAACAATTTCTATCACACATAATACCTGGAATCCTTGTATCATGAGCAATGTTGGGCAACCAAGTTATTCTACTTTGTTGCCAGAAGTCCAGTCCATGCTGCTGCAGACACTCTGAAGAAAATCTCCAATCCCTTTGTCTTGTCATTTTGAACCCTCATAGCATTTCTCTTTTTTTTGAGGAATAAGTTTTTTTATTGTGAAAATACCGTACTGAGGGGTTACAATTACACGAACAAGGTAATGAGTACATTTCTTATCAAGCATTGTTGCCTCCTCCCCTTACCATCCCAGTCCTCCTATCCTCCCCACCCCCCATCCCCGCCAAAGTTGTAAAGATTGCTTTTTGACATAACGTCTTGTACAACATTGTTACAATGAGTCCACCTGTATCCCTATTTAAACAATTTGTTTTTTTTCCTTCCCCTCCCCAAATTATACCAACATCAAATACAGTGAAATCATAGGTTATAACCAATGTCCCTCAGTAGATGAATGGATCAAGAAAATGTGGTATATATACACAATGGAATTCTATGCCTCTATCAGAAAGAATATTGTCCCATTTTTTAGGAAATGGAAAGACTTGGAAAAAAATTATATTCAGTGAAGTAAGCCAACCCCAAAGAAACATAGGTCCCATGGTTTCCCTTATTTGCAATAACCAGTGTATGTCTGAGATAAGCAGAAAAGGTCAGATAAGTTGATGTAAAGTGAAATGAACCCCAAGATAAGGACTCTTGCTAGTTTTTTCTAACATATTTATAAGATGATTTCTTTGTTGCTTTGTATATCCCTCCTTCATATATGGGAAGGAGGGTATGGTAGCTTTTCTTTCCTTGTGTATTCTTTTTTTGTTTATTTGGGGCTTTTTTTTTTTTTTTTTTTGGTCAGTCATGGGGCCTGAACTCTGGGCCTGGGAGCTGTCATGCAGCTCTTCATCTCAAGGCTAGCGCTCTACCACTTGCGCCATAGCATCACTTCTGGCTTTTTCTGCTTATGTGGTGCTGAGGAATTGAACCCAGGGCCTCATGCATGCAAAGCAAGCACGCTACCACTGAGCCACCTTCCCAGGCCAGCCTTGTGTATTCTTAAAGGATGATGATCACTATATTTCTCTAGTCCTCAATATGTATAAGATTTTCAAATAAACACTAAGACTGAATGCTTATAAAGCAACTTACCTTTGGAACATCCACAGTGTTGAATTAATCATAAGCAATTCAGAGCATATCTAAAAAGAAATCTATGCACACTTGACAAATTTACTAATTTCTGGTGTAAATAGATCAGAAAGATCAGGCTATATCTGAAGGAAATAAATGATGGGCTTATGTTATTTTCTTCACTCTTGTATTCAATATACATTACCTTCTTTAGTATTAAAGAACATTCATGAAAAGCTGTATGTTGTGTCTTATTGTAAGACATTTTTACGGAATAGCATTAATATGTACATTATTTTATAGAAGCCCCTTTAATGTACTGGGCTGATTAACATTCTTTACATAATTCTCCATACTTTTCTCAGAGCAGCTTCTCTTCATCTTTTCCTTGTACCTTCACCTGTACTTGTTGCTATTCTAGTTTCATAGCCAGTGAATCTCTCTCATTTGCTATTTGCTATTGTATCATTTGCTATTTCTCCTCCATTCAACAACTCTATGTCCAAATCATACTTTAAATATAATAGGAGAAAAGTGAGCATTTGCTGAATTGAATCAGTAGAAGTAAGTACAGTAGATTTGTTCATTTTTGAATTTGTTAGCTGTGTGGCTTATGAAATGTGATTTTTTTTCACTTGAAAATTCTAGTTAAAGCAGGCTTTCTTTACTCTGTGTAGAAGTTAAGGCTAAATAACAGGCTCTTAACATATGCTTGGGCTTTAAAATTTCTAAGATTATCTCACAATATTGTAAGTTATATAGGGCAAACCTTCTTATCACCATTTTACAGGTCTAGACACTAGACTGAGCCAGATCAAATTAATTCTGACTTCTTGCAGAAGTGCTACTGAAGAAGTACATTTGTTTTGACTACAGACTTTTTCCATCCATTTCACAGGAAAGGAGGGTAAGAATCTACATCCTGGTCTAACAGACGCTAATAATACAGACACTAATAATTGCTGCAGATACTAAACTATCTTTGGGAAACCCACATCCAAGGTCATTGTAAAGATTTATTTCCATTCATCAGAATGCTAGTCTAGGTCCCAGGTCCCTTTGAATTCTATTGTGGATAGCAGGATGTGTCCCTCCCTCCCTCCCTCCCTCCCTCCCTCTCTCTCTCTCTTTCTCTTTCTCTCGTGTACACACAAAAAAAATCTGATCCATCTACTATCATTTCAAAAGGAGCAGCATATGAATTAAAATTATTGTATAAATTTGAGAGAAGACAGTGGAAGAAGTCATAGTACACAAAGGCAAGAAAGAAAAGGCTAAGTCTGTGGCAATATGGTGCTCTAACTCCCAATGGAGGCTGTGATACCGAGGGTACAGGCACAGCTCACCTGGGAAGCAGGGCCATGGAGGACTCTGTGCAGATGCCACTTTCAGGGTTCACTCCACATGCCTCTCCTGGGAGCCTGAGATGGAAGAGGAAGACCAGCTTCTGTGAGGTGACAAATCTCAAGAGATCCAAACAAGTGGAGGGTGCGATTTTGGCTTCTTGCCTGATTGTAAGGAAGGATCTTGTGTTCTCATGACACACTCATTAAAGAGCTTCTCTTTCTCACAGCATCAGTGCAAATGGAAGGTCCCAGGGGAACATTACCTTTAGAAAGCTCCTGGAGTAGCTGAGCATCATCCCAAAGGGGCTACACACTTCAGGACTGTCTTGAATGAGAAATTACCATGAAATGCCCTTTCTGTGCCTCATTATTTCAAATGATCAACCTGGCATTGAAATAAAAGGAAAAAATATATATGCTATGCCCTTGAAAAGAAACTTTTCACTCCTGATTTCTAAAGAGAAGATAGAGAATGCTCCCAAATGTGCTAGAATGGATGGGTTGATTAGCGTTACAGTGTATACTCACAATTTCACTTTCCTTTGGAGATAAACCTAAAGGGACCTGACAGAAAAACGAAATCGTGTCAATGCTTGGACAAATCTACAAAGAATTTTCTGTATGAAGAGGAAAAGAAAGTTAGTTCCATGAAAATTGTCTCTCATGAGACAATATTGCTATCTTAGAAGGATGGAGGGGGTGACATTGATCTAGGCATACTGCACTCACAAACTGACATTGGATGAAAACTTTTTTGTACACCTACTTAAAAATATATATTTTTTTAAAAAACACTGCCACTTTAAGACTTATTAGCAAAAGCCATTGGGAAAGAAAACATTCTCAATTTTAGTATGTTGACATTTTTGGTTAAAGAAGCATATGGGTGTTTCTCTCAGTGAGGATTCCTTTTTGACACTTTGCCATTCTATGCTCCTCAACCCAAAAATGGGAGGATGAATTTGGTCATGTGAACATTCTCTGAGCAATGATAGGATCACCGAGCTCTAGAATATACTTTGGTTGAAAGTTAAAAAAATTTCCCCTTTTTTCCACAACCTCTATATCTGAGTTTTTGGTCATTGGGCTAAATATAAATTACCAGTTCCAAATTAGTGATCATTATACGTGATAGTGGAACACCTCCTTTAGAAATATTAGGCTCAGCCTTCTCATCTTCCAATCAAATTAAAAATACCTATGACATTCTAATAAAATGTTTTCAATGACTTATATCAACTGTAACCATATTAAGAGATCATTTAGAGTGAGGGAGGGTTATGTGTAGTTTTCTCCAAGAAAGAAGAAACATCAAATAACTCTGAAATTTAAACAAAACCTAGATAAATCCTAGTTAATCTATGTTTGGTAAAAGAAGAATCTCTATGTGGACAGGGCCATTATTCGCCTGATTCGGAATCATAAACTCTACTCTCTTGCCATTCTTCATTCCCAGTGGATACATGACCTGAGTCATGAGTGGTTCCACAGGAATCCTGTTCATAATTTTTATTGCAGACAACCTAACCTGTTCATAATTCCCCATGTCAAAACTGATCATTCTGAAACATTTAACTGAAGCATTACTCATGTAGGGAGCATTATAAATAGGAAGTACAGGGAGAATATGAACACAGACTCAGGCAGTATTTTATGAGATATAATTTTCTTTCTTCTTTTTCTGTCTTTTTTTTTTTGGTAGTACTGATGTTTGACCCATGTCTACAGGCCTGTGCTTATTTTTCATGTAAGGTCCCAAATTTTTATCCCAACTAACCTCAGAATGTGATCCTCCAATCTAAGGGAAGCATCCCACCACACCCAGTTTATTGAGATGATGTCTCATTAACTTTTTGCCTGGGTTGACTCCGAACTATGACCCTCTCAATCCCTGCCTTTCACATAGCTATGATTAGAAGTATAGTTTACTATTCAAAGTCACTGCATTTGTCCCCTTTTGACTTCTGACATGTCTTTGGGTGGTAAATGCTTTCTTAGTACCACTAAGGAATTCATCTCCAATCATAGCTTTCCTATAATCTCAGTTCAGATCCCTGGCAACGCTCCTTGCACACAAAGATCCAGCCATTCTTGGAATCATGATTGAGGAGACTTGTTTCCTCACTCTGGTTAAACATGTTTATGCTTCTCTCACTTAAAAGCTAGTTTAGTTAGGTTAATTTTACCATCTTCTATAAGGGGACACAGGCTGTATCTATTAATTTATTATTAATTTACCCATTCGATGAAATGCATATTTTTATGACATAAAAATTTTCACATATGGGTCAAGAAAACTTCTTTTTAGTTCATTGCTCCATTCACTGAAATATGTTTCAAAATAAGGGCCAAAATAAAAATAAAATATTCTGTCATTAATTTATTAGCCATAAATTCATTATAAACCAACTCACATAATTACCAATATTTCAAATCACAAGGAAATCATATTGTTTAAAACATTAAGTATTAAATTATGGTTTACATTTGTAGAATATCCAATATGAGAATTAAAACTGAATGTTTATGTTCTTATAAAAAAAACAGGTAGATAAAAATATAGAAATATAATTACACCATATATTTGTAGTTCACAAATCAAGTCTATTTGGTTAAATTACATATAAAAAGGAAACTGAGGAACTTATCATTTAATTCTGAGCATCTTTTGGGAAACAAATAAATATACCATTTCTTACATGTACTTCACAGATGAGAGATTAATATACCTAAAATATTTCCCTCAGAAACACAAACTTTATACTTTCTACAGTATTTGTGAGACAAAGGTCAGTTGATGCAGACACTACTTACGTTTTTTCTTTAAAATGTTCCTTTTCTAATTCATTTTTGTTATCTTTAAGTAGTTGTATAAAGGTATTTTAATTCAACGTGTCAGTTTGTAAATACAATACATATTGACCCATGTCATCATTTCCATCTTTCTCCTACTTCTCTCCTCTGTTTCCTTGAATATGGTGAAAGAGAGCAATGTTTTGCAGTAATTCATATTATTTATCTTCAGTTTTGTCAGTTTTCAGTAATTGGACACATTAAATGTTATCTGTACTACTGAGACTTTCCATGTGCCCTTACTTTCCAGATTCTAGTGAGACACAAGCATGATTTATTTTTAGAAGACATGTAACTATTTTAAAAGCTATCACATTTCACAAATTGATACTGGATTCCAATCTTTGTGCAAGGTTTGCTAAGTAAATTCTGTACCCATAAGGCACTTAACAGTTTAGGCCACCTAACATACAAGTGTGTCTTGGATGTGTCCTGGAGAGTCGAAGGCACCATCAATCCCAAAATGTTAAACATAACTGGACATAGCATACTGAAAATAAACACACAACAGAGGTGCAAATGAATAGGATTATGGTTTAAACCCAGAAGAAGAACATTGATGAGAAGAAATTGTTATGCAGAATATTTTTTAAAGTCTCTCAGAATCACAGAAGTATTAATTTTCATTTCTCTATTTTTATCTTCATAAAATATTAATTATGGTTTGCTAAAAAAAGGTACAATCAAACCAAAAAAATGTTAGACCATATAATTCCAATTTCTCAAACATCAACAGAATGATTTTCTACTTATAATTCCAGTGACTACCAAATATTTGTAGACGTAATTACAAAAATATGTGGTAATTTTCTTCCATACTATTACTCATCATATAAGCCAAAACCACCAATGTGATATAATTTCAGCCAGGCTTAGATGTAGTTTCATTTAAAAGCTCCCAAAAGTGATGACATTTTTTTATGTGGCATTGTTTTGTGTACCAAATGCATTGTGCTAACCAGAGGATCTCCTTGTAATACTTAATACAATATGGAAAGAATGGAAAATAACCATTTGTGCACTGATTAATTTCATTTTATACCTTGATTATTCAACTTTCAAAACTGTTACAGTACTTATTCAGTTCCTAGCATGGCAAAGTATTATCAATTCTTTAAAAAAATGAATGTGTTATTCTAAAAAGAGGTACATTTTACTCACTAGTGGCACAGATACTAGAATGGAAAGGGCACTTGACATTTATTTTATTATCTTAAGTAGAATGTTTTCCATTTTCTCCTAGTCATGAAACCATTCCAGAAACTAATATTAGTTATCCTCTTGGATCTACTTTCATGGATTATAAACCAAACAACTGTGATTTTATTTTTGCTCACATTACCAAAATAAGGCAAAGATCAAGCCACAATATAAACAAAGCATATATCTTTGTTACAGAGAACTCCAAAGAGCACATATCTAAAACACATTGTATCTGGATACTTACTAAGAGGACAAGGAAAGGTAAAAAAATGGAGTTATACACGCTTAAAACATACATGCTCACTTTTATGTATAATTTATTATAGAAACAGTGAGTATGGGAAATGACAAAGAAGAAAACTAACATGAAGACTAAATGTTTTTACTTTAGGAAGAGAGAAATCTATGTTCAGATACAAGTTATTCTAACACACAAAATATTGAGCTTGTGCTAAGGAGTGAATACTGTGATCAGATCAATAATTTTCCATATTAACTGCAAATGGCTCCTACATTTCTAAAAACTGTATGTGAAGTTTAGCTTGATTAGCACTAGGGTGACCATATTTGGAGTAAAGCTGATGGGATTAGGACCCCATTTTTAAAATACTTTTGATCACCTAGCAAAAATTTCTAGATTCTGCAGCTGGGAAAAAGACTTTCACCTAAAGGAGATGATTAATAGTTTTGGAATCATGACTGTGGAGAAAATTGCTAAATTATTTGCATGTTGTCACCACCTCCTATCACATGGCTTGATACAAAGTAGATAGGAGGTCTCCACATACATGGGGAGAATTCGTCACTGCAAGATTGCATGCACAAGTGAGGACATGAATGTCTGAGGCAATGGTAGAGACCACCAGCAAGAACTTTGTCAGTCTCTGACAAACAAGCAAGTATTGTTTTATTATCATAACTTCAGTAATGTTCTTACTTCAACCATGCTGGCTAAAGAAACAATGCCAGGTGCCAATGGAAATGTATACACCATGGAACATGTTAAAGTAATGTTAATTCTGCTGAAGGGCTATCACTTACCAGTTAATGCTTATGAGTTGCTCCACATGTTTTAAGAGATGCTTGGCCAAATTGGCTATTATGAGACACTTATATCATAGACCCACTTAGGTGGAAATAATGTTACTACATCCACATTGTGTCTTTGTTAGTGGATCTCCACAGGTATCTGCTTCTACTCCATCTCAGCTACTGGAACACTCAGCAGCAGTAGCTGAAGAAATAATAAGGTTCTAAAGGCAGGTTTGAGAAGTAGAGATTAATGGAAGATTTTTTAAAAAGAAAGGAAGAAAAGCCACTTCTAAGTTATTGGGAAAGTATCTGTATATGTGGAAGAAACCTACACACGATTGGAAAATATCATTTCAAGTACAAGGAAGAGAGAAGTGAACAGCAGGTGTGGCTGTGTAAGCAAATCAAAGGGTAGTTGAAAGAGAGCAGACACCTCTCCTTGTGGGTTCCTAGAAACCAATCCCAGCCAATCCCAGCCAGTTGAGAACCTTTAAAGTGGCAGAGGACAGCCTGGGAAAAAGCTTCTGCGTCTGGCATGGTCTGTTCAAGTGTTCCTGGCAGTGCTTTGTATGGGAAGAGGGACCCTATGGCTGTTTAGGGACCCAAGTAAATTTCCAGCCTCCTTCTTCATCTCGACGCACGAAGGCTTGTCCCTGGTGGAAGGAATGAGTTTTCACGTTGCAGTGAGGGCTCAGGGATGTAGAAAAGGCCATCTCTGTCTTGTTGGGTGACACATCAGCGGAGTGATAGGGAACAGTCTGGTGCCCCATGGGAGAACGTGGAAGTTGAGAGAAGTAGTGAAAATCTTCCTCTTGATGGACAGTGCCAGGCAAATGAGGGGCTCTTTCACTCGCATATTCTGTGGGGGGCTGTTCTTCCCTGGGGAGATCCTCTGTAAACTGGGAGTATGTACTGGGGGCTCTTCTGGGGCGAGAGGAGTGGGCACTGTAGTTAGCTGATTCGGTGTCATCAATGGTGTCTAGGTCTTTCAACCCAAGTGTCTGAAGAACCCAAGGGTCTACTGTGAGCCCAGGCTCTTCTTCACAGTGAGCAAACTCGAGAGAAAGGTTCCGCTTTGCATTTTTAGGATGGGGGCTCTCCACAGAAGAGTATCTCTGCTCTTTGGTTTTTCTCTTCCCCTTTCTGAATCTTCCATAGACTTTGGAGAACTCATCTGATGACAGCAATTTCTGGAGAAGTGATATTTGAAAATAATACTTCCTTTAAATGTTTCTAGTTATCCTAATTCTTTAGAGAAATATTGGTTAAATGCCTATTTTTTATACAAAATGAAAACTGAAAGGATTACTTTGGGGCTATAGATCTAAATCTATGTTGACACATTTTTTATGTGGACATTCTCATTATTATTTTACATCTATTGGAAAGTTGAAAGGACAAATGTTATCTTTAAGGTTTCCTTTCAAGGAAGTAATAATTAGTATGATGTAACAATAATAGATCACATATTAAACTCTCGTTTATACGCAAATAAATTACCACTGATTATAACTTATAATCCATGTATACAATTAGTCATTGGATCGAGATGCTATTAAAATGTGTTTTGGAGAAAACTGAAGCACAGACATATTTTGGAATTGCTGAGGATCCCTTATCCTAGATTTCAACCTATGTCATGTAAATAAATGTGGACAGCACTGTAAACCACTGGCTTGCTCTATTTTCTTAAGAAATATGATCATATTATTTCAAACATTGGAAAGTTGAGACCAAGAGAGTTAAACTGCTTAACTAATGTCCATACTTTAATAGTGTATTTTTTATGGAGGAAGCTAGAGTCAGGAACATTGGTTAGTAAGGTATGCTCTTTTTTCATCACCGCTAACTTGATGGTAAAGGAATCAAAGACAGCACACTCTCTGAAATGTTATATTCTGTAAAAGCAACAGAATACCTCATCAATTTAAGTTAAGCAATATCAAATAATGCAGCTTTTCTAGAAATATGGTCAAAAATGATGACAGAAGCCATAAAAAACATGGATAATAACATGGAGGCAAATCTATGCTAAAATATGCAAAACCAAGGAAACAAGGAAAACAAGCTGTGGATGAACTATTTGTCCTTGAGTTTGAAATCACTCATTTAAAAATATAGGGGAAATGCAAACAATAGAAAATGTAACTGAATAGCCAATCACACTTACTAGCACTCTAGTTTTTTGCGGTTTTTGGGTCTTGTTTTTTTTTTGTCGGTCGTGGGGCTTGAACTCTGGGCCTGGGTGCTGTCCCTCAGCTCTTCAGCTCAAAGCTAGCGCTCTACCACTTGAGCTACAGCACCACTTCTGGTTTTCTGGTGGTTTATTGGAAATAAGAGTCTCATGGACTTTCTTGCCCGGGCTGGCTTTGAACCGCAATCCTCAGATCTCAGCCTCCTAAGTATCTAGGATTACAGGCATGAGCCACTGGCGCCCAGCAGCTAGCACTCTGTTTGAGGGAGATATTCAACATATATTTTAGCTCATCTATTTGCAACTAAAGATAACTGAAGCTCTAAATCAGGGTAGTTTAGCTAATATCAAATAATAAAAACTGAGGTTTTATATATCTGATTTTCACTCTAGTATTACATTTATCTTTTTAATTTTTTATTTGGAATTAACATGCATTAGTATTGTAAGATTATACAAACATACATACACAATGGAATACTAATAAGCCATAAAGAAAAATGAACTTATGTCATTTGCAGAAAATTCAATGGAATTGGAAATCATCATGTTAAATGAGATAAGCCAAACTCAAAAACCAAATTGGCATGCTCTTGCCCATTTGTACTAATGTTTACAACAAAAATTATAATAAAAACAATAATGTGACTGGATGTGGACATAAATAGGAACTGTGGAGTAGAGATCAGTGGAATGGGGAGTCAGGAAAAGAAAAGAGTATTAACTCTTCTTTTGATTAATATTTTTGTCTTAATCAACCTCTTTTATAATGTCTGGGCAAAATCAGAAATCTAAATAAGTCCAAGAAATGATAAGAGAATTTTTGTTGTTGTTGAAGATATTGCTTCCTTAAGAAATAGTTATCCATCCTGGTAACCCATAGGAAGACATTGTTTGATATGCTTCTTTCTGTAATTAAGTTTTCCATGAATGTTTTCCTTTCTCAAATCACGGCTCTAACCTTAGGAAAGACAAAAGATTGTTACATACCTTGGCCTTTTCTTCCAGACATTTAACCAGAGTAGAACTCAGGTATTGTTTGAGGTGATTATTCTCTTCATGCAGTCGTGCTAGCTCTTCCTCCTTCTGTACCAATGTGTCTTGGAGCTGCAGAGGCAGACAATGGAAAGGCATTCCACTGTATTGACTCTGTAACTTTATAGTAATGCCACTGCTCCTTGGCCTCCTTAAACTTGATTCTTCTTCTGTTTGTTTTATGAACACAATTTCAAGGAGTCCTTATCCTCAGAAAACCTACATTAAATCTACAACCTCCCACCCCTTGATTGTTCAGTTTTATGCTCTAAATTTTTCATTCATCACAAAGTATTTGAAGAGATTATATGACTTATAAAATTGTAACCACAGGGTGTCAGGTAGGTATGAAGGAAAATGAGCTACCTGCAATTGTTTAAATATATAAAAAAAAGACATTTAGAAAAGGTTAGGTTGAACTCCTTGCTTGTTTCCTTTCTAAAAGGAAAAATAAAATAAATGCATGTTGGGTTTCTTCCAGTCTCAGATTGTATGCCCACTACATTAAATTATTAATGAACAACAATAAACAAAACACTCAAAAAGAAACAATCATTGGGAAAACACTTATAGTTATCTCCGATAAGATTACTCACCCCCTCCCCCGAAAAAAGCCAGAAGTGGAGCATGGCTCAACTGGTAAAGCACTGGCCATGAGCAAAAGCAGCTCAGGGACAGTGCCCAGGCCGAGTTCAAGTCAAGGACTGGTACCAAAAAAAGAAGTGGCAGTGGAAGGTGGGGTGGGGCATGGAGAAGGATCAATATGCTAATAAGGAAAGATGCCAGTGGAGAACACATGTTGTAAGCATCTACACATACCTGCTTGTTTCTGTAGAGCTGGGAGGATAGTTGAGCCTCTTCCCAGGAACACGAGTCCAAAATAGGGAAATTTGAGTCACAGGATGATTCTATGTAAAAGTGCAAATTAATAACAGAGAGAACACATTTGTCATATGTGTACAATAGTAGTCAACTGATTTCTAAAAATCACTAGGCTCAATGATTTTTCTAAAAATACTATTCCTTTCTCATGTAAAATAAAATATTTGAAGCTTTCAGAAGGAGAATGCCAGCTAGGATAGACAAATACTTATACAATATATGCCAAACTGGTTAAAAATTGCACTCCTTAAAAACTAAATGAGCATGTCCTTCTATAAAATGTGGAGTCTGAAGATTAAATTAAGAAAGACCTCATCTACATTATGAATTTGTTCAAATCTGTATGGATCCTTTGTCTCCACTAGGAATACCATTGCGATTTCTCTTTGCCTAATTTTTCTTTATTTCTGGTACCTTAGCATTTGATGATTCAGTGTTTGGTTCCAAAATCGAATCCTATTCCATAATGCTACCATTTCCCTAGCTGCTTTCTCTGCCTGCTAAATCTAATATATGGTATTTACTAGAATTCAATGTCATAGCACTTTTGAATCTTAAAATGTATTTATTTATTCATTCATTCTATTAATTCACTCCATGCTAGGGGTTAAACTAAGGGCCTGCCACATACTAGACAGTGGATCTGGACCACTGAACCAAGTTCCCAATTCCCATTCCTTCATTAAAATTATTCACATCTTGCTTCTCTGAAGATCATGATAAAAATAAATGATACCTATACTTGACCAGTTCCACCTGTTTGCACTGGTAATTCTGAGGCTTTTTCAAAGTTTTTTTTTTCCTGCCATAATCAACAGTAAGTGATGTCATCAATCAGAATTATGTATGCTGAACTAGTTTACTTTTACTTTTCTCCCTCATTTAATACTATTCCGACCTATCTCCTGCTCTAATTAAATTCCTGTTACTGAAATCAATTTTTTTATTCCAGTGGATTGATGGGTAAACACATAAAATATGGCAAAACAATGTTTGAATTGTTGAGCATTATTTTAGTTTTTGCTTATAATGAAAAGCTACAACTGAACAACTCTCCTATGATGTATATTTCCATATTTCTGAGTTTTCTGTGTCTCTTTCATAAACCCTTACACATACACAGATACAGATATACACACAATTGTAATGTAGAACCAATGTTACAGATACTTAATTTTGATGGGCCTGTATGTGTGTGTAGTGTAGGAATAGGAGGAAATTGTTTTCATTAATAGGCACTGATTCACTTATTCATTCTTGCTTTTCTCTCATACTCAGAAAAATCTCCTGAATTCCAGAACAAATGTTCCAATTGGTATCCTGACACCTAATATTCCTGCTAATGCATTGTTTATAAAACTTTGACCCAGACCTGAACTCTCTCAGTGAGTTGAGAATCTCATGGAACTGTCTAACATGTGAGAGAAAAAAATTCCATGTTCACTACTTCGCAAGTCAAAAGCAGTAACTTCTAAATCCATAAAATTCCATCTTTGGGCTCACTTAAATTTCTTTAACATCCTATTTCCCAGAGTCCCAGGTCATGATGCTTTGCAGCCCTGGGGCTGGGAAAGAGCTCCAGGTCTACCAGGAAGGCAGAAGAGCGAACTTACCGGGTGCCTGTGGTGCTTGTTGGGGCTCACTGTTGTCCAGGAGACCAGCAGCCCAGAAAGAGACCCAAGTCTCCGTGGAAACGTCAACACTAGATTCTGACGTTGCAGTGGAATAGGGGCAATTATAGTTCTGGCCTCCTGCGAAATACTGGTCTTGGCAAGGCAGAATAGTATTCTGTGAAATCCAGGATGACAAGTAGGGGGTGGCAAAAGATGGGGTGTTGGAGATTTGAAGAGGAAAAAAATTGTGACAAATATAAAGAAAATACAATAGTGACAAATAAACCATACAGGGAGCAAATATAAATTCAGATTGATTTAAAGTGTTTTAGTTATAAATACTAAAATAATCTGTTGAACAAAATACAGATGAGTATTGAGTGGACAAGATTTGTAAATACCCAAGAGCATTCTCCATTGAAACATTTAGCTCACTTAAAGCGATCCAAGGATTAAATAAAAATAATTTGACTAATGATTGAAGATACAAACAATATAGTTTGCTCCAGAGACTATCCCAATGGAGTTTCTACTAACCTTGAAATACCAGAGGGGAAATGAAATAAACAGAATATGTCACCATATAAACTAACCTATTTTCACTTCTGATTCAGACTTGCCTGAATCCTTGTTTGATGATTGAAATGGATATGTATGTATACACACACACATATGTACATATTATGTATATATGTGTATGTATCCCAGTTGTAATTAAGTCAATTTTTCTTCCAATTACTAGTAGCATAACATCACCCAAAGCAAACACCTAATTAGAGCTGTCAGAAGGAAGAGGTAAACAGACAATAAGGTTTAGTTCCCTTCACACACTCTCAAAGTTATTTTGCCACCCACTCACTTCCTGGCATATAT
This sequence comes from Dipodomys ordii, assembly GCF_000151885.1. Lineage (NCBI taxonomy): Eukaryota > Metazoa > Chordata > Mammalia > Rodentia > Heteromyidae > Dipodomys > Dipodomys ordii. The sequence goes on from NW_012267261.1 coordinate 3,062,826, forward strand.
ACTACACCGTGTTCTGATTCAGTGAACTCCCTTCAGCCTCCTACCCCCCATCTCCTCAGTCTTTCCAAATATCCAAGCAGGGGCAGGTATGCAACCTTCCTGAGTTAATTTATACAACAAATGATGTGTTAATGTTTAATCCAGTAGAAGCAAGTCATTTCAACAGAACTCATATTTGGATCAACTCTCTTTTGAATAGCTTAGTCTTTTGTTGATGGAGGAGCTCCTTAGGAATAACAACAACAACAACAAAAGCACAAACAGGAGACATATAAGAAGAAAACCATCAAGTAAATGAAGTTTCACTGTTCCTGCTCCCAAATGAGTTACATTTGGAAACTTTTGGTTCTGAAGCAAGTACGCGTTGGGCAGTGCTGATGGAGGAAGTCCTGCCAACAGTTTATCTAGTGCTATTTTGTTTTACCCCTGAAAGCCTGTTTGCAGACTGCTTCCTGGATGCTATTATTGGAATCAGAGCTAACCTATTATGCAATTGCCACCTGAGAGGAAAAACAAACCCGAGGGCTCTTAGAGCAGCCCGCTGGTGTGTTTGCAAATATGTGCATAATCTAGAGGAAGGGTGGTGTGAACTCTGAGTGCAGGTGAAGAGGTAAAGTTTGGGAGAAAGCTTTACAACCAGAACTAACAGAAAAAGAAAGGAGAGTTAGAGGGGAGACGGAGGCAGGAAGGAGAGGGGAAGGGAGACCAACGAGGGTAATAAAGAAGGACCTGTTTTAACTGGTAAATTAGCAAAGAAATCTTGCTAAGGTGGAATTTCTTAATAAATAATAATAATAAATAGTTTGTTCCGTTTCTGTTTCCTCCCTCCCGGTTTTGCAGCGGTCTAGCTATTGCCTGCTGCCTTTCACTTACCATCTTCCAGTGGAGGAAATCGCTGCAGGCACTGAGCCCGCACTGAACTTTTTCTTAAAGCCAGTGGGAGCTTTAAATGGGACAGAAAGCAGGGACTAGAAGAGGTGAGTTCTAATCCATGAGATTAGAGGCTCAGTAGTCCGGACCAGCGCTCTGATGTGGTACCAGGCTGTCCAACAGGTGAAGCGCGCTAAGAATCTACCCAGCCTCAGCCAAAGGTTCCTGTGTCCCCTGCATCTGGACCTCAGAGGTGTGGATGAGCTCTGGGCAGGGACTATCTGATTGAGGCAGTATCCGCGAGTCACTCTGGCACTGAGTGTGCCTGGCCGCTTCGAAACCCGCGCCTGTGCCGTCAGCTTGCACCTGAGGCTGGGCGTGACCAGAGTCGGGCAGGGGGCCAAGTAGCCTGGCATTGGACCAAGCGGTTCAAGCCACCAGCGCACAGCAGCAGGCTGGATAGGGAGGGGAGAGGCGGGGCGGGGCGGGGCGGGGTGGGCCGGGCAGATGAGCTCAGGTACCAGGGCATCCTACTCAGAAAAATCCCAAACCCGTATTTCAGGGACAGGGGCGGCCCTTGAGGAAAGAAAGCCATCCAAGCTACCCCACAGTTAGTATTTTCTTGTCATAGATAATAAGTTACTATCCATTTGAGGCATAGGTTTTTAAAAAAAGATACATTTCCCCCAGATTTTCCGAAACGCATGTTAAGTGTGAAGGTGACATTGAATCAGTTGTATAATGTTAAGCTTCACATGAAAGAGACTTTTGCTCCCTACTGTCTCCAAAAATGCCTGGGTAGGACAATTTGTATAACACCAAAAAATAAGCGCTCAATAAAGATTTATGCAAAGAAGGAATTGAGCTATGCATTTATTTAGGAGCCGAAAGTACGTTTCTCTTTGTTGGACCACTTCACAAGTATTACTATATAAAAGAAATTCTTGCCATTAAAAATACTGTACGTTAATCCCGAAGCTGGCGGCTCATGTCTATCATCCCTGCTATTCAGAAGGCTTAGATCTGAGGAACATGGTTCAAAGCCCACCTAGGCAGTCAAACTCTAGAGACTTTATCTCTAAATAACAGAAAAAAAAAAGAGCAAGAAATAGAGGTGTGGCTGAAATGGTAATTACTATCCTTTAGTGAAAAATCTAAGGGAGAGCCAGAAACCCTGAGTTAAGCCCCAGTATCAACACACACACACACACACACACACACACACACATTAATATTCCTGAAAGTATGTAAATTATTCCCATTATTTCTCTAATACTTTGTTCTCTAATACTCTAATACTTTGGTGTTTTCTATCAGGCCTTATCAGAGGAGAAACAGGTGAGATGTCATCTTTAAATGCTTCATCTGTCACTACATACCCACTTAACAGTTCAGTTTACCAAGGAAAGTAGGTAGAACAGCGAGAAGATGAAGGCAACACTCCCTCTCTCCCTGTTTTCCTGGGCTAGGGGATGATGCTCTGAGATTATGAAAACCAATCAGTGTGAATGCAATGTAAAGTAGCCAAAGTCTTAAAACATTCAACTCCTGCTTTGCACAGGGCATTTGATTTCTTGTTGACTTCCTTATCGACACTCTTGTCATGGGCCTGGTTACAGACTGAGTTGTATTCCATTCAAATCTGTACGTCAGAGTCTATATTTAGAGATAAAGCTTTTAAAGAGGTAATTAATATAATTACCAATTAAATTGAAGATCCAGCCTTTGAGGAAGTAGTTAAGGTTAAGTGAGGTCGGTAGGGTAGAGGGCTATCTCAACAAAACAAAACAAAACAAAAAAAGAAGTTCTTATGGAATGAAGAGAGAGCAATTTAAAGAAAATCACCCCAGGACACAGGGGAAAGGCACCTGTCTGTAAACCAAGTAGGAAATATTCAGAGGGAGGGGGAAAAAGAAAATCTTTGCCAAGACCTTGAACCTAGGTCTTGAATGTCCAGCCTCTAAATAGCTTCAGTTGGTTTAAGGTCACTTCCTCTGTGAGGCTTTGTTCCTGCAGCTCTAGTGTAACAGTTTGTACATGACTGAGGAGCTAGGATCCAACCTCCAGTGCAGGCTTGCATTGTCACACTACCTCTAAGACATCTTGACCTTTCTTTACTTTTCCCTGTTCCTGAATTTATCAATCTTAGCCCTTAGCAAAATGATTAGTACAATCATCAAAATCAAGGGGAGGAAGTAGGGAAAGAAAGATATCTGACTAGGTGTTCTCTCCATCAATACTTTTTATTGGAAAAGAGAAATTTAAATAAACAGTACCAGGGGCTTGGATCACTTCTTCGGAGACGGATGAGTGACTCACTTCGAAGTATGACATGCGAGAAAAGACCCCCTAGTAACCCTCAGGATGGAAAGGACAGGATCTGGATGTACAGATCAAATTCTGCTGAGATGATCAGAACTGGTGATCTTGTTTAAGGTAAGGGGCTATTCATGCATTTAGTCCTGCCAACAAGCAGTCTGTTTGACAAATCCCTAATTGGTTTCATGATGAGCAGCTGGGCAGAAAAAGGAGCGCTGTTTTGGGAAGCTGTCACAATTAAACGTGAACCTCTGAAAGACATCTTTTTTGGCTCCAGAAATAATACAAATAGGCAATCAAACACACATGAGAAGGAAAAGGACTACAGGTTATCTATGTAAATCTACCCAGATTTTAATGTAAGTTCTGCTCTCTGAGAATACATTACCTGGAGTTATGTTATTTAAATTTCTACCTATTATTTCATTTCTGAAATTAGGATAGCAGTGTCCACATGAGACATTTATATTAAAACCTAGCTACTTTTAAAGCTGGCCTCTGGTGGGTCATGCCTATAATCCTATCTACTCAAGAAGTTGAGGCTCTTGGTTTGAAACCAGGCTGAGGAAACAAATCTGAGAGACACTTTACCTCCAATTAACTAACAAAAAGCTTGAAGTGGAGGTGTTGCTTAAATGGTAATGTCATAAAAGCTAAGCAAAGAGCAAGAGGCTGTGACTGAGTTAGAACCCCAGTAACCAGCACAAAACAACAACAAAAAAAATCAAAAAAGAAAACATGACAGGTTTTCCTAATACTGAATAATTCACAAATTCAATAGTGAATAATAACTAGTTTTTTCTTAGAGGTAAGGAACTCTACCTTTTGAAAGACATATATTGATCTAGCTTGTTTAAGTAACTGAAAATGAATTCTATATTTATGAAATATGGATTTTAAATTAAAATCCTCAAAGTAGCTTGAAGAGTCAATATAATTTTAAAAGTCTTTGATCTATTTTAACAGATGAGTGTTTTATGAATTGTCAACTACTTATGAGTTGTCAACTACTTAGCTTCGTTAGTGTGTAGTAATGTACGTGTTGGTTAAATTAAATATTGTTAGGTACAATTAAGTTAAATAGTGAAATGCTATTGACAGTTGAATATAAATCAGGACCTAAATCTTGCCTGCATTAAAATTTGAGCTCTTCACTAACACCTGATTTATGTGCATCATTTTATTTACTTAAGATCTACTCTTTGAACTTTATTATTATTGTTGTGAGGTGGTTTTTATAAAACTGCATCTAGTAAGCAATCATGTAAAATCTTTTGGCAACCATATCTCATCTGTTTGAAAGAAAGAAGATCAAATTCCTTATGGAGACATACACAAGTCACAAACCCATGTGGATGTTTTTCTTTCTGGGAATAATAAGATCAGTTGAAAATTGCCTTCTGTATTGTGTCTGAAGGGATACTGTAAGTGAGGTGGGTAATAATAGGCCAGTTGTTGAGTCCAAGCTCCTGCCTCCTGCCAGGGCAAAGATACAACAAAATAGGAGGTAATCTGATCTGCACAGAGCCAGGTCTGAAGACAGAGAATGCTAGAGTGTGAGAAGAGAGGTAGGCTGAGGAGATAAATAGACTGACATATGGAATGCTCTTTCATTTCACCCCTGGAGAACACCTTAATTGATTATCCCATTAGTAGATTCAGTAGCATGTGTAATACAGAAAATTTCTAATTTTTCTTTATGAACATAGCTTTTCCCCATAGCTTCAACAGCTGAGTTGCTTGACAATAAAAACAGATATTTTTTTCCTTTCAGTTCTAGATAGAGTGTTGCTACTAGAGAAAATTCAGTGTTGTAAAGATTCTGCAATGGAATATTTTATATTTGCATTTTTTGTGCTGGTCCTGAGACTTGAACTCGGGACCTCTGTGCTGTTCCTGAGAGGCTACTGCTGTACCACTTGAGTCACAGCTCCATTTCTGGCTTTTGGTGAATAAATGAAGATTAGAATTTCATGAACTTTCCTACCCAGGCTATCTTTGAACCATGATCCTCAGATCTTAGCCTCCTGGGTAGCTAGGATTACAGGTGCGAGCCACTGGTTCCCAACTATGTTCACAATTTTTTAAACATATCTTGAGAACCATGATTGATTCTGTTTGTTGGGGTGTAGTTTTAAATTTCACCATTACAGAACTGTTTGCAGAAATTAATTGATTTTGGCATGGACAGAGACTTGACTACTATGCATCACCTGCATGCCAACAGAACTTTCTAATAGCCTTGACATATGCAGTGGTGAAAGTATTTCCACATGAACAAAAGAGTAGAGTGTCAACTATTGATTCTGGCAACAGAAATGAATATAATAATAATAATTTCAGAAAGTTGTATCAGGCTACCAAGCAGAAAAATGAAAGGCCCTGGATAAATTAAGAAATAAAATGCTTCACTCAGCGTTTAATCAGAATAGATCTATATCAAAATGGGGGGTTGTTAAGATGATAATGTTTCATTGGATGTTTCAGCCAGAATATGTTTTAGTAACTACCTTTATAATTATTTTCAGAAATTTGCTGACTCATCAAGTGATTGCTTAATTGTTCAGTTATACACCATTATATTTTATTAGAACAATTTACATACTATAATGATATTCACAAATTTGAACATTGTTAGTCTAAGGGAAGATCTTTAAAAATCAACTATTCACTTCCTAAGAGATAACTAACAAATGGCTAAGAGGTCTGTATTCAGTTTGCCAATGGAGACAAACCTTTCTTATACTTGATGGCATTACTTCCTGGCTTTTCTCATCATAAAATACTTATAAGTTAAAATAAGGAGTCCAGGATCTGGGTTTACTGATTTCCTGACTGTTGATAGGAATGAGACTTGTGATGTCTCCCACATCCCACCTGAGATTACAGGAAGTAAGTATCTCACAGCTCTACAACCTAATGTGCATGGGCCCAGTGGTGGGAATGCCTTCCTCTAGGGTAACCATTCTGGACAATACCACTGGCATGGATATTTACTTTGCATTGCCACCGAGGTTAGATTAGAATTGCAGATATAAGTAAATTCAGCGTGCTCCCACAACTAGAGGATGAATTAAAGAGTTATCATTAATGTATATCAAGGTATGTTAGTCAACTAAAGTTCTAAATAAAATTAATTTTTACACTGTGAGTGCCAGTATTTTCACAAGCTAAGATTCAGAGCTTTCTTTTCTTGAGAAATCCCTCTCAGTGACTTGGTGGAAAGGTAGTGGATAGATTGCTAAGGAGGCCTGAAAGGTGAATTGGAAATTACAATAGCATTTCAATATTTCCTGAAGATAGAAATAAGGAAGTTAGTGATTATTTTTGTCAAAAAGATTAAGAGTATAGACAACTGGGATCTCATTCCATCTAGCCTGGGAATTATAAAATCAGAGAATTTGAAAGAATGTGATTCTTCTACCAAAAGAAAAATTTAAATATAAAATTAATAACGTGCAAATGAAACTACATGAACCTATAGTAAAGCTATAATTCCATATTTTTAAAATAAGTAAAACATGTGAAGTATTAACTAGTTTCTTCAAAGTTTATTGATTTCTGGCATGATCATCTTATTTATAAGTCAAGAAACTTACTTAAAATTTTCTTTTAAAAATGTGAGTTTGTTCCTTGTCAAACTCTGCTTTTTACATGTCCTTTTCAGAAATTGAAAACACAATGTCAGCCTACACAGAGTGCACTTATATGTTAGCAGTTTTATTTACAAAAAAGGATTTGGCATTACTGGAAAATCATATACATATTCTACAGCAATCTGAGTAAACTAGAGATAATCATATTACTATGAAACTAATAATAACATAAGAGCAACTAGAATGACATCATAGCAACAAAGCACCCTAACAACAATCCAACAACAGCCCAACAATGAAGTGAAACCTTAGAATCCTCTATGACTAGATAAAGGTAAGAAAATACAGATAAATTTTCTCTCTGCTTCCCTCTGTCCTTTCTCCCTACCTCCCTCTACCTTTCTGCTTATTTCGAACAGGATCCATCCAGCTGAAATCTCTGTGGCAGCAGTATTACCAATGCCTGACCAAATAATTGTACTGAATTTTAAAAAAATGCATTTCAGTAATTTCATTTTGGAGTACGAGAATATCAAGAAACAGGTAAATTGACTAAGTAAATTGACTTACTTCCTTTTTAAAAATACTGCTTTGTTCTTAGACACCACTGGAACACACTATATTGCATTCTGCAGAGTTTTCATAATAAAAAATGTACATTAATAATTAGTTTATAAATTCCTTAGTATCTATTAATATATACTTGGATATAGACATGTTATACATTTTCATACATACATGTGGATATCTTTGGAGTAATCAGCTAAACTCAAGACCTAGAAATAATTACAGATTGCAATGTACAGGTGTTAGAAAACGAGTATTTTTTACCAGGAAGTGGCAATGTTTTGGAGGCCAGGACAAAGGGGAAGCACCTGGATGGAGGGAGGAAGTTTGAGCAAATGACAGGAGAGGGAAAATGGGAGAACACATGGAAGAGGTGACGTTGATCAAGAAACATGTACTCATGTTAAAAATTATAAACCATGTGCAACTACTTAATAAAGAAAGTTCTTAGAGCATAATATCACAAATAGGAGTTTTGTGGTTCATTCAGTTTTCAGTCTCACTTATAATATTGTGAAGAAATCTACATTACTTAGAAGTACATATTAAGAAGCCTACTGAAACTATATGCACAAGCATTATAATCAAGCTTTGCATTTTTAACAATAGAATTTATGTATCTATCTTTTGTGTTCATTACTTACTGACTGTCTTTTTAGAAAGGGGTATAACAGGGGCTATATAAACAATCAAGTGATTTGTCAGAAAACAAAAGTAATCAAGAGAAAATTACATGCATTTGACCTATACTAATATGTATGTCATTTAAGATATATTTCAAGAAGTTTAATACCTCTGCATCCGTTAAGCCAGGAAACTAATTATGAAAATAACAAACTTCAGCACAAATAATTTACAACTTTGTAAGAACACATAAACATTTCTAAATGTCCACAGGAAGTAATTGTTTTAATTTGAGTATGTTCATAATGTGGGTTGTATATTCATGGAAAACATTTTCTGGAAAAATTAGATTCATGAAAAAACAATGATAAATTAAAATGTATATGATTTTTTCAAAAATGTTAAAATGTAAATATATCAATGTTTCATGATGTTTCATAAAAGAAATTCTGATTCTAATGAAATAATAGTTCTAATCTTTACATTTTTGTACATTCCTGAAATTTTTAAAAATGTTTTATATCACAAAAATTTATGAAATTTTTAAAATGCTTTTATAATCACAAAAGTGTATGAAATTGTAAAAATGACTAGAAGTGATTTGTTTTGGTGGAATAGCTACATAATTAAAATAGGACAACTGGAAGAGTGACGAATAACTGAATAACTATTCAGTGTGTTTTTGCTCTTATTTGATTATATAAAAAGGGGCATATGCCAAAACTAAACCAAGATGAGTTAAGCCATCTTAACAGGCCTATATCATTATAGAAACAGCAATGAGAGACCTCCCATTAAGAAAAGCCAGGACCAGATGGTTTTACAGAAGAATTCTACAAGGCATTAAAAGCAGAGCTCACACCAATACTCCTCCACTTCTTCAATGAAAGTGAAAGAGAAAGGTCACTACCCAACTCATTCTATGAAGCCATCATAACCCTCATCACAAAACTAGGCAGGGACTCATCAAAGAAAGATGAACATTGATGCAAAACTTAACAAAATTTTGGCCAATCGCCTTCAACAATTCATCCAAAAAATCATACACCACAATCAAACAGGATTCATTTCAGGGATGCAAGGCTGGTTCAATATACACAAATCAATTAATATAATTCATCACATCAACAGGAGCAAGGATAAGAACCACATGGTTATCTCAATAGATGCAGAAAAAGCATTTGACAAGGTCCAACACCCCTTTATGATGAAGGTTCTGGAAAAATTAGGAATCCATGGGACATTCCTCAATACAATAAAGGCTGTATATGACAAATCTACAGCCAGCATTA
>NW_012267261.1:3074263-3130119 GCF_000151885.1 Dipodomys ordii
GGAGGAGGCTACAATGCTTGATAAGAAATGTACTCATTATCTTGCCCATGTAATTGTAACCCCTCTGTACAGTATTTTCACAATAAAAAAAGAGATGGGGCATATAGAGGAAAAGCATATGATTTATTTCCTTCTCTTCTGCAAACTCAAGATGTTTTTTAAAAATCATTAAAACATAGAGAAGACAAAATATTACAACAAATTAGCTACTTCGTTTAATGCCACAATATTCTAAAATTCTAATCACTATGATGACATGGTGGGACTTGGACACCAAGAGCCAGAAGTTGATAAAATATAAAATAATAAGGTCTGACCCTTATTATTTGATAGAAAATGCAATTAAACTGAACAGGATTATACTCTTTAAATTCATATAACATTATTTTAAAAGATTAAACAGAACTACTGTAACCAGTTAGTATTAGCAAAATGCCAGATTGAAAAAAGTAAAGATTTTAATAACATACAGTACAATTTAAAGATAAAACTTGATATCCTATAAAGGGTGAATGTGTGGTACTACAAGAATTCCCAAAGAGGCTAGATTACTGGAGACCTCATATGCACCACTTTAATGCATACACTCATCTACCAGGAAGTTAAAGTTATTTACCATGTAAGTAACTCACAAGTAACTCACAATGTGAGTAGAATGTCCTTTCTAATTAATTACCTTGAATATCTTCAGTAGGACCAAACATAGATAGATAGATAGATAGATGGATAGATAGATAGATAGATAGATAGATCAATAGAAAAACATTAATTGAATGAATTAAAACAAATTATTTGAGGGGAAAATGAACTAAAAAGTGAGCAATTTGAAGAAGGAAATGTGTAGACTAGTTCACTGAGTCTTTCTTTATTGAGTCCAGTACACCCCAGTTTAGGTTCACATTTTCCCTCTATGGAGCAAGGTGTTGGCCTCTCATCACTGAATCTCAACAAAAATCCTTTCTCTGCAAGTCCTTTCTCTGTTGGAAATGGGACCAGGTTCTAACTGAACATGACAGCTCTAGCTGAACATGATGTGTTCTAGCTGAACATCTCCAAGCAAGGCCAGCTCTTCATATTTGATGGTTCTTGATTTACCACGTAAATGAGGAAAGTAAAACAAATCGAAAGGTTCAACTTAGGACAGAAATTTAAAGTCTACAACTGAAGGTGCTTTTCATAGAATTGTCAAAAATCATTGTCCTTAAGTAATAGTGGGGTTTCATCCCTGAAGGTGTCCTCCCAAAAGCCACAGAGCCAACTTTATTGAACTATGGTCAATATCACACTCATTCAAAAAGCAACAAATCTTTCTTTCCATTTTATGCTAATTACATAAGTACTGCGGGGGTTGGGGGTACGCTAAGCAGAACACATATAATTTCTATACATTGGGGAGCAATATTTCACATATATTTATATAAGCAGGAACTGTGATGTGTTCAGTGAAGGAGGAATTATAAGGTTCAGTATGTGTGCTGACCTGTGCTCCTAATCTGTGTGATATAACCCATTCGAAGCCAGCTCCTAAAGAAGGGAGCTGGAAACAAACTGATGTTTGAAGGAATAGTCTCTTGGTGAAATGGCATGTAAACCAAGACTTGAAGGGAGAGCAGGTGCTGAACAGAGGGAGCGTGAGTGGAAATATGCCACTGAGAAGATAAAGAGCATGCAAAAGCCATGCAATACGCACAAGAGGCAGGGTGAGATGCCATCTCAACCTATCTGCAGGTCACATGATCTAACTTAGAAGCAATGGGAAATGATGGAAGGGTTCTAACTAGGGAAGTAAAATCAAATTTGTTTTAACAGCATCAAATACTAAGTGAACTAATGTCTTTCCAAATATGTTAGTCTACAAAATTAAGGTACTATCTCCAGTAAGGTATGAATTGGACAGTACAGGTCTTTATAACCTTTATGAAGAACTCACACACAAAAAAGATTTGAAAACAAAACTAAAACATTCTTATCCATCCTGTAGAATTTCTAAGATTTTAAGATATGTGCAGTCCTCTAATTTTCTTTCACTTTCGAGAAACATCTAGGTTTAGGAATTGCAAAAGGTCACCATATGTGAAATGCTAGAACTAGAATTGGATATTTAAACTCTTAGGAAGTCTTGCTATTTAATCAATATTGTTCTTATATATAATTAAATTTTATAATAATTATTTAGTGTTTCCTAGTCTCTCTTTACACATGGAACATATTTTAAAATAATTTAGGTTACTAAAATTGATTCTAATGTATTTTTGGCTATTCTAAATATTAAAAAATCATTGACATACTATTCTGAAATCAAATTACAGTTGAAATAGTCCTATTGTTTCAATTGTTTAAGCATCATTTTTCAGTATATGGTATTTGTAATATAAAATGCACTGTATTTTAAGGTGGAAGATAATTAATAATAGATTGGAATGGGTAAGTAAACAAGAAAACATTAATATTATACCAAAAATAAAAATAAGCAATGAGTGTACATATTCGTAGAAATAAATATATGGCTGCTAATTTATAAAATTAACTTTACCAAGTTCTAAAATGTCTATGCACATTTGTAGATAGTTTTCCTTAAAATGGTGTCTTCCATCATTGCTCTGTAGATTATATTTTTTTTCAACAATGTATTTCTATTTCACCATGTTCCACAGCTGCCATTCAGAACAGGAGGCAGACTATTTCCTTTAACTTGAAACCTCGGCCATAGGTTCTGTCATTTCTGCAAACAAAAGAACTGTAGACTTGTCTGAACTTCAGGGATTATTCTTTATGTTTAATGACTCGAACTCAGGGCCTCATGCTCTTAATTACTCTTTATCTCACTCAAGATGGAAGCTCTTCCACTTGAGCCATGTCTCCAGTTCTGGCTGGTGAAGTGGAGATAAGACTATCACAAATTTGTCTGCATTGGCCAGCCCTGAGACACATGAGTATGTATACATGCTTTTACATGTAGGGGTACATATTTTATATTGGTCCTATCTCACTCTTAATTTCTAAATTAGCTTTTATGACTGCATGTGTATACATTATAATCACTGAGGTTTGAATTATTCTCATTTATAAATGCTTCAAAACTGGAGAGGAAAACAGTCATTTTAAAAAATGACTGCCACCTACTAAGCAAAATGAACTCCAAGATAGGGACACAAGGGCTTTTACTTTGTTGCTGTTGTTTTTAATGTACTACGTGATTTTTTTTGTTTGTTTCTTTTGTATGTTCTTCTCCCATGGTACAACTTATAAGTACTTCCTACTTTTTATTTTGGCTACTGTGGTTTGTTATTCAAAGGTCTATGATGGTGTATCTTCTTCACTAAATGTGCCATTCATCAATCCATGTCTATATACTTTATAACCTGTATAGCGCTTTCAACCTTGACCTCTGTCCTCTAACATTAATAATAACATTACATCCCATTCATCCTTCTGTTACTTCAGATTTTCATTACTTCCTTTCATTTCTCATTCTTATAAACAGCATAAAGCTGTGGGATTCAAAATTCAGATTAAGAGTTTAAGTCTTTCCCTGAAGATTATGAGTCACTTCTAATTTAAGTCATGATTAGTAGAACCTTTTGTACTTTCCATTTTATTTTGTTTTACTTTAGTCTCTATGTTTAGTCTTTTTTTTTTAAAGAAGATACAAACATTTTATAGAGATCAACACAAATTTTCCTAAGATCAAACAATGGAAGAATTAGTCTTTATGTTCACTAAAAAAAATACCTTTTAGGCAAATGTAGTCAATATTCCATTATTCATACTACAAAATTAAGAAAAGTAAGGGAAGGGGTGGGTGAGCTGGGGAAAGGTGAGAATGTTAAAAGGGGTGAGACTGATCAAGATACCTTGTATTCATAAATTGCTCTGGAAAATGCAAACTCCTTTGTACCACTATTAAAAGATTATTAAAATATTTTATGACAAAAATTTATTTTTCTTAAAGGTAGTCATTACTCTAACAATTTATTATTTAAAGTGTATACAATACTCATCATTGGATTCTTGGGATTGCTAGAGTGATGACATCATTTACATGTACTTTCAAACCTCTAACAAGTTTTCAAAATACTATGAATACCTCAAAGCAATATTTAGAAAGAAAAGCTAACATAAATTTATTATATTACATAGCTTGCAAAATACACTTAATACCCTAGAGCATGAAGCAAACATTTCTGTATAATTTTTTTAATTAAAAAGCTTGGGTTTTTTTTTGTAGTTTTAAATTTGAAATAAAAATGAATACCAGGAAGTTGAAAACATGTTTGAGGCAGGGAGGGGGGAGAGCTTGAGAAAGGCATCTGATATAAACAAACAAATCAATGGAAATCACAGAATTCCTCTGAACTGACATTCCAGTCTCAATTGCCTTTTATCTTGACATCTCCTACTATGTGGTCTATTTTGCTAAAACTGACCAGCCAAAAGTGATATGCCATTATAACTGACATCTGTAGCTTACAACATTTTTTCTTTTATTTTCTACTTTTATTTATTTGGTTTATATTTGTTTTTAACTTTTCTACATCCTTTTTTCTTATTCTTATATTTCATATTATATTATATTTCAATTACATTACATTATATTCCCTATTCTTATATTTCTTAAAGTTGATATGCATTCCATAGTTCCATCTTGTTAGCTTGAAATTCATTCCATATTTTTTCATAACTCAATGATTTCTTTTCTTTCTAGATGTTCAGACATCAAGACACATTTCTACTGAGTTCTGACCAAAAGAGAAGTGTTAATGATCTATATTATGTATGGCTTGTAGTTCAAAATCTGTAATCAGCTATAATATCGAACTCAATCCTCACAACAACTCTACAAGGTAGATATAATCATTATAGCTATCCACAGAGGAATCAAGAATGTAACCAAATCTATGCAGATGGTAGGCAGTGGATATAGCATACATATGTGTGTGTGTGGGTGTGTATGTGTGTGTATATGTGTATATATATATATATATATACATATACATATACATATATATAGTGTGTGTGTGTGTGAGTGAGAGAGAGAGAGAGAGAGAGAGAAAGAGAGAAAGAGAGAGAGAGAGAGAGAGAGAGTGTTGTGGGGCTTGAAATCTGGGCCTGGGAGCATCCCTCAGCTCTTCAGCTCAAGGTGAGCGCTCTACCACTTGAGCCACAGTGCCACTTCTGATTTTCTGAGTGGTTTATTGGAGATAAGAGTATGACAGCCTTTCCTGCCCAAGCTGGCTTTGAACTGCAATCCTCAGATCTCAGCCTCCTGAATAGGTAGGATTACAGGCGTGAGATACTGAAGCCTGCTGGACATAGTGTTTTTTGTACCAGATAGACTAAGACTGCTCAAAACTTTGAACTCCATTCTTATATACTGATTCTCATAAATTGAAATATTTTTCTCAAGAAAGCATTCTATCTCTTCACACTTTCTTTCATTAAGATAATATTAAATCTATTCTCTTTCTTTTCACTGTTCTCATCTGCCCCTCCCAGATCTCTGAAAGGTTTATTATCATCTATTTTGTGAACTTCTTATTCATAGGATTTTACTGAGATTACTCAGAATTTTTAATTCTGGACTATTATTCTTAGCAAGGAGTTTCCATGTCATAAATTAATATAAAGTGGGAGGCTATTCTTGAATTGCAAATTAAAATTAAGAGACTATTTTTGAATTGCAAATTAAAATTGTCAAAGATGTACATGCGTATAGCCTAGATTAATAATTACTATAAGCTACTTTGGTAATAGAGATAAGGATAGAACATATTATGTTCTATTTACCCACATTTCTTAACTTGAAAGTAGTTTCTAAGGAAAATATCAGAAATTAAGATAAAAGTTCAAATAAAATATTTTGTAATATGGAATTAATTTATAGTGAAACAAATTAAGAGCAGAGTAGTTTAAATTAACTCACATAGGTCCTTATAAAGAAATATTATCTAGCCATTAAAAATGCTATTCAATTATCCCAAAGTAGAATAATCTTATCTGACATGAAGATGAATACCAAACTACATAATCTGATAGAAATTACTTATATATCAACATCCATATGGTTCTATCTGAATTAGGGCATAATGGATAATTTAAAATGTATTTGACTTCAGTAATTAAATATTTTATAGATTGCTTATTAATTTATAATCACCGGCCACCCTTTTATTGGTTCATACATTTTCAATTACTATCTCCCTACATCCAATATTTTCTTTTATGTTTCTATATAATTGGCTGTAATTATATTCTTTTCTAACAATATAGGACTAAAATAAGATTTAATGGTAAGACATTTAAGACCATACTGCCCTCTATGGGAGTTTGCTGGTATACAACTTTTGTTTTTTCTTCTATTTCCTTTCCTTTCTTTCTCTATTTATCTTTTTAAATGGAACAGAAGTTGCATAATGCATTTATTTACATGAAAGGAACTATCTTGTACATACAAGATAGTCTCATGTCATTTGCGCCAATAATACTGACCTCAATAGAATTTGGCATCGAATATGTGTGCCTGGTTCTATGGAACCTGAAGTTCCCAGAAAAGGTAAAGCATTGTGATGAAAATAAATTCAACTCAATAAACTGAACGGGATCTAATCAAGAACTTTGGGAAATGCACCCAAATAAGAAAGCATTAGTTTAGATACATTTAGTATTCATTTGGACAAGGCTAGATATCCTTGACTTGGAGAGTCATTTAACTCCAGAGATGAAGGAAACATTTGAAAAGGGAAGCTGAATAGCAGAGAGATTCTCAGACTTCTTTAGGCTCAAACTGGAGACCCTGTAGAGCCCATTCTTGGACAAGCTCTCCAGAATTCTCTGCAAGTCTTCGCCTTGCACAGAAATTCATTTCAGAATTATGTCTGTCCCTTAAGTTTCCATACTTCTTTATGGGGACTTGTTTTCTTTTTTTCTTCTTGCCAAAGTTCTCCTTTCCTTTTCTGTTTTCCCTTCAGTGTTTCCTTCAATACTTAGCTGTTACATCCTACAAGTTCAAAAGCTCACTGGAGGCTTCTGTGGTATAGAGATGATACTTAAATCTCCTATTCATAACTTAAGTGACTCCATTGACTATAACCCATAATACATATTTGCAACCAAACTCTTAGTTAAGGCAACCAAGGCAGACTACAAAGAGAGAATTTGTACTTGAAGAATCTTGTGACTTAAATTGAAGCTCTGTCTCAGAAATGAGAGCTTTAGTTTCTTAAATCCTTGATTAGTAAATTAAAACTAAATCCTGAGCCTTACTTTCTGTATCAGTAAATAAAATGTATTACTGCATTCTTTGTATTATTGTGATAAAGAAGAAATAATCTATATAAAGTTCTAGTATGAAGTAGGCACTTACTACATAATTTCCAAGATAATCAAATATTTAGTGAGAAACCAAAACTCATTTATTAACCCACTCAAAAGTGTGATTATTTACTGTAAAGCACAACTATTTTTACTACCCTGTGTTGTTTATATCGGTATCTTTGAATGTCTTCAAATTCTAAAATTCTGTGATTTTAAAGTAGTTTAACCAATATTTCCTTTATAATTGATTCTTTCTGTCTTATTTTTCTTTAATTTTAGCTACTCTAAGATCATAAAGAAAGTTACCTGCTATATTTCTGGAGGTTTTATTGTTTTACCTTGTACATTAATATCATACATTAATATCTACAGTCAATGTGGATATGATTTTTACATCGTGTAATATGATAGAGGAGATGCGTCCTTTCTGTATAGTTTTCCCACCAATCCAGGGTATTTATTAAATAATCATTTATTTTCTCCACTACATCAAGATGTCATCACTGTCACAGGTGTGGTCAACATTCACCTCAGTCTACTTTGTCCAGTTCTGTTCCATTTATTTGCTTTTTTTTTCTGAAGTTCCACATGGTCATAATCACCATAATTTTGTTAAGAACTAAAATCTTTTAAATAAGTTAAATCTAAATTAATGAACACGGTGTATCCAATTTCAAAAGCCTTAATAAAAGACATACACTTGGAGACCAAAGGAATCTAAGATTCAACAACCAGACAAGGAATAAAGATGAAAAGTTGGGTGCCAGTGGCTCCTGCCTGTAATCCTAGATGCTTACAGGAGATCAAACCATCTCCGTTTGTAGCCCCCTAAACATACCCATGTCAGTCAATAGCTGGGCAAGGTAACACTTACCTGCCATCCAAACTATCTGATAGCTCTGCTTCTAAACAGGCAGGTAATAGTCTAAACCAGTGCAAGCATTTGCAAAATACTCTATTTGAAAACTAAAGAAGGCATCAAGAGCTCTGATCTTATCTCTCACCAATTCTTTGACAACCAGTTGCTGCATTTTTTTAGACACTAGAGGGGGCTTCCTAGAGACTCTATTATATCTCAGCTTTAAGCAAAGGATGAATCCTTTGGTCATACACATTACAAATTCTATTTTGTACTTTAAAATATGTAAATTAAGTGAATCATGCCACAATTCCAGCTTTTTTTTTTTTACTACTTATAGATGTGCTTTGGTAGTCAGGTGTAGAATCTGCTCTCTTTTATCTTTTAATTTATGAAAATATTAGAGGCATGTTGAGAAATCAAAGGAAAAGCAAGTTCCATTGTGGCAATAGGATTCTGAAGTATCTAATCATCTACTGAATAATCTATGCTTGAAGACACTATGAAAGGAAAGTTACGATGTTGCTGTACCTTTTTTGGCAGTCTAACATTTGAACTCAAGGCTGCTTAGCTGGTTCTATACTACTTGAGTTACTCCTTCAGCCATGTTTTTGTTCTTACTTTTGAAATAGGGTCTCTCAAACTTTTCTGCCCTGGTTTGCCTTGAAATGCAGTTCTTTCTCTCAACCTATCAAGTAGCTAGGATTAGAGGCACGAGCTGATGGCTCTGAGCCCTGTGCACTTTTTGATCAACATGCTTTAGGAAGTAACCCAATGTAATTTTATAACATTATGAAAAACTTATATATATATCTTAAAATCCAAGGAAATCAGTTTTAGGAAGTTTGTGAAGATCAAAGGAAAATCTCATCATTCTAAGAATAACTCTGAGATTTTTAAAAAGTTAATTTGCATTTTTATTGCTTTTTAAATTGTTAAACAGTTTAATATATTTTAGGTCAAACAGCATTAATATTTTAGGTCAAAAAGAGTTACCATTAATTTGATTCTTTGCTTCTTTTTTTAGACTATTTGCTTATTCTTTTGGAATCTGTTAGCTATTACTTTTGATGTTCTTATATCTTAGTATGTAATATAGGCTTTGGAATTTTCTTCCCTTGAAGGACTAAAACCTCTAAGCTTTCCAGATGGTGATACTTGGCTTGAATTAAGGGGATTCTTATTTATTCATTGCCTCGTTTCTACTCTCTTCTGTTATTACTTGTAGTTATAACCAAGTAGTGTTTGACAGTCCCTAAATTTCTCTCTCTCTCTATCTCTCTCTCTTTGTTTTGTGCAGGTCGAGGGGCTTGAACTCAGAGCCTGAATGCTGTCCCTAGGCACAGAGTTAACATTCGACTTCTTGAGCCATAGCTCCAATTCTGTCTTTTAATTGGAGATAAGTCTCATGGACTTTCCTGCATGTACCAGCTTTGAACTGCCGTCCTCAGCTCTTAGCCTCTCAAGTAGCTAGGATTATAGGCATGAGCCATCAGCACCAGGCCCTTTGTCTCCTTTTAATCTTTTTCTTTAATTTGTTTTAAAAACATTTTTTCCAAATTAAAAATAGACCCACCATACTTTTTGGCACATATTTGAAGGGATGTAAGTCAACATACAAGAGAGATACCTGCACACCCATGTTTACTATCAATCTGTTCATAGTACCCAAACTATGGAATCAGCTGAGATACCAAACAATCAATGAATGGATGAAGAAAATATGCTACATATATACCATGGAATATTACTCAACCATAAGGAAAAAAATGGACTTAGGTTATTTGTAAGAACATGGATGGAATTATCCTGTAGAGCAAGAAAAGCCAATTGTCAAGGTGATGTACAGAAGGGTTACAGTTATATAAGTAAGGTAATAAGTACATTTCTTGCCAAACTTGTTACCCCTTCCCTCATTTTTCTCCTACTTTCCCTCCCCACACGTCACCCCAAGTTGTAGAGATCATTTCCAACATATTGTCTTATGTACATTGCTATTACATTGGTTCCCCCTTGTCCTTTGTCTCACCATTCTGTTGTTTCCCTCCCCTTCCCTAATTCAAATAAGCATATATACAATACCAGGTTAATAAAATCAAATACAGTGACAACAGGAGATATACCAGGGAGGAAGAACATACAAAGGAAACAAGAAATCACATAGTACATTAAAAACAACAACAACAACAAAGAAAAACCTCCATGTCCTTGTCCTTTTAATCTTCATTTCTTTTTTCTTTTCAAATTTTTAATGTTATACATTTTTCATATTGTAAGTAAAAACACAATTACCTTAAATCACTCACAAAGGACTTTGGCAAGACTAGAATACCAAAGAAACAAATGAATGCCTGGAAAGCAGATACTCACAATAGTATTAGTGATATAAAATAGTTTGTTCAAGTATTTTAAATTTTGTCTTCTTTAAACGTCATCTCCTAGCTCAGGGTATAGACAATGCACTATGAGCATAAGATGCATTAGGTGGAACTTTTTCTACAAAGCCAGATGGCAGGAAGATACTTCCTCTATGGTGAACAATGACTTTTTCCCCATTTCCACAGCCTTCCAGTTTGCTTTCTTTTGTAAATCATTCATTAGACATGGGAAAGAAGGAATTATAATGGATTAAAACATATTTTTTCTTCTTTTCAGTTATGGAGAAGGAATCCAGAGCCTCATTCATTTTAGACAAATGCTTTTTTTTTTCATTTCTTACCACTGCTTACATACAACCCAACCCTACATTCTTTTGTTGTCCCTTATTCATTCTCATACTTATCTATCCTTTTATCTTTTTGGTTGTAGGGCTTGAACTCATGGCCTGGGCATTGTCCCTGAGCTCTTTTGCTCAAGACTAGTGCTCTAACCCTTTGAGCCAACTCCCCCTGGTTTTTTGAGAAAAGAGTCTCAGACTTTCCTACCCAGGCTGACTTCAATCTGAGATCCTCAGATCTCAGCCTCCTAAGTAGCTAGGATTACAGATGTGAGCCACCAGCACCCTGACCGTTCATATTTTTTTAAGTTTCATGGCATATATTTTGACAACCAGTGTCACCATGTAACTTTTGCTTCTTGCTTTCCATTTTCCCTCATATTACTGATAGCATTTCTGTTTTAGACTCTGCTTCCTTCATTAGCTCTATTCTCTCTAATCACACTTGTCAGAAAGTTCTAAGCAATTAATTATGGCTTCATCATCATCCCCATGTGAACATCGGTTTCCTTTTGAGCCTGAACAATTTCAATACTGGAATGCTTGTCATTTTTATACATGTATTGTGTTATTCTGTTTTGTTGTTGTTGTTGTTGTTGTTGGTTGTGGGGCTTGAACTCTAGGCCTGGGAGCTGTCTCTGAGCTCTTCAGCTCAAGGATAATGCTCTACCACTTGAGCCACAGCACCACTTCTGGCTTTTTCTGTTTATGTGGTGTTGAATTGAACCTAGAACCTCATGAACGCGAGGCAAACACTCTACCATTGAGCCACCTTCCCAGCCCTATTCTGTATTTTTATCTACTTATTAACTTTGGTTAATCTAACAAAGTCTTGATATGTGATACTAGCCCAGATGGCCACATTTAGATATTTTGTAAAGATAACTTATTTGGTAGTATTTCTTTGCTTGTTTAGGTATGGCAATTATGCCAGAATTTAATGTTTTCTATCTCTCCCTTTTTCTTGCTCTTACTCTTAAAATGCTGCTCCTCTAGTTGGAGCAGTACTTTTATTTGCTTTATGCTGAAATCTACATATATTGCATATTATTGGTGTTAGTACACAGATGTTTTTAATGGATTTGCTAGTTGTACAAATGTGATGAATGCTTTATTGAACAAAATTGCTACATATATTTTTCTTGTTCAATTTAAATTATGTAATATCTGTGTGACATTATATGTTAGGTTGACTTACAGGCTTAGTGAAAGAATATTAGAAGTACACTGAGAAGATCTGGACTTCAACTCTGCATTTCTTTTTCATCAATGGTTACACATCATCTTTTCATTAGCATTTGATACACAAAATAGCATGCTTAAACGTGATATTTACATACATGACTTTAGTGTACCTCATCATATTCGTCCTTCTTGATTATCTTCTTGTTTCTTGTCACACTCTAATCCTTTGTCTCTACTCATAATCTCTTTTATACTTCCATGTAACTTAAAAAAATCTAGATTCTTAATATTACAGAAAACATATTTACCTTTGAAACTGGCTTATCCTGTTTGAGATAATGACCTCTACATCCATCTGTTTTCCTCTAAACCAGGAAAGAAGGAAGAAAAGAAGAAAGAAGGAAGGAAGGAAGAGAGGGAGGGGAGGAGAGAGGGAGAGAAGAGAGAGGACAGAGGGAGAGAAGAAATTTGTAGAACTTCCTACAATACTTAAATCAGTATTAGTAATATTAGTTATATTAGTCATGTTACTTCAGTTTGGAAACTATGGGTTTAGAATTCAATTTTCCATAGCATATTTAGTACCAATATGGTTTTCATTCATTATACTTCATTATTCTTGACATTTTGCTCATGATTCCCTTTATTTCAAATTTATCTCACAGAAATTTCATTCTTTGTGGCTTGCGTCTCCTATGATATATCTATAGCTCTGAAAATCAAAATAGATTATTTTACTGAAGTTAATAAAACTTAAAAGTTGAAAAAGAGACTAATCAGATAGTACTATATCTTTTCTCTGGTTTTGAGAAGCAGGGAAATCTCAGCCTCTGAGTAGCTAGGATTCTAGGCATGAGCTGATGGCATCTATCTTGACCTCAGTTTTCAATCAAACTTTGAAATCCAGATCATTTATTGAAAATAATGGCAAAGAAAAGAGAAAAATTAAGTTCCCCAGCTTAGTTTGTGAAGGTAGTAGAAATACCTATCATTCTAAGAAGAAGTAGAGATGTGACTTAAGTGGTAAGGCTCTAGCCTTGAGTGAAATGAGAGTACGAAGTCCAGAGTGAAGGCCCAGTACTGGCACAAAAGAAAATTAACAAAACAAATGTCTAAAGAATAATATTTTACTTTAATTGATGTGTCCACCTATAAGAATAGCTGTGAAGTAGTACATAATACATTAGGAAATGTCTCTGTTTCTTTTCCCTTACTCCCATCATTACCATCATTTAGAAATGGATCTTTAAGGATGCTTTGGATCTTTAATTGAGTTTACTTGGATTTTTTTAACCAATTCTTCCTACTTGATCTCCAAGATCACCAAGTTTCTTGCTATATGGCTATATTACCTTGTCCATAATTTTATCTGACCCATGCAAATACAACCCCTGTGTTCTCAGTCTTTACTTCCTTTGCTTCAATCTCTTCCATAGGTAGTCAAATATCTAGAAGCTGACCTATTGTTCTTCTTGATTCAGATCTATTGACTTGAGCACCACCCCTTTAGCAAGAGTATAGTCATTTTCCTTATACTGAAATCCCCCAAATTAGGCACCAGTGGCTTATGCCTGTAATCCTACCCGCTCAGAAGACCTGGGGATTGCAGTTCAAAGCCAGCAGTGAGTCCCTAGGAGACTCTTATCTCCAGTTATCCATTCAAAAACTGGAAGTAGCACTGTGGCTCAAGAGGTAGAGCACTAACCTTGAGCAAAAATAGGCTCAGGAGTAGCACCCAGGCCCTGATTTCAAGCCCCTCAACCACTACCACCACCACCACCAACAACAAAAAATCTCAAACTAAAATATTCACTGTCTGATCGTTATGTCGGATACTCAATCTTACTGTGCCTAAAACTCCTCCAATCAAATAAACTGAACACTGAACTATCAACTTATCTTCCCATCTTTTTTGTCAGGGCCATCAACTTGCTGATTTGGCATTTCATCCTTCTTTCCTAAGAGGTATCTAATGCATCTCTTTTTTGTCTCTTTTTATCCAATGTGCTCATTGCTAACTTGGAACAGCACCTTCAATTAGCCCCATGTTTTCCTCCAATCTCAACTGCTTACAATTGCTCAGGTTATTGGTTAAGCATCTTGATCATATTAGTAAATCACCATTATCTGTTCTTCACTGATTGACTGTTTTTTTTTTCCTGAAACAGAACTACATAATTTTGAGATGCCTCAAAATCAATTCTTAATATCTAATTATCATTAGTTTACATTTCAAATTCATGTATCTTCATGTCCCATAATTCCAGTACTCATAAATTAGACCTCATTATGAGTTAATCATATTAAAAACTAAAATAAAGGTCACCTACTATAAAATATTAACCAAAAGCTTGAGCTGTGGGGACAAGAGTGTATTTTTAGTTGAATCAAGCTTATTTGTTTTGTTGAAAATATGTCAAAACTAAACTTTGGAGAGATGAAACTGGAAAAAATAGTCTCTTAATCTGTGGACATTTTTAATCAGAATTTTCCTGTTTTTCAATGAAATGTTACTTCCTTCATGTGAAGTAAATACATTTTTCAGATGGCAATTTGTCCTTGAAAGCAAACTGTTGGCTCTGATCATTCCCTGGTTTGTGTCATGAAGGATAGCTCCTCTAACATTATTATAAAGGGAGTGATTAAGAAAATTGCCTGTAACTTGTACCAGGCTGTGGTTCCTGAATTTTCCCTTTGAATTACATTTTATAATTCGCTGGTCCCAAACCACATTGGTTGTTTCCTAATTCACTTTAAGCCACATATCATTATGACAATGTCTGTTACTCAAGACCCCTTAGTCCCTTGTCAGTGTGAATGGTTATTTAATATAATAGCAGAGATCATGCAATTGACAATCAAACTGGATCTGAAGCTGATACTTAACTTGTAAGGAACAGTGACCTATTTAAATCCTGAGTTATTCTGTCCCAATCTTTACATCATCAGCAATTCAGATTGTCTCACAAGAGGATTTCCTCCTAGTGAAAAGATGAACAACAGTGACGGAATCACAATACTAATTCTAAAATTAGCATTGTTTAAGTAATGAGATTATCTTATTTGGAGCTATTTTGACCGAGATGCTTTTATCTTCTTATTTAAATTTAAATTACCTGTTTTGTTGCATGTATATGTCCCCATTTTTCTTTGCATAAGGGTTGTTAGTGCAAAATAAATATTTGTCACACAATTCTATCTTTTCATTCCTAAGTTGTATAGCAATTTTGAGTGTACATTTAGAATTCAGATGTTTGCTTAACATTTTTTCTATTTCAACTTTGCATTATGTTAGCATATACTAACTTAAAATAATTTTTAATACTTTAAGAGTTTGCAATATTTAACTTATAAGTAATAGGTCCTTATTTTTTTTCAGATTTAGAAATTTATTCCTCAGGGTCTTACTAGATTTAAACCTAGAAATAGCACTGTTATTAAATTCTGGCCACCAAATTTCAGGATCTTTATATACTCTTTGTATTAAAGTAACTTAATTACAGCATCGGTGGAAATAATTTTCTTCAAAGTAATTACTAGTATTTCTCATTGCATAAATAAACACATTTAGTGAAAACATAGATTTCTCAAAATCTTAGACATTTCCTTTTTCATCTATGGTAGTCAAAAAGAGTTCAAAATTCTCATTTTCTTTTAACTTTTTCAAACCATTGTGTGCCAACTCTTTTCCATAAAGAAAACCCATACATTCAAACATGTATAGGCTCAAAGAAGACACAGCAAATTTAATTTTATGTAGCACTCTTACCTTGAGATGAGATTTCTTAGCCAGCATCGTACACTGCTGTCCTCTAACATTAATTTCTCATTGCCGGGTATACTCACTAACTATCTAAAAATGTGTTCCACAGACTCATAAACAATTATATCATCAATCCCCTCTGTGTGTAACAAGAGACTTTAACCACAGAACTGGGAAATAAAAGGAAGAATTATGCCAGAAGTAACAACGGTGCCAGAAACCTGCTTTGCCGTGATTGGCTAGGAGGGGCCAACCCAGTTGAGTTTCATTCAGCTTACTTGTTGAGTTAACCTACAAGCATTTTTTTTTTCATTTTCTCTATTTTTCTTCTCTGGGGTCTCCTTTGATTTCATGCTGGCTTTTTAAATTGAGGATAAAGTTAATTCACTTAACAATGCCACAGCTGGAATTAAGTATGCCTCTTCTCCTACTGCTGAGGGGAGGGGCTGGGGCTGGTGGGTGGTATCTGATTGGATGCCCAACACCCTTGAGAGCTGTGGCTGATTCAGTGGTACCTCTAGCGACGGGCAAGAAGTTAACTAATTATGAACATATGGTTTGGCAGACACCTTGTTAGCTTGCTGCTGGGTAGGTGCTTGGAAGGAGTGGAGGGGAAAGTTTGAGGTAGAAGGTGTGGTTAAAAGTCCCACCAATAAGCCGCGGGGAGATTTGATTGATCCTAATCTATTCTTTTTGTCAGGAATCAGCATGCTTCTGGCAGCAACAGCTTGGTAATAACAGAGATTTGTGGCCCTTAAGCTCTTGTGGTGATAGCCGGCACACGACCAGACCAGTCAACTAGCTCCTTCAAAGGCCCCTCATTTAATTGGCCACAATGGTGAGGAGAGAAATGAGATGTTAGGTCAAGGTACAACACATGGCCTTACCTGAAATGGCTCCCAATGATCTCAGGCACAGATGTCATCGTTTATTGGTGTGATTTCCATCCCCCCCCCCCCCAAAGAGAAGGCTGCAGCAAGTCTTTCAAGAGCCACCGAAGGACACCATTTATACTAGAATTACTTTGAGAAAAATAAAAGCATATAAAACACCGGGAGAAGGTATAATAATAGACCGGAATTTTGAGTTTATCTGATGAAGAATAGATGGGTATTTCTATTTCATAGAAAGAAACAGTCCTCAAGATGTTCCTAGAGAGTGTATGAATTTGTGCTGCCTAATTGAAAAGTCATGTACACTCATTGTATTCAACCTGTACGCGTCCAACAAATACTTTCCCACAATCTAATAAGTTTACGTATACTGTTCATAATTTGTGCCCAAAGATTTAAGTATGGTAGTCTCTGTACTAAAAAATGTTTCCCCTCAAAATTGGCTATTATCAATATTTCTGCATTTTTTTTTCTTTTCTTGATTTTACTGTTTAGGTTCTATAAACATTCTAATACCACATTCCTGGAAACATACCTAGAGAGAGTGAGTGAAGAACAAGTCCATGACTGAGCAGACAAGATGCTGAACTAACCCACTACACCCTGCCACATTCCCTTGGAGTTGTGGGCTGTATTTATAGTGACTCACTGGGAAGAACAAGAAAGTGACTGTCTTTTCTGAGATTAGGTAACAGAAAACCATGGCTTTTTGCCTTCCTGATCTCTTGCCTTGTTATGAGGGCTCTTGAGCAACTTGGGCACAACCCCATGAGAAAGGAGATCTTCTAGCTCCGGGCAACTTTTTAGATGACAGTAACAATTCCAGTCTATAGTGCTAACTAAAGTGAGTGATACTTCCACCGACTATTGACAAAGTCATGATAAAAATTCCTCAGTAGTGTAACAAATGTGACAAAATCTTGATTAAAAAAAACTAACAAGGTTTCTTTCCCCTCCTTGCCCCTCAGATTTTAAAAAGAAACTTTTAACATATGTACATGCATGTCTTGTGGATCTGGGGACTGTAGACATAAGAAGAAACAAGAAAAAATTATGGTTTTCATTTGACATTAAGTCTGTTTTGTAATGAACTTTTCTATAATGCCAAGTCTGGAAATTATGGACCCATTTAGTAGAAACAAGTTCCTTATCACTAATTAAGCAGATAAATGTTACCCTAACTGTGAAATTTAGAACCAAGCAAATCTTGGAGTGATGATATCACAGGATAGGCTAATAGCCAGTCAGGACAAGATGGGTGAGCAAATTGTACTAATTAGATTTTTTTCTTTGCCAGGCCACTTCCTGTTTCTCAAAAACAAAACTTATTTTACACATTGAAGAATGTTAAAGGGTAGTTAATTTCTCAGGAGAGAAGATTTACAGTTGCCCAGTGGGGAAGCCAGTATTCTTTTTCTTGGGCTATGACTCACAGTCTTTGATACATTTGTCTATGTCTATTTCCTGTTCTTTCTTTCCTTTGCTCAATAAGCATCAACAAATTTCCATCCTCTGCTGGGCACTAGTAACCTATGCCTATAATCCTAGCTATTAAGAGACTGAGATCTGAGGATTGTGTTTCAAAGCCAGCCAAAGTACACAAAACCATAAGACTCTTATCTCCAATAAACTAGTGAAAATCTGGAAGTGGAGGTGTGGCTCAAGTGGTAGAGTGCCAGCTTAAAGTGGTAAAGACTAAGCAGGAGGGTGATCATGAGAGCAAAAACACACAACACATACATACATACATACATACTACAAACAAGTTTTCTATTCTCTAAGAATGGTTACTGATCATATGTCATACTTAATAGAGTATTTGTTATAAGCACAGTTTTTAGTTAGGTAAGTTATTCAGAATGGTACAACTTTGAGGGCTAGAATGTTTATGTGATTCTATTGGCCATTGCCTTCATCCCTCTTTATATTCCAGTAATCCATTTTCCTAAAAGATTTGTTCATGCATCTTGAATGAATGCATCTGGACAAATGTATCTGATATATACATATATATATAAAATAGATTCATAATATAATATACATATATATGTACATATGTATGCATGTAAACATATATATGTATGTATATATACATTACATGCACCTCTATATACATGTATATGTATATGTGTGTGTGTGTATATATATATATATATATATATATATATATATCTGTACCTATCAGATATCACTTTCTATGTGGCATATTCAAAGTCTAACCAGGCTTTACATTTCTTTCCTTTTACAGATACAATACATTCTTCTTCACTAGCTGGAAATATATTCATTCTTCAAAACACAAGTCCATTATTTCCCTTTTGGCTAAAGAGAAATCATTATTTCCTCTTTGATCTGTATTAGAATATTGAAAACATTGCTTAGAGCTAGCTGCCAAGATTGTAACCCTAATTTGTCACTGTGTGTCCAGTGCTCTGGTACTTTCATGTACCAGAAAGTCAGTGCATTCATTATGGATCAAGGCTCAGATATTCGGTGGCACTGCAGAGTAAATTCTCTGAGGTTATCCCATACATGGAAATGGGCTCCATTTTGTTTACCTGGCAACTGCCCAACTAGTGCTTTGTCTGAAATTGTTTAGCTCATTTAATGTATATTGAGTGAAAGAACTTCCCTTCATCTGTTTAAATATATATCTAACTTTTAAGATGACTTCTGAGCTATAATGCTTGTTTTCAACTCACAATTATTTAACTCATAATTATTATAATTATGAGTCTAACTCCATATGCATGTATGTGTATATATATATATATTTATGAAGAATTCCCAAGTTTTCCTAGATATCAAAAATAAATTAACTGACAGCTGTTGTGGCAATATTTTCCTTTCTCCTTGCCTCCATTTCTTAGCTGCTCATGGTGGCATGTGCTTGTAATCTCAAGTACTGGGAGGCTTAAACCAAGTATGGACAACACAGTAAGACAGTGTCTTCAAAAACAAACAAGCAAACAAACAAACAAAACCCACCTGTTCATTTTCTGTCAAAAACCCCTGCTTTAACTGTTGGATCTCATTGAATTATCTCCTCTTGGAAACATGCATTATTCTTTAACTCAGACACATCTTTCTCATGAAGCTTTAAAAGAAATGCTTTTCCCTTTCATTTTGAAAGAATGTAGGGAATGATAACTCTTTTTCTCTCCTACTTCTGTTGGACCTCCTGTTAAAACTAGTGATTGAGAAATGAGTTAGTGACTAATGGTTGTGAGTTGCATAATAACAGGAGTATAGTGAAACCCACTGAATTGTTCATCTAAAGTTTAATATTTAAACTTCATGTAACTCAAATTTCCTAGCTTAAAAGGAAGGAAAACACTGTCTTATGCTTAATAATTCCATTTCTTCATTTCTCACTATCCTCTGTCACATTCCATCATGGCTTCTGTTTCTATCATTCTATGGAAAAAGCTCCAAAGAAATTCTAGGTTGCTAGAATTGTATTTTTATGTCCTAAATGGTACTCAACTTTAAATTCACCTTTATCATATCCATGTCACTCATTACAACCAGAAATCTTGCCCCAAATGCCATGATCTCCTTCCTCTCTGCTGCAGTAGATGCCAAGCTGGTCTAATATGAGTTTAGATCATGCTCCTAGCCAAATTCTAGCAGGCAGTAAAATAATCTTTTGGAAATATAAATTTGTCTTTTCTTGCCTATCCCCATCAGAAACCATTTCATGTTTTCACTTATTTTTTTGTTATGAAGAAAACTAGAATCTTAAGGTAATTTATACCTACGCTAGTCTGAAGTGTTGTTAACACTTGCGCCTGTTTTCCTATTTCTCTTGCTATCTGTCTCTAGTTCCAGCCATACTGACTCAGAGACAGAGGTGGCAAAGCCAGATCATGTCTAGCTCTTCTTTCCAGCCTAAACAGTACTTAAACATGTGGTTACTTGTCAAACTTAGTTGGAGGAAGAAGGCTCATGGGTAGCACTACATTTTCCATCTTGCTCTGTATAAGTTCTGATATGACTGATCCAGATAACTAAACATTCAAATGGGAAATACTGGAAGTCCAAGGGTACAGATAAAGATAAACTTTTAACACACATGGGTTTCTTAAGAATAAGATGAAATGGCAATGTATGCTAATAGGTGTAGAGCACAACTATAGGAAACTGATGGCCCTAGAACTGAAAACCAAAGCCATTCAATATCATGTATCATGGACAATGCTATGTTTTCCTTTTTTGAGACAGTGTCTCATGCTGTATCGCTCAGGACACAAGATCTCAAACTCACAATCCTTCTGCTTTAGCCTCTCATACAGGGATTACAAGGGTTCACTGACACATCTGCTATGTCTTAATCATCATTTTAGCAAAAGAAAGGGACTAAAAATAGTTAATGTGATGAGTGCTACTAGGAGGGCATTAAAAATGAAATTAATCTAAGGGAATATCACTTACTCAATTCAAGAAAGACTTCTCAGAAGAAATGATGCTTAGACTGAGTAAAGTTAGATAGACATTTGCCAGACAGAATAGGGCAAACGGAATTTTTAATGAAAGAAGTGAATCCGAATCTATATTTAACCACACCTTTCAGCTGGAGAATAGTTTGCAAATCTGAAATTTCATCTGGAAGGCAAACATTTAACTACTGTTTAAAAGATATAGTGAATAAACTCTGTCATAAAATATTGCCATTTGTATTTATAATCCCAAACCTGGGCTCCTTTGGTTCCTTTCCCGCCAAACAGGATGTTGTCATTAGGGTGACTTGCTTCCTGCTGAAAAGCAGTATGTCTGATGTTGAAGGCACAAAGACATTGTTTAAAGAAGCCTTATGATTTTGAACAAACTGGCCCAGCAGGGAGATTTTAACGTGCCCTCCCTAACAGGCCCAACAGCCTGTGTTTGTAAACAGAGACTTATTGCACTAGTGAGAGCAGACACAGAACAGTGTCAGCTCATTAATTGGGTGTCAGCTCCCTACTAGGAAGAAAGCTTAATGAGTCATCTCATCATAAAGGATTGTGGCTCAAGGGAGGAGTGAATGGCTTAGGCAGAGAGGGAAAGATTTGTCCAGCAATAACTGGGTGTATAGAAAAGCTTTGGGCCCACCTGTTGGGATAAAGAGAGAATAGCATTTGGGAACTTATGGTTGTTCTGTATTTTGCTATTCAGAGGGAAATCTGAGTTCATGAGTTTATAAATGCAGCAATTACCAGTGTGTGTTTTCATGTTTATTGGGAATATAATAAGTTGAGAGCAACCATATTTTACATAAACTCTTTGAATTTTTTTTTCTGCTGAAGATATAAGCATTTTCTTATGTATCTTCAAAACAAAAAAACTGTATAACTGCTCATACAGAGTCCCAAATACATTTCTTATGCCAACCTACTGCAAACTAGGAAAACCTGCCAGGTTTTGGGTCAGTGTGTTTTGTAGATAATCACCAGACACTTTTAAACTAACAATGAATTATTATGTTTCAAAAGTAAAACTTCTGTGTTCTACTTTTCTAATTCTTCTCAATATTTACGTAAGAAGACACTCTAAGACTTCATGTAGGGCTTCAGGCTTCTATCTGAGATCAGCTCACTATCAGAGCAGTGTTTCGGTCTATTGGTTTGGTTAACTAGTAAGATAGTTTAGTAGGAACCATGCTGCAACTACAATGTATCTTGATCAGATTCATCCCTACATCCCCTTCATTCTCTTTTCCTTCCCCTACCCATTCCATCCAGTTTCCTTATTCCTCATTCAACGTTTACACATTGACAGTATTTTCCCTATATTTTCTCTCCTTCCCCATCTTTTTATGTACACCTTCTCCCACAAGTATCCATAGCCTTATCAATACTTGTTTCAATTTCCCAATATTCATTCTTGTTAAATGCAGAGTTTATTTTTGGGAGAGGCTTTGTTTTAGCACAGGTTAGCCTGGAGTAGTATTTTCCCCACTATAGACAGACAGGCATGGTGCTATGCTCAACATTTTCTGTTGAGAAGACAGTCATAGAAATTTATGTCCAGGCTGGCCTAAAACCTCAATATTTCTGATCTGAAGCTCCTAAGCAGCTGTGATTACAGACACAAATTATTATGCCCAATTCCTTTAATATTTTGAGAGTCCTTGTAAAATATTTTTATTTTGAAGTGATAGGTAGAAATTACTAATGAAGACACTTGAGCCTTTCTCTGTTTCTATGTAAAACAAACTAAAAATTAATGACTTTAATCAGTAGAAAATTAGTTTGCATATTAATTTCTTCCTTAGTAAAGTTTCCTATTTTATATTTTACAAAGATCTTGTTTGTTTTCCTAAAGCTGATTAGTTAATATGATATTACTGTGAAAATTTTCATCTTTTACATTTTTAAATATATTTTATTTATGCTTTATTTTAGAGATTATGATATATCTTAACTCACCACAACATATTTCTAAGTTCTGGTAAAATGCAGAAACTTTATACAAATATGGATTCATTCATACTCCCTTGTTCTCTTATTGTCATATATATTATTTAAACTCTCAACTTGATTTCATACTTATAATTTATTTATTCTGTTTCAATAATGTGATATTATAAATGGCACAAAATAATTTTATAATTCTTTCTAGAAAGTTGCTCATATGTTCTTTTATTGGGACATCAGTTTTTAATTATATGGATTAAAGCTACTATCCAATGTAATTTTATTTTAGCTGAATGATCTTCTTTCAAAACCAGTATGCAAGAAATAATACCTTAAGACTTTATCTATAAAGACCTTTATTTCACCTTTAATTTGAAAGATGATCTTTATTATAAGAATTTCTTCTCTGAGTGGTAGGAACCAAAAACGGGATTATCCCAATCCTGCATGAGTTTCAGATTTTATTTCCTTACTTACTGTTTTTCCTAATTTTTCATGTGTATGTGTGTGTGTGAGAGAGAGAGAGAGAGACAGAGACAGAGACAGAGACAGACAGTGACAGAGACAGAGATAGAGTCAAAGAGACAGAGAGAGGTGATAAACAGCTTTTTTGCTTTCATCTGATAATCTACCCTTTGTTTCATGCACCCAGGACTTTTTGTTAGCTAATTGGAGAGTCTCACTTTTTTGCTTGGGCTGACTTTGAACTGGAATCTCCAGACCTCCTGAGAAGCTAAGATTACAAATGTGAGCAATCAGTGTCAGGCTCTCCTAATTCTTTCTGGAATAACTGAACAGTTATTCTTTGTCCCATATTTAACACTCTGAACTCCATTTCCCTTTACTCCATGGGTCCCCCTTTCTGTAACATTGCATGGTAAACTTCAGACATTTAACTCTAGCACCAGTAGCCTTACTCCTTTTGGTTTCCTTATCTTTAACTGAAGCATTCAATATTTTACAACCATTTTTAACATATTTTATTGATTATATATTATTATGTTGTATATTTGTACATATTTATTTATATATTTATATTTGTAATATATTATAATAATTATTATAAAAATATATTTTATATATTTACATATTTTATATATTTTATTCCAGACTGGCAAAAAATAATAAACAAATAAAATAAAATAAATATATATGTACATGTAACTTTCTATATTTATATATAGGAAGTTAATCTAAAAATGTACTTGATTACTCAATATTCTTAGCCCTGTTGCAATAAGGATGTATACTTTTTAAATGTCTACTGCATACACACATTGGTTTGTCCCAACTGATGCAGCAGTGAATGAAATAGTAAGTGTGCCATTTCGTGACTGGGCAGTTAAAGAGAAGATTAAAAAAATACATCCAAAGTAGATAATGTGTGTGATAACAAGCAGGAGATTCTTTTGACTTGAATTTAAGCAATACCACTTACACTAAAACTGGGAACTATGATTTTACAGGGTACATGTCATCATCTGGTGCTCTGTAAGAATCCCATGAGATAATTTCACAAAGGTAGTAACCATAGTGTCTGACACATTGTAAATGATGAATGGAAATTAGAAAATTACTCTGAAAAAAATTAAAAGCATATAAGAATAGATAACAAAGGTCATGGATTTTTGCTAGAATATGAACAAGAATCCAAAAACAATATGAGACTGTCCAAAGGAAAGAAAAAATTTAGATAAAGTTAGAATTCTTGTCTCTATTCTCACAGAAAATTCTGGAAATTCTCTTGGCTCACAATGTTCATGGGTATTTTATTTAACAAAGACATGCATTTCTTTGTAAAACATAACTATCTTGTTTATATATACATGATAACAGAATGTGAACATTGTGTACAGTTTCTAATAGGTATTACTAGTTGATGCAAAATGTTTAACTTTGGAGCTCAGGATGATTTGTAGAATAATACCTCTTGATTTGGGTAGAAGGGTAATCAAACTTTGCCCTCAGATTCCAGTGGAAAATAAATTGCTTTTTTCCCTTTTCCTAAATCATGTATTTATTTGTAAATATAATAAATTGTTTTAAAAATTAGTTTTTTGTGTGTGAAGATACTCTTTTGCACACACACAAAAAAAATATATTTCCAGACATCACAAGAGCTGTTAGCAGGACTTTATGAACAGGTGACTGAAATAAAACTACCAGAGATCTATTGAATGGTGTGATCCAAGACGCTCTCCCTAGCTCTTTCTTTCACAGATATGTCGTAAGCTTATATATAAAGTCACATGGGGCAAAGAGTATAGAAGCCCTGATTATCCTCTTCCTAGGCAACTAATTAGTAAAGGATAAATATTGTTTTTGTTTTTTATTTTGATGTGTGTGTATATGTGTGTCTGTGTATATTAGTGTGGTGTGTGTGTGTGTGTGTGTGTGTGTACACCACATACTACTGTTTAAACCCAGCACCTCATGCTTTCACTTGATTTTTCCACTCACAGCTGCTGGCATTCTACCACTTGAGAGTTACCCTTCCAGTTCTAGCATTTTGCTAGATTTGATCTGCCACTTTCAGAGCTTAGCCTCCTGAGTAGCTAGGAATACTGGCATGAGCCACTGGCACCCTGTATCAAAAACAATCCACTATGGAAAATGATTCCCCATGCTATTGTATTTGAGTACAAAATAATGTTGAAAGTTTAGTTCCCAGTTATATATTATTTGGAGATGATAGGAGACATTTAAAAGGTGGAGTCTAGTGAGAGGTCTGTAAGTCATTGGGGGGCCTGCCCTCCAAAGGGAATAGCGTTCTCCTGAATGGAGTTCTTACAGAGTTCTCGCACAGCCTGAGCTTTAACACTAAGACTCTCTCAGTTTTCCATATGAGTATGTGACCCTCTTTCTCTCAGGTATTCTGTCATGTACCAACATGCACTCACTATGCAGTAGTAATCCTGGTTAGACTTCTGCCTCAGATTCTACAGGTAAACAAATAGGCGTTTTTGTTGTTGTTGTTTGTTTGTTTGTTGTTTTCTTCACATACAAAAACTAAATCTTACTGTGATCCTGGTGATTGCACCCTGGGACTGTGCACAGTCTACCACTTGGCCCTGCCCCAGTCACTTTTTTTTTCTTTTAAGAATGTTGTTTTTTGAGATAAAGGCTTACTAATTTTATTCTGCCTGCTCTCAAGTTTGCCTTTCTTTTGTGTCCTTCTCCAGAGTAGCTGGATTACAGGAATGTAATAGCTGGAAATTAACTGCTTTTCAGGAGCTCTAATTACCATCAAGAAAGCTAACTGGTATATGCACTGTTCTCCAGTTCTTTTGTTAATTTAAGCCACTTTCTCCAAAGAGTATGTGCCCATTTTGAGATTTGTTTTTTGTGCCCATTTTGTTTTTGTACAACATAATAATAAATACAGCAGGGAAAATGCTTTCCTTTGGTATTTATATTATATTGTATTGATCTTTCTTTCTTCACCTTCATTTCCAAATAAATATATTTCCTTTAAATACTGACCATTAAATACCTATTTTTCTCTTTTTGTTTGTTTTTTGGTCAGTTTTGGGGCTTGAACTCTGGGCCTGGGCACCATCCCTCAGCTCAGGGCTCAAGGCTAGCACTCTACCATTTGAGCCACAGCACCACTTCCGATTTTCTTGTGGTTTATTGGAGATAAGAGTCTCATGGACTTTCCTGCCCATCTGGCTTTGAATCATGATCCTCAGATCTCAGCCTCCTAAGTAGCTAGGATTACGGGTGTGAGCCACTGATGCTTGTCTTGTTTCTGGCCTTTTGGACACACTGACAGACTCTCTCTTCCTTATAGTATTTGCACTCTGTCTATATTTGTTTGCATGTTTTGTTTATTTAAAATTTATTAGTCTGTATATTTTATCTTCTTTAAGTAGGATAATAATAATACATTTTATACTTTCAGTAACAAAGCTTACTTAGACTTTTTTACTCATACTAAATATTTGAAGTTAACGATTTTATTAATTCAACTAATGTGCCTTCAACCACACATGTCTTATCGTGTTCAGTATATCATTATTTGACTTCCAAAATTTTAGGATTGTTTAAATTCATTGCCAGAGATAGAATTAAATAATATATTGTGGTTGGTCTCATACCTGGTTTATAACTATACTCTGGAAATGTTGTTATTAATGACAACAGTATCAGAAAAGAATTTCATGTTTGAACTATCAGTAATTCTAATGCACTAGGCTATCCCGGCTTTTACTCCCACATCCCATCTTATAATTTGAGAAAGGGGGAGAAAGGACATTTAAATAATACCTTGATTCTGTTCAATTCTGCTGCTGTGTTTGAATGTAGAGCTCTGAGTCTGTACCATATCTTCTATATGTACTTTAAAACACATATTAACAGACAAAATGGTACTTTCCACAATATGACTAGATTTATTATCTGTCTTTGATGAAGACAATATTTCCATCTTATTGTTAAAAAAGGCTTTCATTCTGAATTACTGAAACAATGTTTTGGCAGAATAGCATTTATATCTGGGCTTGATTTACAAACACGTGATTTCCTAAAAGACATTTTTAATAGGAATAAAGCATCTTATAGTGAATTTTTAGCTTCAAATAAGTTGAAGACTTATATGTTTTAGTTTGTGTTACTTTCAGCTTCTTGACTGGTAGAATGGTGAACCAGAATCTGAGCTCAAGTCAAAAGATTTCAATTTGAGTCCTTGGTGGCATTTTATTCCTCTGGAAATCTTGGATTCCTAAGATGATTGTTAACAAATGTACTGTGCACAAAAAGAGCTCTGCTCCAGAAGATATGATCTTAAAAGAGTCATTTATCCACTGAGAGAGCATCATAGGACTTTTAATGGCTCAACTTTCAGAGTTGTTATGCCTGTATGCCACAAAGCTTTTCATGTGTGGTAAGGCCCCTTTATACCTCTTTATTGAAAGTTTTCTTTCAATTGAGATTCAACTTTAACAGTTGTAATAGGCAAAATAATTTGCAAATTCCAGCTAAGTAAACTATAATTACAGTCCAGATTCCAATTAGGAAATTTCAACCTTGCTAAGCTGAGGAATGAAGCTTAAAGATACAATTAATATGAGCTTATATTAAGGGCTTTAATGGAATTAATAAACTCTATAACAATAGATTATCACCCAATCTTAAACACAGACAGCACACTCTTGCTGTCAATAACTAACAAGGCCTATCTCTATTTGCTGCTGTTTGAATAGTGGTCTTCTATCAAACAAAGCCTTATAATCAGTGCAATTATGAAGGACTTGAATAACATTAATGAAAAACAAAACCAAAAAACCCACTTGGATTCTTACAGAAGAAAGTCTTGTTTTACCTCTTAATATAAAAAATGTAATATTGATTCTGAAGTATATAAACTATAAAAGAAAGTATAAGGAAAAAAGCAAAGAGAATACTTTCCTTCAGAAGAAGTAGGGTCAAAGATGTGAGAAGAAAAAGAAGCAATAAAAGATCTTTTAGGAAGGATATACCATGTACTAGCTTCTTAATGTCCCTAGAAATTTTCTTGTTAACACAGAGAAATATTAATGATTATCACAATGAAGATACATCAGTGGTCTACTCTTTGATCTACTTTGTGTACAATCTATTCAAACATTTTGTTGATTTACTTAATTGAAATGTATGTATAAAAATCTCATCATTCTTAGTTTTTCAGATATTATACATCATACACTTATCCTAAAATGACTTTCTCTCTGAAAATCAAAGAGCAAATGTTAATCATTTGGAAAATATATTTATCAAATAAGATAGTTCATTTGGTACACCCACTTTGGCCTTAGTAATTTAACCTCCTCACAGACCCAATACACATATTTAAATATTTGTGTTTCAGCCACATTGATAGTTAAGATTGGTATATATGGGTTGGGATAGACAATACTAAAACCTTAATGGGAACTGAAAGATTTGTACAAGTGACATCCATTTCTGTAAATTAGTTGCATGATAGATAGAAAAAACATTAATGTTTTGGTTCCCTTTAGAGTTATCACAATTTAAAGAAAATTATTAGTCCAAGAAAGACATGGTGTGGTTATGGAAAAATTGCTGAGTAATCCGTAAATTTTAATATGTATTTGTGACCTATGAGATACGCTTTTAGACTCTTCAAAGTTCAGAGAAAAATAGTGTGTTATCAAGAAAATATAACCACTTCCTCCTAAAAGTATAAACTTTTTCATATAGAAACACACTATTAATTTCTCTGAAATTTATAAAATCTACTTTAGATTATATAATCCAAAATAGATTATATAACCCAAAGGTTGTTTTGGTCACATTTTCTTAGTTGAGAACAATAATTCTGTTGGGGAGAACAAATAGGACAAAGAGAAGACCTAATTTAACCTCTGGAATCCTTGCCCCAGACACTGTAATTACCTAAGTATCAGAAGACAGACAGGACAGTTATAAGGGAAGTAACCTTTCATTGGCCATTTGTGAATGGTGGGAAATTTGCATTTGCAAGTAATAGTCAGTAATACCTCTGAGCAACTGCTTCATGCCAGAAGTAAAATTTTGCTTTCTATGTCTCTAGAAAACAAACAAAAGAATGTTCCACAATAGAGAAACAGCCACATTCTATCAACAGGGTCAGATGATAGACCCATAAAAGCAGGAAGCCATTTTAGTTTAGAATTCTAAATATGAACTAACAGATGATGAAATACACCTCACTGAGAAGAAAGATCTTGAGTCCCTGGAAGAAGAAAGGGTTGGATATAGATTTGTTCTTTCCTACTTAGTTCTTTCTCTCTATAGAATATAGTCTTAGAGATCTTTAAGAATAAATTTAGAGCTGGGTACAAGTGGTTCACAACCATCAATCTAGTTTCTCAGAAGATTGTGATCTGATGATCTCAGTTCCAAGTGAGCCCAAGCAGAAAGGTCCATGTGATTCCTTTATGTGTGTGTGTGTGTGTGTGTGTGTGTGTGTGTGTGTGTATGTGTGTGTGTGTGAGAGAGAGAGAGATTTACATTTTCTTTTCTTTTTTTGAATTCTTTAAATTTCTTTTTTAATACATTTTTATTGTAAAAATACTGTACAGAGGGGTTACAGTTATATGAGCAAGGTAATGAATACATTTCCTATCAAGCAGTTACCTCATCCTTTGTTTTTCCCCTACCATGCCTTCCCTCCCACCTCCACAACTACACTCCCCTCCTTCTTCTACCTAAATTGTAAAGTTTGTAATGGTGATGTACAGAGGAGTTACACCTACATAA
Organism: Dipodomys ordii; assembly: GCF_000151885.1. Taxonomy (NCBI): domain Eukaryota; kingdom Metazoa; phylum Chordata; class Mammalia; order Rodentia; family Heteromyidae; genus Dipodomys; species Dipodomys ordii. The sequence continues at coordinate 3,104,631 of NW_012267261.1, forward strand.
GTCAGATAATGAGTACATTCCTTTTTAAACAGTGTTACCTCCTCCTTCATTTTCTCCCAGTGTTTTCCATCCGGACACCCCCAGGCTCCGAATACATGAGATTCTTATCTCCAATTAACCATTTAAATTATAAATAAATTTGTGAATATTTGGCTCAAGTAGTGGAGCTCCAGCCATGATCAACAAAACTAAGGCGTTGAGTTCAATCCCCAATACTGGTACACACACACACACACACACACACACACACACCTTAAATATCAGAAAGTTACATTTTAACCTGAAAATAACAGTGGCACCTTTGGTTCTGTTGAAGTGTTTAAGACTAAATACTTCTTTCATTAACAAGTATTGTGTGAAGATACATCAACTTCATTTATAAGCTGTACAATACCAGTTACTATGTTGGTTGTATACCTGCATCTCTCCCAGTATTTCCTTGGGAATATTACAAGTTACATGCCCAATTACTCCTCTAAAAGAAAATAATGCCATCTGTGTTTTGAGGTCCACGTCTCAAACCTGACTATAATCATTCTTTAAAACAAGGATGTTGGTGAGTTTCTATGACAATTTTTTTTTTTTTTGGTCATGGGGCTTGAACTCTGGGCCTGGGCACTGTCCCTCAGCTCTTCAGCTCAAGGCAAGCGCTCTACCACTTGAGCTACAGCACCACTTCTGGTTTTCTGGTGGTTTATTGGAGATAGGAATCTCATAGTCTTTCCTGTCCAGGCTGGCTTTGAACGAAGATCCTCAGATCTCAGCCTCCTGAGTAGCTAGGATTACAGATGTGAGCTACCAGTGCCTGGCTTCTATGACAAACTTTAAATTGACTAGTGAGGTGAACACATTTTAGGCAGCTAACACTTTAAATTCAGCTCTTTCTTTCTTGAACTTTTTTTCTTTGACCTTTCTCCACAATATTGAAAGAATGACAACAATGTTCTGGCTTTTAATGTAAGAAAGTTGGAAAAATTAATTCCTTTATTTTTATGGTAAAGAAACACCTAGACAACATGTAAGCAGATTTCTTGCTATAGTCCGTTTTACTAAGTGCCTTAATGTTAATCTTGTGGCACAGAAATATGCCAGGTTTAACATTCTATTTCACATTATGGAGAAGGATGCACAAAGCAATGAAGCAAAAGGAAGGAAAGGAAATACCAATAACCATTTTTTAATAATTCTATCATTGGCCTGGTTTCTCATATAAATTTCAATATCTAATTTTCCCCTTAACTCTGCCATGCCTTAGTGTTTTCAAGCTCTTCTTAAATGTTCTCTCTCATTTTGCTACTTTATTAAAGTAACTATTACCTGGTCCCTATTTTAATTTATTTTAATTGTACATCAGAGAATTGATTTCTGCAGTCCTACCTTTTGAATAGGTCCATGTCCTTTGCTAAAAAACCTTATCTACAGTATTTTGTCATCAAAATATGATTTTAAAATCTTCCTACCTTCATACCTTATTTCAAAGAACACTCAAAGTGGTTATCTATAAACAAATGCATACTCACTAAACACTATGTTGAAAATAGACTATATAACTTGTGGGGAGAGGAGGTGGGAGAAAATGAGGGAAGAAGTGACACTGTTCCAAAAGAAATATGCTCGTTACCTGACTTACATAACTGTAACCTCTCTGTACATCCCTTTGCAATAAAAAAAGAGAAAGAAAGAGAGAGAGAGAAAGTGAGAGAAAAGAAAAAGAAAGAAAGAAAGAGGGCTGGGATGTAGCTCAGTGGCAAAGCGCTTGCCTAGCAAGTGCAACGTCCTGGGTTCGATCCCCAGTACCAAAAAAAAAAAAGACAAAAAAATACAGTTAAAAAAAAAGAAAGAAAGAAAGAGAAAGAAAGAAAGAAAGAGGAAGGAAGGAAGGAAGGAAGGAAGGGAGAAGGAAAGAAAGAAAGAAGGAAGGAAGGAAGGAAGGAAGAAGGAAGGAAGGAAGAAGGAAGGAAGGAAGGAAGAAGAAACAAAGTAGATTGGGAGACATTGAAAGAGGTGACATTGATCAAGATGCACTGCATTCATAAACTGCTTTGTTGAATGTCAGCTCCTTTGTACAACTACTTAAAGATAATAAAAATACTTTTAAATGCTTATCTTAATATAAGACATATCTCCTGATAACTGCATATTGTGAATTCACATCTCTTTGAATAGTTCTAAAATAACCAAAATGAAGCGCAGATAACTTATCATGTAGCATCTGATCGCTGCCCTTATGCCTTAAAGAGTTTTTTCAGAAATAATTTCCTGCCACATTCCTGACTGTATTTGCAGCCTGAGTTGATCCCCTTCCCTGCTGTTCTCTGATCTGCCCCTGGGTTACTAACAGCCCCAACAGACAGACTGGCTGGTGCTACCTGCTGCTCGGACCACAGATTAACTCACTGCCAGCCATATGGACCAGCAACTTCACAAATTCCTCTCCTTTTGCTTGTGGCTCTTAAGGAAAGTTAATGGACACTTTTCTGGTGGAGAGAAAAACAAGTTAGTGGTGTGCAGGCTGGGCAGTAATCACCTGCACCAGACACAACTGGCACCTCCATCTGCCTTTCAGCCACTGTTTGTATGCAGGGAATGGATTACTGCTTTCAGTGTTGCTCTTGGGTCATTAGCCACTGCCCCTTTGCCTTGATTAGAGAATCAAATGATTAATCCCATGATATATATGTATATGTATATTACTTATGAGGCTTTTAAACATATTCAGAGTCAAAGAGCTCTCCAAATGTTTATAGAATGATTTAAAAAATATCGCTATGTGTTTTTCAAGCATATTGAAACACCTATGCTTATTTCTAAAGGTAGTAACAAATGTCATAAGAAGCAGGGGTGGTGAAATGAAAAGATTATGCTCTGTAAGACTGGACTCTGGGTTCCTTGTGACTTAAAGCAAGTCTCCCCCTCCCTCATCCTCACCTGTCCTGGGACATGAACTCAGTACTTGGGTGAGGTTCTGGAGCTTCTCCGTGTTCAAGGCTAGCTAGCACTCTACCACTTGAGCCACAGCACCACTTCCAGCTATTTTCTGAATAGTTTATTGGAGATAAGAGCCTCACCTATGTTCCTGCCTAGGCTGGCTTCGAATCATGAACCTCAGATCTCAGCTTCCAGAGTAGTTAGGATTACAGGGGAGAGCCATTGGCGCTCTGGCCAGCAAGTCCTTTCCTATGTATTAACTCCATCTGAAATATTTGAATGTGAGAAAGCACACTGAAATACCACTGTTTTGTCATTAAAAGATACCATTATTATTCCTGAGCACTGGGGTTCTTGTTTGTAATACTAACTATTCGGGAGGCTGAAATTTGTGGTTCAAAGCTAGCCTGGGCAGGAAAAGTCCCATGAGACTCCTATTTCCAATTCATCACCAAAAAGACAGCTATGCAACTGTAGCATATGTGGTGGAGTGCTAGTCTTGAGCATAAATGCTCAGGGAAGTGCTTAAGACCAGAGTTCAATCAGTAGTATTTGCAATAAATAAATAAGTTAATAAATAAATAAATACTAGCCGGGCGCTGGTGGCTCACGCCTGTAATCCTAGCTACTCAGGAGGCTGAGACTGAGGATCGCGGTTCAAAGCCAGCCCGGGCAGGAGAGACCGTGAGACTTCTATCTCCAATAAACCACCAGAAAACCGGAAGTGGCGCTGTAGCTCAAGTGGTAGAGTGCTCGCCTTGAGCTGAAGAGCTGAGGGACAGCGCCCAGGCCCAGAGTTCAAGCCCCACAACCGACAAAAATAAATAAATAAATAAATACTGATGTTTTAGAACCAAAAAACAGAGGTTGTCAAGGATTCTTTACTATAAATATCCAAAAATTAGCAAGCATATTTCATACAAAGGTGACCAATACATGATTATGCTGGTTAAAAGCTCAATTGTTCAGCATTGCTTTAGTCTATAACCTACCTTAATACCTATCTTAAAGAATCATTAAACTAATTCTCATAGACAGAATGATTTAAATCAATTAATTAACCTCAGCATTACTAATTAGGACATACTTTATTTCTTTTCTTCTGGCTAGAGGCATAACTTTATCTGTTGATAATATGATACTCTATAAAACTAAGATAATTACTACTTAGTCATTTTGGTGGTTTTTGTCAACATTGGAAAGATTATAAATGATTAAATTACTTCTACAAGTTATATTGACTTCACTAAATCTCCCATTTCCTTTTGATTTAGACTCCCCTGAATGAATTAAAAATACAAATAAATATTCTGCTAAACTATAAAAGTGACCCGTCAACATGAGTGCTTTTCTTAAGCAAATATAATCTGTAAAAGCATTTTAGTTTATTTTACTCATATATTAATTATATTTGAATTTGTTGGTTTTAATGTTTTGTATAGTGTTAGTTTTCCATTGATTTTCATTGGCAAAGCAATATTATAATATGAAACAAAATACTATTTTACTATTTTAATCAATTCATAAACTTCTGTACTTATGTGTCTGTGACTGTGTCTTTGTGTGTACATGTGCATGTGTTTTGTGCTTACAAATAGATCTTTGCACAGCTAGATAGTATTTTAAAATTAATGGTGTAGTTTTTGGTGGTTTCATTTGTTTTGGGGGCCAACACTATGCCTTGAACTCAGGGCCTAGGCACTTTCCTTAGCTTTTTTTGCTCAAGGCTAGCACTCTACCACTTGAGCCATAGCACTACTTCTGGTTAACTGGAGATAAGAGAGTTTTAGGAACTTTCCTGCCTGGGCTTGCTTCAAATCATGATCCTCAGATTCCAGCCTCCTGAATAGCTAGGTTTACAGATATTAGCCACTGGTACCTACTTAATTACATATTATTTTAAAAAGAAAAATGAGTATATAGTAAAAATAAAATATGTGTCCTGTTTAATGAAAACGTACCCATTATTCTGCCTAGTCTTTCTCTTAAAATTTCGAAGAATGGAAGGAGCACATCTTACCGTGTTCCCTCCCAACCATAGCATGGAAAGGTTTTCTATTTCCTTGGTGAATGAAAATACAATAGATAAATAAGCAAATGCTTATGAAGAGCAAATCATGAGTAATATTATGAACGGCAGCACCAGATAAAATTTATTGGGCTGAATATTTATTATTTTTTTACTTCATTTGCTATTTCCATTAAAACTGGTAAGGAGAATTTTGACTATATTGTGAAATGTTCTGTCAACTCTATATTATTGTTAATCAAAGTTATCTCAAAACAATCTACAACTTGTGGTCTGCAGAAAACTCCATGCATTCATTTTCTGGATGTCCTTCCTTATATATTTAATTGTATCTTAATAGTGCAAAAGGCAATCAAAGAAAAATTCTGGAAAGGGAGCAAGAGGGAGGCCAATTGCTTTGACATTCTGGGACTGACAGAAGGATTATGATTTACACACTCAGCAGAAAAATGTTAACCCAGCAGTTCCTAAACCCAGTCAAGCAACAGAAGGCTTCCCAGCTCATTCCTCCCCTTGCTTAATCACGAGTTTATTCACAGCACCAGGTGAGGAAGACACCACAGCAGGGGAGGGCATCAAAATATTAGCAAAGATACAAAATGTTTTACAAAGAACATTTTTAGTTATAAAATGGTGATTTAACCTAAGAAAATCTATAATGTAATTTATCACATCAACACACTGAAAAGGAAAAACAATATATTTATACATATATTCACATATAAATGTATATACATATACATGCAAATTTACATATATTCATATATACATATATGTAATATATGTGTAACAAAGCTAAACTTCATTTGTAATTTAAAAATAATAAACTTCCCAGTAATCTCCAGCTATATAATAATATCATAATTTAAAAGTTAAAAATCAGTAAATATTTTCCTCTAAGATGAGGAATAAGGTAGAGATGTGTATTCTGACCATTCCTATTAAGCACAGTAATAATAATAAGTAGTAATAGAAGTTTTACCCAGTAAGATAATAAAACATGGAAAATGGAAAGAAAGAGAAAATGAGAAAGATGAATACAGAGAAGAAAAAGAGAGAATGAAGGGAAAGGAAAAGCGAAGCGATAGGAAGAGACTTGTGGCATATAGAATGGAGTCACTCTACCCACAATTAAACTTACTTAAACTATACCAGTTATGACAGTGTGGTACTGCCATAGAATGAGACATTTTTTGGAACAAAATAGATACCTGAAAATTAAACCCATACTAATATGCTCAAATTTATTTTGACAGATTGCAAGAGTATTTCAGTAGGATAAGAACAGCTTTTCAACAGAGTGCTCAAGAAAATAAGGGGATCAAAGGAACCCAAACTGTCTCACACTTTACAGAGAATATAGTGGATATAAGTAGAGCTATTAGGCAATGCAAAAACATGATCTTTAGAAAGAAAATCTTATATATCAGACTTCAACAAAATTAAAAACTTTGTGAAAGCAAATTTGAAGAGAATAAAAGAAAGTGGTGGAATTGGAATAAATATCTTCACATGTTTGCTGTATCTGAAAAAGAGCCAGTATCTAAATTAACTAACATAAACCACAAAACCAACACATTGAATATATACAAATAAATAATACATACAAATATATACAATAAGTGTATACGTATATAATACTATATATAAGTATAATATAAAGTGTATAATATATACAAATAAGTACATAGCCCATAAAATCTATCGATAGCGGGCTGGGAAGGTGGCTCAGTGGTAGAGCGCTTGCCTTGCATGCATGAGGCCCTGGGTTTGATTCCTCAGCACCACATAAGCAAAAAGAAAAAAGCCAGAAGTGGCGTTGTGCCTCAAGTGGTAGAGCGCTAGCCTTGAGCTGAAGAGCTGAGGGATAATGCCCAGGCCCAGAGTTAAAAAAAAAAAAAATCTATCCATAGCCACTAGGAAATACAAAATAAAGACATGGGATAGTTCAATGTGTAACTAACAAAACAGTTCAGATTTCTTTTCAAAATGGTGAAAGCACAAATTTCCAGTGAGTTTGTAAAATAAACTTGACTGCCCACATGTTGCTGGTAAAAAAAAAAAAAAAAACAACATAGCTCCAGGTATATTTTAGATCTGAGACCCTTGTCCGTTGTATGGCTAGTGAAGATCTATTCTCAATCCGTGGGCTTTCTATTGATCTTGCTAGTTATGTCCTTTGTCATGCAGACGCTCTGCAATTTCATGCAATTCCATTTGTCCAACTTTTCTTTGATTTGTTGTTGGAAAAAATTATATTAAGTGAAGTAAGCCAAGCCCCCCCAAAAATAGGTTCCCATGGTTTCCCTTATTTGCAATAACTAGTATATGTTTGAAGCAGAAAAGGTCAGATAAGTTGATGTTAGGTGAAATGAACCCCAAGTTAAGGATTCAAATGTTTTGTTTTTTTTGCTATTGTTTCTAACATATTTATATTTCTTTGTTGCTTTGTATGTCCCCTCCCCCACGGTATAACCCCTGTTTTTACTGTATTTGATGTTGGTATACTTTGTGGAGGGAAAGGAAAAACAAATTGTTTAAATAGGGATACAGGTGGACCCATTGCAATAATGAGATGTACAAGACATTATGTCAAAAAACGAACTTGGGCCGGGCGCCTGTGGCTCATGCCTGTAATCCTAGCTATTCAGGAGGCTGAGATCTGAGGATCGCGGTTCAAGGCCAGCCTGGGCAGGAAAGTCTATGAGACTCTTATCTCCACTAGAAAACCCGAAGTGGTGCTGTGGCTCAAGCAGTAGAGTGCTTGCCTTGAGCTGTAAGAGCTGAAGGACAGTGCCCAGGCCCAGAGTTCAAGCCCCACGACCGACCAAAAAAAAAGAAAGAAAGAAAGAAAAACGAACTTTGCAACTTTGGTGAGGGGGAAGATGGGAAGGGATGGGAAGGGAAATAAAGGAGGAGGCAACAATGCTTGATAAGAAATGTACTTATTACCTTGCCCATATAATAGTAACCCCTCTGTACAGTATTTTCACAATAATTTTTTAAAAAATCACCAATTTCTTATAAAGTTTCACATGCACACTGTGATAGGACCCAGTAATTATAGTCTTACTTATCCTCCCCCAAATGAAAACTATGCTCCCATAAAAAAGACCTATGATATTGTAGATGTCATTTCATAGTTAAATGGGTAACTGTGGGATATCCATACTACCCTACACAATGTTACACAGAGCTGAGCGCACACGCGTGTATACATACACACACACATCTGTAAGTTCAAGCACAATGGGAAAATAAGAAAGAACAGTAACATAAAGTAATGTCAGTATCTTAGTCAGAATATGGTATTATCATTTTGTATAAAGATACCATCATGGAAGCGAGGTAAATGCAATACAGGATCTCCTTGTGTTCATCACTTTGTTTTTCTTGATCCTATTTCCGGGAGTTCATTTTTATTGCTTTACTCTTTATTTATTTTTAAGCAGTTGTACAAAGAGTTTCAACATGTGAGTGTATGAATACCCTGCATCTTCATCAATGCCCCTCCTGTGGCCTTCTTCCCCTCTGTGTTATGTGCATTGAAAATCATGTATATGTTATAAAATTCTCTCAATTAAAACTCTTCACATCTAAAACATCACTTTATGTAATACTAGATAAAAGATACTGTGACAGTACAAGAATGAACAGTTATTGGAAATTCATAGTTATCTTCTTTAAGCTCTTCTAGATAGGGCACATAAATTACAACACTTATCAACATAAATACATTACATACATATATATATATATATATTTTTTTTTTTCAGGACCTAGGGCTTGAACCCAGGGCCTGGGCTCTGTCTCTGAGCCAATTTGTGCTCAAGGCTAGTGCTCTACTGGTTGAACCAGAGTGCCACTTCTTGCTTTTTCTGAGTGGTGTATTGGAGATAAGTCTCAGGGACTTTCTTACGTGGGCTGGCTTCAAATCATGATTCTCATATCTCAGCCTCCTGAGTATCTAGGATGACAGGGGTGAGCCACCAGCACCTGGCCATTCAATTTTTGTTACTTTAAACATTTAATGAGAAAATGGCTGACAGTGACTCTAAAAGCAATACAGTTTTAGTAGAGACTATTTGTGATGTAAATTCAGTGCTGACAAAGTTTTATGGGAGTCAGGTAAATCTTAGGACTTTGGAACCACTGTGAAGTAAATGCACACCGCCCACAGTAGGGGTCATATATTACTTTTCTCTCCTACCAGTAGGCTTAAGTAATATAATTATAATAATAAAGTGAATTGAAGTAACATTGAATTTTATTGGTTAAAATGCTGAGATATAGGTAGGTGCTTGATGGTTCATGACTGTAATCCTAGCTACTCAGGAGGCTGAAATCTAAGGATCTGGGTTCAAAGCCAGCCCAGGCAGAAAAGTCCATAAGAGACCCTTATCTCTAATTAATCACCAAAAAGCCAGAAATGGAAATGTGGCTCAAGAAGTATATCTCTAACCTTGAACAAATAGCTCAGGAACAGCTCTGAGGACCTGTGTAAAAGTCCCAGGACTGGCACAAAACAACAGCAGCAGCAGCAAAAACAACAAAAACCCTGCTGAAATATAAATGTCTTATTTAAAATTCAACCATAATAAATGTATTTTATATAATTTTTAAGTATTCAAAACCAAGAATGTTCAAATGTGTACTAGAGGTACACTATATTTGTAATACATCTTAGAATATAAAACTTGAAAATAGGTCTTTCCTCTGTGATCTTTCTATTTCTCTTGATGTAGAAGTTCACTTTTTATGTGAGTGTTTAATGATTATTTAAGAGCAGTTTGGGGTCCATTTAGTTCTTTCCTTTGAGAGTTAAAACTCATATTTACCTTTTAAACTATAGGATATATTGTTTACATTCTTATACACATTGATAAAAATATAACTTTACTGTTTACTGAAGATTTATTATGTACCAGGTGTTTCATTAAGTACTTATTTTACCTCAGCAGACTCTTGGCATCACCCTGAGAAATTTATAAGCAATGATGACATTGAAGAGATAAGGAAATAGAAACTTGGGAGGGGAAGAATCCATTGCTATACAATCTAGATTTCAAGCTAAAATCTATACACTCAAATATTAAGAATGACTACATAGGTAAATCATTGTATGATTGGATGGATACACAGATGAAAGGTTTAACTGAGGTAAAATAGGAGATGTGTAATAAAATATGTCAGCTTTAAAAACTGAAACATACAAATAGGTACATACATATATTTATATATATATATATATGACAAAACTCAAATGTATATGTTTATGAAAATTTAAATAACCAGCACGTATTTACTGACATTTGTTGAATGAGCAGAATGTCCCCTCATGACTCAGCCCTATCACTATTACTCCTCAAGAAGATATCTATGACTCAGATTTCTACCATTATACCTTTATTTATAGTTTTTGAATTTCATATTTATGGCATCATATAATAGGCACCATTTACTATCAGATGTCTATTATACATCTTGCTCATGGAACAGTAGTCACTGATTTTAATGGCTGAGTATCAATATTCTGTTTGATTTTTAACTGCAATGTATCTATCTCATCCAAGATTAAATTTGGGGGAGTGTCTATGTGTTAGTTAACCTGATTGGTGAGGATCACATTAAACACTTTAATTTGCTGTGATTTTATTTGTCAATTATACACTAATAAAGGTGAAAAAGGATTCTTTTTTCAACTTTGGAACTGTTATGATTATAAAATGAAGTGAGCAACTCTACAATCCATTTTATTGAATACATATTTACTGTATATTATAGTTCATATATGTCCAACAGAGTCTGGAATGCTACAGAAATACTCAGTTAAACTTTATATACGTAAGTCTTATGACAGTTACTGAAACTCTATCATATATATATGGCAAATAGCAAAACTAAAACAAAACAAAAAGCGTTAATCTGGTATTTGGACTCAGGAAGTCTGCTCCAGAGCTGACCTCCTGACCCCTGTGCTAAATTCACTCATAGGATTTAGATGTCACATATTTTTAGATATGAATAAAATGGCTACCACTATTGTCACTATAAACCAGACATGAAATTAAATAGTTCCTGGGCTACTTCACTTAATCCTAAAAGAATTCTTACCAAAGCAGTTACATTTATCCCTATTTACAGCTAAAACATGAGCTTAGGTGGCTTGCTCATACCTACACACCTACCAAATAAAAGTAATGACTTTCCGCTCAGTTTTACTCTAATAAGCACATATTGAGTTGCATACCACCTGCTAAGCAGGCATTTTAAAAGAGCATACACATAAAATGAGCATGGCTAGTTCCCTGCTTGGGCTACCACCACTCAGAAACTGGAATGAAACAGCCACATGTTTGTTCTAAGCTGTCTATTTGTTCTAAGAAGAATTCAGTCCTTAATGTCTTGAAATGACTATTAACCTACCACATGAATTTGGCCAGTTTTCTATTGGCTTTCAAAGCACTTTTATATTTCCATGTTTGAAAACAGCTTGCTAAAAAGCCAACTTAATGGGGTTGGGATAGATAAGGAAGAGAATAATGGAGGGGTAATATTGATCAAGATATACTCATAAATTAACAGGTTCAATTGAAATCCCTCTGTGCAACTATTTAAAGATAAATAAATAAAAAACAAGCCTAACACTTTGCCCAGAACAAGTTGGTGTTGCCTTCATGAACTCTCTTAACTTTCATGCCTTTTGTGCTGATACTAGGTCCTCAATTTGAGACCCTGAGCTCTTGCTTGGTTTTCCTTTTACTTAAGACTAGCACTCTATATTTGAGCTACACCTCTATTCTTCCTTTCATGCCTTTTTGTACATGAATCTTTTGCAAGGTTATTCATGAGGCCCTTGTAGTAACCCAAAGTTAGGCACCATTCTTCTATGCCAAAGGGACGCAAGAATGTTTGATTGTTCTTGGGCAATTTAGAAAAAAATCAATAATTTAATTTAAGCAAACTAATAGGAAAGATAGATATTTTAATTTGGCCATGATGCACTTGTCCACTTCAGTCCATATTTGTTGTGAGAAAGAACTCTGAAGTAAATAATGCCTTACTTCCTTAACCTGAGCTTTACTCCTTTGTGGTAGGAAGCTATGTTTGTAAAGAAGGAAGACAGATTATGAAAAGTCACATAATGCAATGGTGAGACTTTTGTGTGAATGTGTGTATGACTGTGTGTGTGTGTGTGTGTGTGTGTGTGTGTGTGTTGGTCCTGGGGCTTGAACTCAGGGCCAAAGGCACTGCCCTTGAGCTTCTTTTGCTCAAGGCTAGTGCTCTTCCAGTTAAGCCAGAGCTTCATCTTCTGGCTTTTATGGGAGTACTTCATTGGAGATAAAAGTCTCATGACTTTCCTGCCTAGGCTGACTACAAACCATGATCCTCAGAGTTCAGTTCCTCTGGTAGCTAGGATTATAGGCATGAGCCACTGGCATCTAGTTTAATAAGACATTTTTAGTAAAAAAAATAGATGTTCAGTTCAGCAATAAGCTTCTAAGTAAAGTGGAATTGAGAAGTAAAAGTATTTCATCTACTTTCATATACTTTATTGTTGTGTGTGTGTGTGTGTGTTTGTGTTTGTGTGTGTGACCAGTCGTGGGGCTTGAACTTAGGGCCTGGACACTGTTCCTGAACTTTTGTGCTCGAGGCTAATGCTCTACTACTTGAGTCACAGCTCCATTTCCACTTTTTGGTGACTAACAGGACATAGAGCCTCGTGGACTTTTCTGCCTGGGCTGGCTTCAAAGCATGATCCTCAAATCTCAGCCTCCTGCATAGCTAGAATTACAGATGTAAACCACCAGCACCAGCGTCATAAACTTTTCTTTAATAATTTTTCAGAAAGAGTAAATAGGAAAACTCAACAATCCAACCTCCTGTTTTCTAGCCTCGATAACCACACATTTTTGTTCTATTATTTATTTGGCATTCTCATTTCTTTTTATTTTAAATGCACTATGTAAAGTACAATCTGCAAGAGGATTCAAAATCCTTTTTTAACTTTTGTTGTTGTTGTTGTTATTTCTTGGGGCTATATAACTCAAGGCCTGGGCACTGTCCTTGAGCTCTTTTACTCAAGGCTAGCACTTTACTACTTTGTGCCACAGCTCTACTTTTGGTTTCTTAGTGGTTAATTGAAGGTAAGAATCTCAGAGGGACTTTTCTGGGATCCTCAGTTCTCAGCCTTCTGAGTAGCTAGAATTACAGGTTTGAGCCACCAGTGCCCGGTTTAAAAAAATCTGATGTTGCCAGGCGCTGGTGACACACGCCTGTAATTCTAGCAATTTAGGAGGCTCAGATCTGAGAATCGCGATTCAAAGCCAGCCTGGGCAGGAAAATCCACGAGGCTCTTATCTCCAATTAACCACCAGGAAACTGGAAGTGGTGCTGTGGTAGAGTGCTAGACTTGAGCTGAAGAGCTCAGGGACAGCGCCTACGCCTAGAGCTCAAGCCCCATGACCGATCCTCCCACGCCCCCCCCCCAAAAAAATCTGATGTTTAACTTTATTTTTTCAGGACATGAGTGAGAATGTGAAATACACAGGGGAAAAAATGATGTCTTCTCAGATGTTAATTGACTCTTAAGGGATAAAATGCACAAATAGTGCATATAAGTAATATAATCCACTTTGCCCTTCAACAAATTATATTGTTTAAGCTCTTCTACAAGACAGATACTTCAAAATGTGTGGTAGGCTACACAATAACATGATACATGTTTAAAATTATAAAGTACTGCAGGCATATGCCATGGAATCCGTGAAAGGAGTCTAGGCCAACAGAGCAGGAGTTCTTACAGTCATGGGAAGAGTTGAGAATTTGCCTGGTGCTGGTGGCTTGTATCAACAGGCATAAGCTACACAGGAAGTCTTTAATTACTCAACATGCAAAAATCTGAGGACCCCCCAATTCAAAGCCAGCCCAGGCAGGAAAGTCCATCCATAAGACTCTTATCTCTAATTAACTAGCAAATACTAAAAAAAAGCTGAAAGTGGAGCTGTTGTTCAAATGATAAAGCACCATCCTTGAGTAAGAAAAGCTAACGGACAGTGCCCAGAACCTAAGTTCAAGCCTTGGTGTAGGTATAACTAAAAAGAAGTTGAAAATCTAATAAAAAAAATGAACAGTGATGAACAGTGACAGACAAATAACAATACAATCAATCTTTGAACCAAAAATGCACAAATGAGTTTAGAGAAAGACTAGAAAAAGCCAAGTATGAATGAGAATCTTTTGTTGAACTAGAATAGGATTTTCTTCCTTTAAAAATTAGGATGTACACAGACATTAGAAAAGGAGGAACAGAATAAGTAATGTCCTGAAGATTCTTTAATATGCAAATATTAAATAACTTAACATTCTAGAAGTTTTTAAAACTAAAATATAATCAATACAATAAAAGGCATAATGGTAACTTCTTAAATTTTATCTCTTAACTTTAAACTATTTGGGTACTAAAACTTGATTTTCAATTGGTTGTTTTGATGTACATGATGTATATTATGGAAATATAAAATAAAGTATAAATGTTTGTTTTACAGAATGAATTGCATATTATATTTTTTACCCCATTATGATATCTTAACTTTTCTCATAGCAGTTCTAAACTAATAAAAACTCTATTTTTTGAGTTTCACTGAAGTACTGCTGATAAATACAATTGAGTCAATTTAAAGTGTTTAATGTGATGATTTGATAAAGGATTTTAACTCCCAAAACATAAGATATGTTAATGTTAAAAAGTAAATCAAATTACTATATTGATAAAATACAGTGGAAAAAATGAGAATATCTCAATATATACAACTTTACTTTCATTTATTTCTAGTGAAACTATAAAATTGTGCAGCTACCTTGGAAAACATTTTGGCAATTAATTTTAAATTTGGAAGTGCATTTACCATATGATGTAGCAGTTACATTTTTAGAGTTTTACCCAAGAAAAAGTGTAAAATGTTTTTCAAAGATTATACATCAATATGCAGAGCAGCTTAATTCATAGTAGGCAAAAATTGAAATAATAAAGTATTTCAAAACACTTGAACAACTAAACAAATAATGGTACTAGAAAAGGAGTAACAGAATATATATATATGCATATATATAAGAATACTATTCAGAAATAAATAAAATAAAATATTAATACATGGAACCATGTGGCTGCATCCTAAGATGTTATGCTGAGAAAATAGCCAGACATAAAAGTATATCCTGGATAATTCCATTCATAGAAAGCTAGAAGAAAGGCAAAAGTAAAATCTGTCATGATGAAACCAAGATCAGTGGTTGTTTTTGGTTTGGGCTGAGAGTAAAACAGCATAAAGAAACTTGTTGGACAAATATGGCATGTCTTATAATGGTGTTTCTATCATACATATTACATATACACACATATATATATAGCCAAAATTTATCAAACTGTGACCTTAAGATGGCTATTTTTATCTGTCTACCTATCTATATATGTATGTATCTGTGTATGTATGTATGTATGTATCTGTGTATGTATGTATGTATGTATGTATGTATGTATCTATCTATCTATCTATTTATCTATCTATTCATTTTGGTGCTGGTCCTAGGACTTCAACTCAAGGCCTGGATAATGTTCCTGAGCTATTTTGCTCTATTTTCTTAGTGCTCTATTTTCTTAGTGCTCTATTTTCAACTTTATGGTGAATTAGAGTTAAGAGTCTCATGTACTTTCCTGCCTGGGCTGGCTTCAAACTACAATCTTCAGAATTTCAGCCTCCTGATTAACCCACAGTTACACTGATAAGCCACTAGTGCTTGACTTACTTTTATTGTTTATTTTTATTATCTTTTAAGTAGTTAGTTATACGAGAGTTTTCAGTTCAACATGTCAGTTTATGAGTATAATTTCTTGTAGGTAACTTTTTATCCTAATTATGATGATTTTAAATTATAGCCAAAATTAGTAATGATTTTAATACTCAAGCTCCAAACTGCATAGTAAAAGTTGTACATGTTTCCTTCCTTCCACCAAAATAAATTTCTTTTAGTTAGGTGCCAACTTGTCAAGCCAGTTCTCCACCCAGGGTGCTGAGCTCTTAATAAAGTCAAGGGCTAAAGGTGAGCCCAAACTGCCCCACAAGTGCTTACTCTGGAAAAGTCACCAACATCCCTCTAGAGGTAATCCTCTTAAAGATATACACTTGTTGGAAATATTTTTTGTGGAGTTTCTTCACTGTTTAGATATTCCTGTAATGTCTGCTTCCCCCATCCTCCCAGATCCTGAGTGTTCAGTTTTAAATGCTGCTCACTATAATGATGGCTTTATGTGCTGGAAGGAGAGGCAGGTAGATAAATTAATGGATTAGCTCATTCAATGCATAACAAATGTTATCAATCCTGGAACACTGTGTGTGCCAAAAGGTAGAAAGCTGACAAATGGGGTTCTTAAAAATAAAGGTTAAAATAGTGCAAGTTGTAGGGAGAGCTGGTATAATATCTCAATGTCATTATTATTCAAATATCTTTATATTAATTTGCAAGGGATACTGCTGAGAAAGAAAGGAAAGCTACTTCTGGAAAATTGTCACTACTCCAAAGAATATCAGAGTATACTCGTACAAAGAATAATAACATGGGCTATAATGGAACCAAAGAATGGTAACGTGGGCTATATCCAAATTGGTGGAACAGAAAGGCAAGAACTTGTGGCTAGAAAAACCTGGGCTACCACAAAACTGATTTTTATATTGTTTTGTTTGTGTTTGGGGGGATATTTTTGTTTTTTTAACTTCATGGGTACAATATTTTGATGACAACAAACAATAATTGTTTCATGTCTAATTTTTGAAATCTCCAAGATGGGGAATGAGATAGGTTGGATGTAACTTGAAGTCTGAGAACATTTTTTGTTTAGTCATGAAGTGAAAATGTAAAAATAATTCCTAAGAGCCATTTAGAAAAACTGATATCTGGAGGTCTCACAGGGAAAAAGAAGATTTGTTCAGAATTTGTGCAGCTATTCGTATTTTCTATGTGCAAGACTTATCAGCTTTCTCATATGTGAAAAGAGTAAAGAATGCATACATTCAAGTCCAGAAAAGTATAAAGAATCATTACAGATTTGTCCATCAGTGCTTTTCTGTAATTTGTACTGTTATTACAAAGGTAATGTACAGAATTATTGCTGTTATGTAAGTCAGGTAACGAGTACACTTCTTTTTGGACAATGATACTTTTCCCTCGGTTTTCCCTCACTCCCAGTTTTTTCCCTCCCATCTCCATCCACAAGTTGTATAGTTCATTTTCAACATAGTGTCCACTGAGTACTATTGCTGTATTTATTCACCCTCTGTTACTTCCTTTATGTGCCTCCCCTAACACTCCCAAAAACATACAAATGAACAAACAGAAAAAAAGGAAAGGAAACAAAAACAGCACCAAAGAAACCCTTTTATCCATTTCCTGTAGTTCATTCATTTTGATTAATATTATTTTGTATGATCAGATGCACACAGCATTGTGCTTTCCTGTTCCTCTCCTAAGCCATCAATGTTTTTAAATGAAGGTAGATGGAGATAAAACAGTAAGAGTTTATTCGATTTTCATATGTTGGTATCTCTGGAAGCACAAAGCTCCCCATCTCAGTCACCTCTACTGATGTGTAAGGGCAAATTTCTGCATATTCCCTTGTTGTTGGAACCCTTGACATGGTGATGCTGCTGCTTAAGAGCTCAGGAAGATGATTCTTAATTTCCCTTTTCATTTATTTTCTTTACTTAATTATAGACCTCCAAAAACCACTAGCTAGTCATGAAAAATCTGCCAAATGACCTTAAAGATATTCTTCAACATGTAAAATGACATCTAAACTATATTAACCCTGTAGAAATAGGCTCATGGCCCTTTTATTGTTGTTTTTGTCAATCAGTGAGACTTACCTGATTCCAAAGCTAAAATCTGGCTGAACAGATTTGATTAATCAATATTTAAATTTGGCTATGTCTTTTTTTGGGGGGGTTGGTCATTGGGCTTGAACTCAGGGCCTGGGTATTGTCCCTGAGATCTTTTGCTCAAAGCTAGTACTCTACCACTTTAAACTGCAGCACCACTTCTGGTTTTCTGCTGGTTAATTGGAGATAAGAGTCTCATAGACTTTTCTGCCCAGGCTGGCTTTGAACCATGATCCTCAGATTTTAGCCTTCTGAGTAGCTATGATTACAGGAGTGAGCCACCAGCAACTGGTTCAAATATATGTCATTTAATTCATTTAAGTGGCAGATTTTCTAACAATAATATTTGTATTTTTAAGACAGAGGTAAGGGCTGGGAAGGTGGCTCAGTAGTTCAGTGCTCGCCTTGCATGCATGCAAAAAAAAATAAATAAACAAGACATATTTGCACAGCTGGCCTTTTAGTTTGGAATTTGTTCTCCTCCATATTTTGTATATTCAGCAAACTTCTGATTTTTTTAAAGATTAGTTTTACATCTACCTAGGATGCAAAGATACTGCTCCTGCAGTAACAACTTTTTCACTTTTAATTCACAGAAATGTATGCATATGTTGTAATATACACTAATTTACACATCATACTTATGGTATATATATATATATGCACATATATCTATGAGATATGGATTTTTCTGTCTTTCTACTGACTGGTGTATCAGAGGCATATTTCTTTTTATATCAACTTTCAGAGAAAGCAAGAGTCTATGTGGTACTAGAGAATAATAAGGACAATGTTCTATCCTCATAGCTAATTGTGTGTTTTTCATTCTTCCATAATGCCCCTCCCTCACATAGTTTGCTGAGCACATAAGATGGCTGTAGTTAAGTTTCATTGTATTTACTTATGGTGCACAGTACTTGCAATATGGAATGTTATTAGGATCACTGATTGGCTGATCCGCCTAACTATATATAGTCAACTTCTGAATGACATTAAATAGAAGGACCCCTGGATTCCAAGATTCTGTGGACATGGGCACATCCATCCTGTGGTACAGGAGACTAGAGAATATAAAGCAATATTGTCCAAGATCCTATGTCCAGGGGTAAAAGGATTAGGCTTCACACAAAGAAAAGGTAAATTTACATCCAGGATAAATGTTAGTCTTATTGAAGATCCACTGATTACCTTTCCAACCTTGGAGGCGTTTGTAATCAACTTGCCACCAGTTTCAAGGCTTATATCCTTAAGGCATGACACCATATTCAAGGCATACTACTGGTCTTTGTTGCTTGGCATTCAACAGTGGAAGACATCCAACAGTGGAAGTAGATACCGAGGAATAAACCTTGGAAACTGTGACTCTCTACAGGTGGGCTCATCCATAGCTTTCATATTGGCAAACACAGAAGCTCCCTTCATATACTCATTCACCTAGTTCTGGAACGGCTGCTGTCACCCGTTCAAACCACACTGATTCTTAATTGCTATTGCCTCTTAGACAGCATATGTTCTCTTGTAAAAGTTATTATAGAATCCAGTAATCTTCATATTTACTGCATGTCTCTTCTCAAACCTCACATTGTCTCAAATCTGCCAACCTTTCTTTTTTTGGCTTTTCTTTCACGCTAGGAAAAGGAAAAGGTCCACTATCATCAACAACAACAACAACAAAGCTTCATCTGAGTGAGGCCATAGAGAGGAATCAGCTGGGTTTGTTTTTGGGTTTTTTTTGCCTATTCCTAAATACTAACCCAACATGTTCACCACTTCTGTCAGCTGGTCTTAAAGGGCCGTGTATGAATATGAGTTAAAGAGCTGCCAGTGTGATTAGAGTGGATCTGTTTGTCCATTTACTGTGCTCCCTACCTTTAGTTTGGGCTGGTAAAAACTATTTGAGTTACAGTCTGCAAGTAACTAATGAAAACTCCTTTTTAATATGATGGGTGGAACCAAGATTTTTGAAGGAGAATTCTGCCTCACTTAATCAGATTTTGTCAGAAGCTGAGATGTTAGACCCCTGAAACAAGCTGGGTGCTTTTTCACAAGTATGGCGTGCTCAGCTGCAGATGGTATGGCCTTTCTCCAACACTGCAAAAGTTTGTAATAAATCCTGGGTAGAGTTGTGCCTTCAGCGCCAGAACCATCAGATCTAAGCTCTTTATACCATGAATGGGGCCAACAGAACCTTTTCCTAGTTGCTGTTTCTATTGGATGCTGGTAGCTTCTACGTCGCAGTAAAATGTGTTGGATTAGTATTGCTAAGTGCATTAAAGATACCTTCAGGACATAAAGAAAGACTAACAACAGTGCTAAAGAAAGCCTAACTTCCCAACCCCAATACTGAAGCTATTTACTGACAGCTTCAAGTTGCTTCCACATATAATCCAGCCTCAATACTATGAAAGTCTTGTCTCATAGAGATACCCCATGAATAATAATAATAATAATAATAATATCCGTGTACAGCTTGCAGGTTAGCCCTCAATCAAGAGCAATGGAGCTATTAAAAAACACTTGAGCTCTATCATAGATTAGCACTAGAAGCTGCCAACATGTGGAGAAATATATATATATATATATATATATATATATATATATATATATCTCCAAGCAGAATCTAGTTAGCACTGAAAATTAAAAGAGAGAATAAATCAGGTGCTATAAAAAATAACGCTCAGAGAATTACATTTGCAGAATATGCCATTAGATTTGACCAAAAGAGACTGAATAAATATACAGAATGAAAAAGGAACTTTCAGCCGGACACTGGCGGCTCACATCTGTAATTCTAGCTTCTCAGGAGGCTGAGATGTGAGGATCACAGTTCAAATCCAGTTCTGGCAGGAAAGTCCATAAGACTCATATCTCCAATAAACCATTGAGAAAACCAAAGGGGCACTGTGGATCAAGCGGTAGAGCACTAGCCTTGAGCTGAAGAGCTGATGGACAGCGTTCAGGCCCAGAGTTCAGGCCCCCATGTCCGACCAAAAGATAAAAAGGAACTTTGAACTCCCCATCTTCAATATGCAGGAAGCAGAGTATTCAGTGGTAAAGATCGATTACCTCTAATGGTAAAGAAAAAAAATTTCAGGTGATAGGATCAAAATCTCAGAAGATTGACCAGCAAGAGCTGGGGAAAACAGTCATCTAGACCCCAAATTTCAGTCAAAGCAGTTACTACATAAATCTAGCTGGATTTCAAATTTATTATGTAGCAGTGACTTCTTTGCTCTGCCCTTTCCATCTGTTTTTTGAACAGTGATGTTTACAGTGGTTATTTGTTACCTCTTACACTGTGTTATTTGGGGAAGCTGGGAAGTTTTTTGTCTGCTTACTTCAGTCCTAGAAATCTTGTCCAGGAGCATAAATAAGGAGGTACTCCTGACACAAAGAACTAATGAGGAAATGAGACCACTATACAATAGCGAGATGAGTAATCTGAAGAATGAGATCCACAGCCCAAGTCGCGCCTCCAGATAATTATAAAAAGGGCTAACACCTTGCTAACAACCTTAGAGGAAACCTTAAGTCCAAGGACGGTCTCAAATTCCCAAGTCCCAGAAACTGTAAGGTATCAAATAGTTGTTAATTTAAGCCATTTTGTGAGTGCTTTGTTATAGAATATACATAACAATCACCATTGATATCCTCTACAAGTGGTATCCTATTGATATCTTATACAAGTGGTATTTTATTTAGAGCCATGCAAACTTTGGGAATATATATTTAGCCTTCACTGTTAAACTTTCATGTCCAAGTTAAAATGCATCAGCCGACAGAAAGCCCCATTACTTAAAGGTATTATTTAATTATCATTGCAGGCACTCAATATTGTGTGAACTTCTGAAGTTTAAGATAGAAAAGCAAAGATTTAAAATAGAATGTCAGAAAGCTTTTTTATAAATGAATAAAAATATTATGTCTTTAAAGATATTCTAGAATAGAACTTATCTTTCAAAGATTCAATTAAATTAATGGAATCCTATAAATTTTCAATTACTATATCACCATCCATCTCAAAAAAAGATTTCTTTTCTAGCCAGCTTTCAAAGTGCTACAAATTAAAACTAAATGTTAAAACATCTGATTCTCCTTAAAATTAATGTACCACCAACATGCTAAAAATGAACTCAGCTATAATTATATAAGCTCACATAATAGATTGTAAAATGGAATGACAATATAGAAAAAAATGTAAAAGAAATTATTAAGCTTCTGTAATTGCTTTGGATGAGCAGTTTTTTTAACTAGTTACTAAGAGTAGGGAGTAAACAGGAGAACATTTGAACATTCTCGATAACAAAAATATAAGGTATTTGTCTTCCAAAATATGATTTTTCTGGAACTAAATGCAAATGAGAATGTATAAACAGATTTCTTCTATATGTGACAGGGTGAACTATTATTTTTTCTGTGCTATGGAACATTTGGGTCAAATAAGAATACTTGCAGAAGCCAGGCACTGCTGACTCATGCCTATAATCCTAGCTGGGAACTGAGTTCAAGGGGGCTTAGGTAGTTTCATTTCAGGATACCTTTTAACAGTGAGGGGATGGAACTTTGAGACTATGGGAAGATCAATATGATCATTTGTTCATTTGATGAAGTATCTTTTTGAAGTGGAGAGAAAAAGGGGTTGGCTGAATCTCATTAGGTAGCCTGGGCTGAAATCAAACTCAGGATCTTTCTGTTTCAGCCTCCCAAGTGCAAGGATTACAGGTGTGTCCTAGCACTTGTGCAGGTTTTGACTTCAGGTATGTGAGGCAAACCTTTGCAAGTTCTGTATTGGTGATCAATTCACAGCAGAGTTATCTATTACCTGTTTCTCTGAAATTTCATGTGGTTGATCCAAGTGATAGGCTAAATCTGTCCATTTGAGGGGAGCAGAATTATCCCCCAAACCAACAGTTTTATATTTTACCTAGTTATAAAACATTCTCTTGAATTTTATTGCTCAAAACTGCTAATGTGGTCTTTCCAAGTAATTTGTGCACAGTGAATATATTTAGACATATACTGGCATATATTAATTACCAGGTGTATATGTGTATGTATGCACACATGATATTTTGTGTGTCTATATTCAAGACCCAGTTAGCATCATATCCCTTATTTTTAAAATTGAAGTGCAAAATATAAATTCTCCTGTGTAATTTTTTAAAACCAGTGTATAAATTTGAGGCGGGAGGGAGGGAACATGAAGAATGATATCAGCTCATGTCTCCAATGCTAGCAACTCAGGAGGCTGAGATTGGAGACCATGATTTGAAGCCAACAGGGGCAAGAAAATCCATGAGACTCCTTTCTCCAGCTAACTACCCAAAAGCCAGAAGTGGAGCTGTGGGTCAGTGGTAGAGTGCTACTAGCGTGGAGGGTGTGGGGAGGGGGCGGGAAAGCTCAGGGAAAATGCCAAGATCCTGAATTTAAGCCCAGACTAGAAAAAATAATGTTTTTCAAACTACTTAGAAAATCAAGATGTGTGGACAGAAAGGGCACGTGGTTTCTAAGCCACATAATTCATAGATAGTCCTAAGAAAAAAGAAAGTAAGCATCTAGAACAATGAGCGCCTTCCCATTCACCATTCTCTGAACAACCTCTTTTCCTTATCCCGTTTCCTTTGTTTCTCTTCAAAATACCTTTGAGTCCATTTTATATAGAATGTAATACACATTTAAATTATGTGTGTTCATATAACTAAGGTTTGTTAACTTTAAGCATCATGTGAGTACAATTGCACTCTAGTGAAATAATTTCTGACTCTGGGGTTCTATTTCTAACATATATGATGAGCAATTCAATTTGGTTGGAGAAGCAAAATAAAGTGATGCAAAAATGTGGCTTCCGTTTTCTTTGGATTCTATAGCTGTGCAATTATGTAGGTATGAATTGGGGCAGAGACTATTTCACACTACCTTGTACTAGCACCTCTAGTTTCTAAAGCCCTTCCAATGAATTTAATGCATTATATTTGGGAAAACAGGCTTATTTTCTGCCTCAAAATAAAACGAAGGCACTCACCTTGACATTATCACAGTGGACACAGCGCCCTGGCGCCATAATTAAAGTCTGGATCTTCACATCATTCCACATGCATTGAAATTAGCACTCTATCATCTATTCGTCATGCAAAAAGGAATAGGTCTTAGTGTCTTCCTCTACATGTGGATTGTGAATCTATTTTGCATAAATAACTTTCAAATGTACAAAAAGTAAAGGTGTAATATGAAAGCTAGTTCCATTCTTAAGCATGGAAAAGAAACTGACTTCTTGATCTCTTCTATAAAATTGGAGGGTCATAAATTTTATTTCCCATAATTAAGTTCTTATTCATCCCTATATTATCAGGCAATTAACTCTGTCAAAACTATAATTTTCAATTTAAATAATAAGAAAAAAATCCTTTCCAGTTGCCTAAATGCCATGGTGCTTAAGTCATTTCTTTAGGACAAAAGAAGATCCTTGCTGAAATACAGTCAGTAGTTTTTAGTACAACATTGTGAATTTTAAAAAATGGACTAGGAGGCCTTAAATCAGTTTTAATTACACAGAGTAGGAATATTTTTTCATAATTCCAAAATCAGAATTATTCCTTTGGCTTATCTTTCATCTGGTAGAATGATGATTCCAAGAAGATAAAATAAATTTGTAGGTATAAAATACCAGCAGCCCCTAGTGACTTTATTCTTGCCTATCAAATGGCTCTAAAGTTAACTGAAACAATAAGCATTTCTATCTATCTATCTATCTATCTATCTATCTATCTATCTATCTATCTATCTATCTATCTATCTATCTATCTATCTATTGTGAACATACTGTACAGAGGGGTTACAATTACATGGGCAAGATAATGAGTACATTTCTTATCAAGCATTGTTGCCTCCTTTGTTTCCCCTTCTCATCCCTTCCCATCTCCCCACCCGCATCCGTCCCCCCCCTCGTCCTTCTACACACTGCCCCCCCACCCGGCCCCGCCAAAGTTGCAAAGTTCGTTTTTCGTCATAACGTCTTGTACATCTCATTGTTGCAATGGGTCCACCTTCCCCTCCACAAATTATACCAACATCAAATACTGTGAAAGCAGGGGCTATACCGTGGGGGAGGGATACAAAGCAACAAAGAAATACCTTATAAATATGCTAGAAACAATAGCAAAAAAGAAAAAAAAATTGAGTCCTTATCTTGGGGCTCATTTTGCCTAACATCAACTTATCTGACCGTTTTTGCTTGTCTTAGACATATACTAGTTATTACAAATAAGGGAAACCATGAATGGGACCTATGTTTCTTTGGGCCTGGCTTACTTCACTTAATATAATTTTATCCAAGTCTTTCCATTTCCTAAAAAATGGGACAATGTCATTCTTTCTGATGGAGGCATAGAATTCCATTGTGTGTATATACCACATTTTCTTGATCCATTCCTCTACTGAGGGGTTCCATATCTTAGCTATGGTAAATAATGCTGCAATAAGCATAGTTGTACTGGTAGCTTTAGCATGGTCTTGTTTGTGATCGTTTGGGTAAATGCCCAAAAGTGGGATTGCTGGGTCATAGGGGAGCTCTATGTGAAGTCTTTTGAGGAACCTCCATACT
>NW_012267261.1:3130169-3145048 GCF_000151885.1 Dipodomys ordii
AGTATGGCCTTGTTTGTGATCATTTGGGTAAATGGCCAGAAGTGGGATTGCTGGATCATAGGGGAGCTCTATGTGAAGTCTTTTGAGGAACCTCCATACTGCTTTCCAAAGTGGTTGAACAAGTTTACACTCCCACCAACAATGCAGTAGTGTTTTCTTCTGTCCACATCCCCTCCAGCATCTGTTGTTATTAGAGTTCTTGATTATAGCCATACTAACTTAGATGATGTGGTATTTCAGTGTTGTTTTGATGTGCCTTTCTTTTGTGGCTAGGGAGGTTGAGCATTTCTTCATATTTCTAACATATTTATAAGATGATTTCTTTGTTGCTTTGTATGTCCCTCCCCCACAGTATAACCCCTGTTTTCACTGTATTTGATGCTGGTATAATCTGGGGAGGGGAAGGGAAAAAACAAACTGTTTAAATAGGGATACAGATTGATCCATTGCAACAATGAGATGTACAAGACATTATGTCGAAAAATAAACTTTACAACTTTGGCCGGGGGAGGGAGGGATGGGGGGAGGGGGAATTGGGGGGAGATGGGAAGGGATGGGAATGGGAAACAAAGGAGGAGGCAACAATGTTTGATAAGAAATGTACTCATTACCTTGCTCATGTAATTGTAAACCTTCTGTATGGTATTTTCACAATAAAAACTTATTAATAAAATAAATAAATAAATAAAATGTAAAAAATAAAAGAACTAGAGGTTTGGCTTACATAGTAGAGCACCAGCTGTGAGCATGAAAGCTGAGTAAAAGACCCTGAGTTCAAGTCATTAATATTGGCAAAAAAAAAAAAACAAATAAAGCTAAAATAATCATGTACATATATTTACATACATTTGTATATTTTATACATGCATTATTTATTAGTGAATATAGAATATATAACAACACATGCTGTAAAATATCAATAGAAGTGAAGGAGTCCAATTCAGGACAGTGTTTTCCTATGGGAAAAGTCAGGAAATAGGATAAGACAATAAGGTTTATTGATTTCAGAACTTCTTAGAAGTACATTATATACGTATTAAGAAGTATCACAAAGAAACCCCTATGTATAATTTATATATGCTAATAAAATTTAGAAATTAAATTTCTTTTTTTTAATTGTGAAAATACTGTATAGAGGGGTTACAATTACATGGGCAATAGAAATTAAATTTTTAGAGATCATTAAATACAATAAATACTGAAATCAAAGTAACATATTAAAAGCTCATTTTAAAAAATATTTTTATGTAATTTTTCAAAAGCAATTGGAAAAAGAAAACAGTATTTTACCAGTCACTATACAGATTCAGGACAAACAACTGAAATTATACTTCTGTCACTACTAGACAACATTGTTTCTTTTCAGTGGTAGTCTTCATTTGTAACATGGGCTGTTTTATGATTATAAAATGACATTGTATCTGAAGAGCACTCAACATCAGTTACCTAGTTACAGTTAATTTAACAAATATAAGTTTTCTCTTCCTTTTAAGTTTAACATCCATCTATTAATAGTAGATAAAGTGATCTGGAATTCAGAGCTATTCATTATCTTCTGGAGCCATATGTCTGAGAACTGCTTCACAATAATATACTCAACCAATCACTTCTTGCTATTAACTTGCTGAAACTGGTGACCATACTCTCTGTTCTAGACTGCTGACTTCCTCTTACAAGTATCTCTTTGCCATGAAAATGTCTCAAGACAATGTATGCATTCATCAGTCTCTACAGAATTTTGCAATGGCTAAATAATTTGAGACACAGGACCAGTGATAGCAGCAGTGTGTTTTAATTTCCTAGATGACAGATGAAAAATATCAAGAAGGTTAAGCTTTCCCTGGGAAAATATCACAGATGTGAAATATCTTGATCTGTCCTAAAGCACTTAACCTTTTGGAAAGACTCCACACATAGCTTCTAATATCCACTCTATAAATCTCTACCTTTCTAAGGAAGCCTATGAAAGATCTATCAGACTTGGCTTAGCTTGTCTCTGTAGTCCATTCTCACTTCATACATGTCTCCGTTGTTTATTAAAGAACACCCTCCATGAGTATCACAAGATGCTTCATATTGGCCTTTGGCATTCCTAGAATCACAGGATAGATCAGGGTTGTGACAATGCTCAGACACCTCAGACTTGGAGAGTGTTTGTGAACAGCCATGAATATGACAAGACTGCTCTTTTGGAAAGTGTGAATGTCACACAATTTGGTTTTTATTATTTTTAGTAGCTGCTCTATTTAATATTTGTAGACATATATTTATGCCTGTGTACATATTACCTCCAGAGATATCTTTATCTATATCTATCTATCTATCTATCTATCTATCTATATATATATATATCAGAATAGTATAGATATATACCACAATATAGATATATATAGAGAGAGAGGGATAATAGTGTGTTTCTGTGTGTGTGTGTGTGTGTGAGTGTGTGTGTGTGGTGTGTGTGTGTGTGTGTGTGTGTGTGTGGTCTGTGTGTGGTGTGTGTGTGGTGTGTGTCTGTGTGTGTGTATCAGAATAATATCTGGACATGTTGTGTGGAAAGTATTTTCCTACTCATCTCCCATATAGTTAAGAGCATCTACTTCACAAATACAGTTGGAATTAATTTTGTATATTATCCTCATCTTATCCCCTTTCTCAAACTGAGCACCCATGCTAGAATTAAGAAATAAGCCTTTTCCTGGAACAAATCCTATATAGAGATTATGACTTTAGCTATGCAAACACCAGGCTAAAGATTTTTAAATGCCACTTATAAGAGCCTAAGTTTTTAAACAAGATTTGTTATTTTCCTTCGCCTCTAGTAGTGATAGAAGAGAGAGGAACATTTGGAGGAAGTATTTTCTTCAGTTTAAGGAGACTGAATCACATTCTTCTATCAATTTCTACTGTGATTATTAATTATATATGATAACATCTAGAATTATTAAATATAGCTATATTATTGTTACAGTTATCTTATAAAATCAGTATATATCCTGTTTGCCCTTATTGAATGAAGCTTTAGTATACATTTTTACATAATGATTTTTTAGGGAGATAAATGCTTTCTCCTAAAAATTTTTCTTTTTATTTTAGATATTTTGGTCTACATGGTATCTAAATACTCCTTGAAATCTTTATGTGATCCTGCATAGGTTTCAAAATACATTCTAATTACTTATGGTGTAGTCAAAGAAAGAAAAACACCTGACAATCCTCATGCATCCACATAGCAAATTTGGGGGGAGGAGAAAAGAAAGAGAGATAGATTGAGAACGAGAAAAAGAGATACAGAGAGAGAGAGATAATATTAAATGTTAGGATTTGAGAGAAACAAGGAAGCATCCATACTTAATCAAGCTATGATCTGATGTCAATTTTAGAGGAAATTGTTATCAGCAAAGAGACTTCTAGCTCCCAAGGCAAACCAGTGAAAATCAACTGGCATTTTAGGTTGGATTAACGCCATCTTCACTTAGACACTTCAAGTAAGATTATTCAGGCTTTGCATTTCAGGTACACTGCTAAAACACTTTGGAATAAGAAACAGGAGCTCATAATTAAACTGCATCTAGAAACTTCAGAAACTAATCATCTCTTCTTTTAAGAAGTAAGGTGTTCTCCTACATAAAATGTGTTTTATTGCAATTTGCAAAACAATCATCCTTTTAAATTAAATCATTGTTTATCACAGGAAAGTTAATTGAAAAACATGTTTTTCTAACAAAATGGGAGCCTGCATCATGCAGGCAATAAACATTCTTGCTTGAAAGGAATTCTTGCTCCTTCTTCTAAGACTGCCATGGGAATAAAATAGAAAAAGAAAAATAAAGGAGAAAAAAGGCCCACAAAACCAAGAAGTTGCGTCTAGCTTAGTAGCCAAATGGGTTTTGAAGCCTACAAATTTTCTATTCACTCCTAAATTTGGCCCCCACAATTTTCCATCTGGTCAACCAAGTTCCCTAAATCAGAATGCAAGTCATTTTTTAGTAATGCTACTTGTTTGCGGCAGTTGTTTCTTGTTAATTTCTTTAGCAAATCTGCCCCTCTGACTACTTGGCAAGAGTTTATTTCATAGTTCCCAGATGCCCACATTGTTTAAAAGTAAAAGGAAGAATTGGAGCTGTCACATCAGTTCATGAAATGTGACAGAGAAATATTCTCAAAGGCATCCAGATTTAGGGAACAGATTTAGGGAGCAGGTAAGACTTTATAACATAAGTGTATCCTAAGTTGAACATAGGGTCTTTTGGATTCGTTTACTTTCTTTTTGGCAGGGTTAATTTCCTGTAAAAAGAATTGTACAGACTATCTTATTGGCTATAACAATTTTCTTGAGCGCCTGTGACAGTAGATGATCAAACTTGACTTGTATTGTTAATTTCTTTTTATGTCTGTCTCATCTAATTTTCAATAAACTCTTATTTTTATTAATTTCTAAGTCCTTTACCCAGACTACCTGAAGCCCGTCTATGGTGCAAATTGTGGTAATGTGTGATGAAAAATGAAACTGGTTATTTCACTTGTTCATAATTATCAATAACTTACATCCCAAGTGTCTTGTTCTTTAGAGTGGAGACATTAGTTTGTGGATAACAACCAATCACACATCTAAGAGTGTAAAAACTCTGCTCTTAGAGTAAAACGTGATTGAGAGGTGAACAGATTCACATTTTTAGTATTTTTTTAATGCCAGTATCCTTTTCACTATATCTACCTCCAGAAGTTTTAATTTTTTTATTATTTTTATTTTTACTTTATTGTAAAAGTGTTGTACAGAGGGGTTACAGTTACATAAGTAAGATAATGAGTACATTTCTTGTCGAGCATTGTTACCCATTCCTTCATTTTTCCCCCCCCCCCACTATCCCTCTCCCTTTGAAGTTATAGAGTTCATTTCCAACATAGGGTCTTGTGAGTATCATAGTTGCATTGGGTCACCTTTGTCCTGGTTTCACCATTTATTATTCCCCTTCTCTTCAACTCAAGGTACTAGAACCAAAGACTGTGATTGTGGGATAAACCAAAGGAAAAAGAAAAAGGAAGTATAAAGAAAGAACTTGATACAATACATTGATGACAACAGTATCAAGAACCAAAGTAAAGACCTATTGTTTCCATGTCTTGGAGTTCATTTCAATTACCAGCATTTTATATGGTCACATGTACATAGCTATTGAGTTATTGTGATCCTCTGCTAAGAATATCTTAGACATATTTGTGTTATTACAATCTCGGGAGACCAAGCAGCCTGTGTTTCTTTGGGTCTGGCTTACTTCACTTAATATGATTTTTTCCAAGTCTTTCCATTTCCTTAAGAATGGGGCAATGTCATTCTTTCTGATAGAAGCATAGAATTTCATTGAGTATATATACCACATTTTCTTGATCCATTCATCTACTGAGGGGCATCTGGGTTGGTTCCATATCTTAGCTATGGTAAATAATGCTGCAATGAACATAGTTGTGCTGGTAGCTTTTTGTGTGGCCTTGCTTGTGATCATTTGGATAAATGCCCAGAAGTGGGCATTATAGGGAAACCCATATGCTTTCCAGTGTGGCTGAACTAGCTTACGTTCCCACCAACAGTGTAGTAGTGTTCCTTTTTGGTCACATCCCTGCCAGCATTATTAGTTTTCTTGAAAATGGCCATTCTAACTGAGGTGAGGTGGATTCTCAATGTGGTTTTGATTTGCATTTCTTTAATAGCCAGCAATGTTGAACATTTTTTCATGTGTCTATTGGCCATTCTTATTTCCTCTTCAGAAAAGTCTCTTTTTAATTCTTTAGCCCACTTATTAACACAGTGGTTGTTTCTTTGTGGATTTGTTGTTGGGTTTTAATTTTGTGAGCTCTAGGTATATTTTTATATGAAGTCCTTGCCTGCTGTATAACTAGTAAAGATCTTCGCCCAACTTGTGGGCTATTTATCTTGCTAGCTATGTCCTTTGCCATGAAAAACTCTGAAGCTTAATGTGATCCCATTTATCCAACCTTTATTTGATTTGTTGTGTTTCTGGATCTTTATTTAGGAAGATTCAACCTGTGCCAAGGAGCTCCTTCAGAGTCTCTACTCTTACCTCAAGTCTTTGGTCCATTTGGAGTTAATTCTGGTGAAGGGTGATATATAAGGATCTAACTTCAATTTTCTACATATGTATAGTCAATTCTGACAGCACCATTTGTTGAAGAGGTTGTCTTTTTTCCATCTGATGATTTTGGCTCTCTTATGGAAGATTAGGTCACCATAGGTCTGTGGGATCATGTCTAATCTTCAATTCTATTCCATTGGTCCTGAGGCCTGTTCCTGTGCCAATACTAAGCTGTTTTTTAATATATATATATATATATATATATATATATATATATATATATATATATAAAACCACAGCATCATAGTAGAGTTTGAAGTTTGATATTCCTCCACCACTGTTCTTCCTGCTAAGGATTGCTTTTGCTATTCAGGGTCTTCTATTGTTCCATATGTATTTTTGGATTGCTTCTTCCATTTCATTAAAGAACTACTTCAAAATCTTATAAGCATATAATGTATAATGTTTTAAATAAAACAGCTAATGTTTAAAGGGAAAAACATCCCAAATGATTTAATGTATGCATTAAATAAAGTAGAGCTGGTAAAATATGCTTTGACATATATAGAAGCCTAAAACGTTCCATTCGTAGAGAAAATTAATGAAATTTATTCTCTAAACACTCTTCTCTAAACTTTTCTCACATAAAAGTGGATTTTTGAAGACAGAATATCTATTACAAAGTTACATTTTATATAATTACTTAGTTTATATATGTACATACATTATGTATATACATGATTGATTTATGTAAATGAGAGAAAAGCAAAAGAAAGAAGAGCAGAGGAGAGTAGAGGGAAGGGGAGGGAAAGGATGAAGAGAGACAAGGAAGGGTGAAGAGGAGAGGAAAGGAGAAGGAAGGAAAGGAAAGGAAAAGAAAGGTCAGGGATAAGAGAACAGAGGAAGGAATGATGGCAGGTAAGAAGGAAGGACTCAGGAAAAAATGGAGAAGGAAAGAAAGGAAGGAAAGGAAAAATGAAATGAAGAAAGTTGTAAAGAAAGATGAGAAAAGAGAAAGTTAGGTGGTGGATTCCAAACTAGTATCACATGTCTGTGGCTCCACGAACCAAGAATACTCAACTATGTGTTTGCAACAGAAGATGGGTAACTTAGTCAGTGAGGGGAACTCGCCAATAAAAGTCTAGTCCGAGAGTGGCCAGAGAAAATAAAAAACTTAGATCTATAAAGCAATCAAAGAGATAAGAAGACTGCTTGCTGTCTCTGCCTTTGGCACTACATTACACAGAAGAGTGAGAGGAGATGTAAGGCTCACTTCCAGTGACCTCCCTATCCCTAAAACCTCTGCCCCACGCCGTGGGTACAAACACACAGAGCTGTCCCGCTTTGAGCAGAGTGAGCTGTACACAGCCGACGTACCTGGGAGTTATTTGACTTTGAGAAAACCACTCTATGGCTATGCCTTTGTTGTGATGTGAGAGAGAAAAAGGCAGGCCCTCTTCCCTGTGATCACCAGTTCCTAAGAACTTAGCCCAGTAAATACAAGTGCCACAAGAGAATGTCAGGATTGGCTCCACCTCATCCCAGTGGATACACCAAGGCCAGCGTCATAACCAAGGCTAGCAGCAGGCAATCCAGAGCCCAGACTGGTAAGCACACAGGAAAACTGAAAACAAGAAAGCTGAGAATCAGAGATGGAAGGAGAGAACCCACTGGATGAACAGAGCCCAGCAATTGCAGAGTAGTCTCCTCAACCAAAAAATACTTTTCAGTTTTACCTGCTGAAATATATTTTTTCCAGGTCCACAATTTCTTTTTTGGTATGTATGTGTACCAGTACCAGGACTTGAATTCAGGAACTCATGCTCTTACTCAGCTCTTTTGCTCATAGCTGGACCTCTACCACTTGAACAATAGATCCAATGGCCGTACATTGCAGATAAAAGTTTCATTTATTTGTCTTCCTAAACTGACTACTCTGGGAGATTATACATGTGAACTACTAGTATAAGGAACATAGTATTTTCTATTGCTGGCTCAT
Source organism: Dipodomys ordii (assembly GCF_000151885.1). NCBI lineage: Eukaryota > Metazoa > Chordata > Mammalia > Rodentia > Heteromyidae > Dipodomys > Dipodomys ordii. The sequence goes on from NW_012267261.1 coordinate 3,138,258, forward strand.
CTGTTTTTTGTTTGTTTGTTTGTAGCTTCTTCCTAGTTAATTGCAGATAAAAGTTTCATTTATTTGTCTTCCTAGACTGACTACTCTGGGAGATTATACATGTGAACTACTAGTATAAGGAACATAGTATTTTCTGTTGCTGGCTCATCTGTTTTTGTTTGTTTGTTTTTCTGTTTGTTACTCTTAATTCCCCAATCCTTCAATCCTTGACTATACCATCCCTCTAAATAATAATGTAATTATATTCCTGCAAGCTATTATTTTGTTGACTTTCAGTCACCTGCCTTTCTCTCATTTTCCTTCTTCCTTGCTTCTTCCCCCACCTCTCTTTCATTTTTGCTACTAGATTGTTTTGTGTGTTTGTGCTGGTCTTAGAGCTTGAACAGAGGGCCTGTGCACTGTCCCTAAGCTTTTTTACTCAAAGCTAGCACTCTACCACTTGAACTACATCTCCATGTTTGACTTTTTGGTGATTAATTGGAGATAAGAGTCTCATGAACTTTCCTGCTTGAGGTGGCATTGAACTGTAATCCACAGATCTAAGCTTCCTGAGTAGCTAGAATTATAGGCATTAGTCACCAGTGCCTGGCTACCACTCAATTTTTAGCTCTTACAAAAATTACCCGTTCTTTCTAATTCCATATTGTACCACATAATAGAACTATTCTTTTCCATATACAAAATTATTGGCAGCTACAAAATGGACATTGACATTGCTCGTTTACTTCATGTAAATATCTGGTTGGGTATTGAATTAGAAAATTTATTATTGGTGAGTTATATCCCAGAATAGTAGAGGAAAATAGCATTTCAGTTCTGCTACTTCCCAGTCTTTCCAAAATACAGAAAATTCATTTAAAAGCCTTTAGATGTTCAAATCCCCTAATCAAAAAATTAACTCACATAACCAAAGCTCACTGTAAAAAGCACATGCTATAAGAAAAAGAAAAGCATCATGTTACCTTAAAAGGTAAACCATCACATAGCTAAGAGTCTGAATGATAGTGAAGGAGTGGAGGGGTATGGGAATCTCAAAATCTGAACTCAGTGAATGATAACAATTAGGGTCATGAAATAAAAGAATATATGTATAAAACATCAACAAAACCAAAGATAATTTAAGTAAGCTCATAAATTAATTCAAAGATAATGCAAATAAACTCAAATGAACTAAAAGAAGATCAACTAAAAAACTACATGAAATAAGAAAGGTAATGCAAGACAGAAAAAAATACTCAATAAAGGTAAAAAAATCTTGGAAAGGAAATCAAATTGAAGCTCTGAGAATGCAAGTCTTCATAAGTCAAATAAAAAAATTAGTTGAAAAATCTCTCCAGCAGATTGAATCAAATGGAAGAATCCTATCGGGGCTTAAAAACATGTAAATGTAATAAGAAAATGAGAGGAATATACAGAAAAAGAATGAAGAAATATGAATGAAATTTTCAAGAATGTTGTGAGTCCATTAAAAGAACAAATGTACAATTCATGGACATAAAGAAAGGGAACAAGCTACAGGCATAGGAAATATGATCAATAAAGTAATAACAGACTGTCTCTCATCTTGAGAAATAGAAAAACCATAACTAAACCTCTGTATGCCATATTATGATTAAAATATGAAGTACAAAGCATAAGAAGAGATATTGAAAACTGCCAGAGCAGGACTATCTACAAAGGCAAACCCATCAGAATAACAGAAGATCTCACAATAGAAATCTTAACAAAGCAAGGAAGGCATGGAATGATGTATGTCTATGTGAATGCTAAAAGCAAACAAACAAAATTACTATATAGGGTAAAGTTATTGATCATAGCTAAAGAAGGAAAAAATGCATATATAAGCAAATATGAAGTATAAAAATATGAAACACTACAAAGTAAGAGAATGTAAGAATAACGCTCTGCATTTCAAGATTAAAACTGATTTGTATTGATCTCAATATTCCAGTGAAAACACATAAAATAATAACCTAGATTAAAATGGACGATCTGACTGTTTCCTCCAAGCAAAACAGTTCACAAGCCAATAAAAAGAAAACAAATCAAAATCAAACTGTTCTTCAATGCAAACATACCCAAACAGTATATAGGGGTAGTTATGCACATATCTGATAGCAAAAAGTTCAACTTTAAATTACTCAAAAATGAAAAAGATCACTTTATATAAATAAATGAAATAATCCATAGAAAGAAAACTACCATTGCTAATGTATAGGCACCAACTACTGGTGCACCAACTTTATTTTTAAAAATACTATTTGACTTTTAAGCATAGATAGACCCCCAACACAGTCTAGTGGAAGGCCATCATAGCTCACTAGAGGCATTACCCACACAAGAATTAAACAATTCTCATAATTAAATGATCCTGTAAACCAAATAGACTTTACAGATACCTACAGAGTATTTAATCGAGCAGCTGCACAATATATATTCATTGTAGCAGCTGGGGAACATTCTCAAAAATCTAACATATTTCAGGACACAAAGCAAGTATATAAACCCCCCAACAACAAATCCTTAAAGAAACAACTGCCTGATAAATAAGTGGGCTAAAGACTTAAAGATAAACTTCTCTGAGGAGGAGATAAGAATGGACAATAGACACATGACGAGATGCTCATGCTGTCTAGCCATAAAAGAAATGCAAGTCAAAACAACATTGAGATTCTACCTCAACCCACTTAGAATGGCTATAATCAAGAAATGTAGTAACAACAGATGCTGGAGGGGAAGTGGCCAGAAGGGAAACCTACTGCATTGTTGGTGGGAGTGTAAACTTGTTCAACCACTTTGGAAAGCAGTATGGAGGTTCCTCAAAAGACTCCACATAGAGCTCCCCTATCACCCAGCAATCCCACTTCTGGACATTTACCCAAATGATCACAAACAAGACCATACTAAAGCTACCAGCACAACTATGTTTATTGCAGCATTATTTACCATAGCCAAGATATGGAACCAACCCAGATGCCCCTCAGTAGATGAATGGATCAAGAAAATGTGATGTGATGTGTGTGTGTGTGTGTGTGTGTGTCTATGTGTGCGTGTATACACACACAATGGAATTCTATGCCTCCATCAGAAAGAATGACATTGCCCCCACTTGTTAGGAAATGGAAAGACTTAGAAAAAATTATATTAAGTGAAGTAAGCCAGGCCCAAAGAAACATAGGTCCCATGGTTTCCCTTATTTGCAATAACTAGCACATGTGTAGAACAAGCATAAAAGGCCAAAAGCTATGTACATATGACCATATAAGATGATGTTAAGAAAAATGAACCCGAAGATAAGGACACAAATACCTTTTTTCTTTCTTGCTATTGTTTCTCATCTATTTATAATGTACCATGTGATTTTTTTTTGTGCTTTGTATGTTCCTCCCCCATGGTATAACTCCTATTTTCACTGTATTTGATGTCAGTGCCCTGCATCTTGTATATACACTTCTCTAATTCTAGGAGGGAAAGGGAAAAAACAAAATGCATAAATAAGGATACAGGTTGACCCATTGTAACAATGAGATGTACAAAAAAATAAATAAATTGAGATAATTCCCTGTATTCTGTCATACTGGAATGGAATACAACTAGAACTCTCTAGCAAAAGAAAATATAGAATATATATAAACACATGAGAATAGAACAACACTCTAGCCCTCACCAGAATAAAGACCATTTGTCCCTTTTCACTGATTTCCTTTGAAGATTTTTAACTCTCTAGTCAAAAATCACTTCTGTGGATATTTTTCTTCACCAGTTTACTAATCATATCTTTCCACCTTGAAGGTGAATTTGGAATTGTCTGGCAAACACCAGACACTGTTAATTACCATTGCTATCTGTTGCAGAAAAAATATACAGCCTCTGGTTGTCAGTGCCTTAAATGTTGATTAAAATAGGCGGAGTATACCCGTGGTTTATGTTTGTTTGAAGCATTCAGACTGGGAAAAATCCAGGTCGACCTTCCCCATTGCTGTGGTAATATCCAGAGTCTTCATGTATATGTGATGGGTATTTCTTAACATCTTTCATGTTATCAGTGACCAAAGGGAAAGTAAATAAACAGATGTATGTGTACTTGTAGAAACTTAACCCTTTGTAGACATTAAAACATATATAGACTCATATCCCATTGTACCTATTTATTCTTATGTGCTAACATGAATAAAATGAGATGTGTCTAGTTATTCTGTTAGTCTTTTTGGCCCACTGTTTTTTGTTTTATTATAGTATTCTATTTCTTTGTGAACTTCATCATATTGTACAAGAGGGCTAAAATTTAATGTGTCCACCAAAGTGTCCAATGCTTTCTAACCACACTCACCCTCCCATCCAGCCCTCATTGAGTCTGGGGGGAGGAGGGAACAGGAGGGATTAAGGAGGATGAGACTCACTTTTAATTTATTCACAATCAAATAGCCATAACACAGATGAGCACTGTATTTTCAACTGACACTGAAATTTGCATATATATATATATATAATCCATGTATTATATAAATAGTCTTTTTGGTAATTTTTCTTCCCCCATCAGGCTTCAATAAACTCAACGTTTCCATTTCTGGGTCATCCAGTAATGAAAGGTTTCCAGCCTTATGAGAAAGTAGATGGGACACAAACACAGGAGCACCATTGTGCAACTTCTTGTTTGACATTAAGGATTCAGATAATTGAAAGAGGACACATGTACAAATTGCCCTTACTGAAGCTATGGAGGAAGGTTCTGGTTTAAATAAAACATTCAAACTCTGACCCAAGCTGGGCTGCGCGGGTAGTCTCCACCTTCAGCTTGAATAGCGCCAGACTACGAGGTGCACCTGCAAATCACTCAGGCCACCTGAGTGTGCCGGCTCACTTTTTCCCTGTACACGTTCCCACAGTGAGGACTGATGCTTTATGCAGCAAGCAGAAAGGTGGTTCTTTTTTTCCCTTTCGCTAATTTGTTATTTTTCCTCAACGCATTTACTTTTCTTCCCTCCCTCCGGAGAAAGAGGAAGCATGCAGTCGTCGGCCTGACTCTCTTGCATTTTTCTTAACTCCTTCAGATGTTGCTGTTACAGCAAAAGAACTGACATCTCTTTTCTCTAGTTTGCACTACATCGAGCCAGAAATGATGTTTTCTGCTTGAATGGAAAGCACGCATTTATCTGGACGCCCCTGAAAGGGACTTAAATTGCTCAACCACTCAGTGATGGCATGTCCCTTCGAGGACCCCAGACTCACAGTTGGACTTTCTTTCTAACTCATGTTTCTCCTGCTGCTCACTCCACATTCTGTCTCCTCCAGCCTTCCCCAGGGAGTGGGGGTGTTGCCTAGCCAGCCCCCTGCCCTGCGCCTCCTCACCTCCTCCCTGCCGTTATTCTGTGCACTGGTTACCACCAGCCCTGTGTCACAAGCCTAAGGCTCGCCTAAAATAAATACGAAGCCGAAAGAACAGACAACCAGTTTGTTTTGCCACCGTTCTTTGGGACGCATGAGGTAATGCTGGCCTATTGAGCTGGTGTTGCAGAGGGCGGACAGACATTTGGAGAATCTGGCGGTGAGAGGTGAGGAATGTCCCCGCTTGGCCTGCCAGTGGAGGCCAGCCCTATACACAGGAGGCTTTTCAAATACAGCCTAATACACAGGAGGCACAGTGAGAGGGATTTTCAGTGTTTCCAATTCAAAGAGGATTTAACTGCTGGTTGTCAAACCACCTAGATATTTGTTAGGCTTGCTGCTCAAGTGTGTTCCCTTCTTTTATTCTTGGATCCTTAAACTATTGCCCATAATTTTGAGGATGACTATTGTTATCAATCCATAAATTATTCTATTGGAAATTCTTATACTCTTATTTCTATCGTGTGTGTGTCCATGCATGGGACAGGAGAGAGACACAGACAGAGGGGGACAGAGAGACAGACAGACAGACAGACAGAGAGACAGAGAGACAGAGACAGAGAGAGGCAGAGAGAGAGAGCATGTGAGGGAGAGGTAGATTAAAATTGTACACTTTATTGGACTATCAGGCTGGAGAGACAAATTCTTCTTATAGTTTTGTGTCCTTTTAGAATTATTTTTCAAATCCCTTTTCCAAATTCAAGCTCTTTTCCAAGTTCAATGTATTAGCAAATATGTATCATAAACCAAAAACATACTGCCAGATACATATTGTATGTATTACCAAATGCATATTGTATGTTTACTCAAAATATTGCATACAAGAGACATAACACAAAGCAGACAAGAAAGGGACCAAGGCAACATGAATGTATTATACATGCACATTGTGTATATAAACATGCTATTTGTATCCAATTGCATAGTAATTAAACTTATATATGTTGAATACATGTTTGAAAATATACCCAGTGTGCAAAGGCATAGCATTCCTATTTTCTTGCTCTGTGTATGAAATTCCCTTCTATAAATAGGGTTGGCATGTTAAAAGTCACCAGAGTTTAACTATAATAAATCTCTCTAGACTATGAAAATTATAATAACATATCATATGTATGCAAATGCTTGGTCTGTGAATTATACTGTAAACCAATGTGCTCTGTAAAAGGTCAATATGCATGGTTCTAGCTCTATTGTATAAACATAATTTTAAAATATGTGACTATTAACCTATACCTTATACTCCACTCAAAATTAAACTTCAAAATAAGTATAAACCCAAAAGCAAGCAGGCAAACAACAATAAGAAACAAATCTAAAAGAGACAAATGAAAGAAATAAAAGAAAATCCTAAATCCTTAGAGTAGTAAGCACATCTCTTCCTCCTCCTCCTCCTCCTCCTCCTC
>NW_012267261.1:3145098-3193560 GCF_000151885.1 Dipodomys ordii
CTCCTCCTCCTCCTCCTCCTCCTCCTCCTCCTTCTCCTTTTCCTCCTCCTCCTTCTAGCCCTTCTCCTAATCCTCTTCTTCTTCGCTTTAAGTAGATGGACTAGACACTGAAGAGTCAGCAAATCACTACAATTCTACAATCACTACAATTCCTACAATTCTCTTAATTTTATAGGACATGCATTACATTTTATGCCTGTATTCTCTGCCCCTTCCTCTCTCCACTTGTTGTAAAGATTAAAACTTAAGTTACTTATGTATTAAACTTTGTTAAAATAAAAAATGGTGGTCCATCAAAATTTAAAACAATCACAATACTAGAACAATATCTGCATTACATAGGTCCCACTTCCATTGAGGCACAGAGAAAATTTCTACAAATGGATAATAACATGCAAACTCTGTTTAAGAAATAAGAGCAATACCAAACATTCACTTCAGAAAACAGGATATACAAAGCCCCTAATCAATGAATTAAAATGCTCCCCAATATTTAGTTTAGGGAGGGAAAGGAAGGAAGGAAAAGAAAGGAAGGAAGGAAGGAAGGAAGAAAGGAAGGAAGGAAGGAAGGAAGGAAGGAAGGAAGGAAGGAAGGAAGGAAGGAAGGAAGGAAGGGAGGAAGGAGCAACTAAGATTCTCATACATATCTGGTGTGGTAATTTATTTATTTATTCATGTAGTTACTTATTTAGTGGTATAGTGGCTTAAACACAAAGCTCTGAGCTTGCTAGGCAGGATCTGTGCCACTTGAGTCAAGTCTCTAAACCCAATTTGCATTAGTTATCTTTTCAGAAAGTTCTTTCCTTTTTTGCTGTGCCAGCCTGGACTATGATTCTTCTCTTAACACTTGATTGGCATGTACCATCATGCCCAGTTTGTATTAGTTGAAATAGAATCTTGTGAATTTTGGCCCAGGCAAGCCTGGAACCATGATCTTCCAGATATCTACCTCATGTGTAGGTAGGTTTACAGATATGAGTCACTGCCTCCAGCTTTGATGTGACTTGAAGTAGATAAAACAAATATTCCTTATAACTTAATCATTTTATTCCTGTGTAGGAACTCAATAGAAATGCATCAAAAAGGTACGAAACATAGATAAAATATTTATTAATGATGCTCAAACTTGTAGATCCAATTTGTTTTATTTGTAGTAATGGAATAGTATACATAAATGTAAAGTACATGTTATCTCTCCAGCACTGGCAAACATAAATAATATTGAATAAATAGACACAGAGCAGTATATGCTCTTTCTTTGTCCATATGATCCTATATATGTAAACCAGAGCAAATATAAACTATGCAAGTAGAAGTAATAATAATGTTTCTATTTTAAGGTGGGATTAACTACAATTTATAGGATCTGTGTATTTTATTATGTCTACTACCTTCAGTGTGAGAAAACTAAGAATATATATGTAAGACAAGAAAAGTGAGCATATATCTATATCTATATAACCAATATAGAGTTTTTAAAAATTGCTCTCACAAAACTTAAGAGTACAATGGAGTTTACCAAAGGGTGTGAAGAGTAGAGAGAATGTAGAAATGAGGAATTTTCATAAATTGGTAGGATACTAATTTGGAATTATATAGAAAGAAAAAGTTCTGCTGTTCCATCATCAAAGACAGAACCAACAGCAAAATCTGGAAAGGATGCGGTGGAAAATAAGTAATCCTGACACTGAGTAGAAATATAAATTAGTGCAACCACTATGGAACTCATCTGGAGATTTCTCAGAAAATGGAAACTGGAACTACCCTATGGTCCAGCAATAACACTCTTGGGCATGTATCTGAAGGAATGCAAGTCAAGAGACATTAGAGATACCTGCACACCCATGTTCACTGCAACACTATTTACAATATTTAATCTTTAGAAACAACCTAGAATGAATTAAAAATGTGATATTTATATACGCAATGGTGTATTACTCAGCAGTAAAGATGAATGGAATTCTATCATTTGCCAGGAAATACATGGAACTGGAGAATATCATCTTAAGCAAAGTAATCCAAATCACATTTTCTCTCATAAGTGAATGTTAGATCTAAAAGATACACATACTCATAAATACATATATACATATTTCTTGATATGTGGAGAAAATATGTGAATTGTGAAGGTATTTGGAGTGACTAGAGAAAATTATATAAGGTGAAAGATATTGAAATACAGTGTACTTGTGAATGAAGCTAGAAAAACAAAACTCACTACAGCTCTTAAATAATTAGGGTCAGTGGGGAATGGGCAAATGAGTGTAAATCTGATTACAATAGTATATACCAAGGTATAAAATACCATGGTGAAACCTCTTTGAATAATTAGTATAAACTATAAAAACCATAAATGATAAGAATATAAAACAAGTCCTATTCAGTCAATACTAGTGGGATACAGGAAGACAAACAAACAAACCAACAAAAAACAACAGGGTGAAGGAGGGTGAATATAGTCAAGATACTTTATGTACAGGAGTGAAATAGAACAAGGAAGCATGTTAAGATTGATAAAAGAGGGGGGGGATGAATATGCTCAAGGTCCATTGCATGTATAGATGGACAAGTCAAAATGTAAGCCCTTGCACAACTAGTTGATGCTGACAAAATGTAATCTTATAGTAATGGTAGATCTACTCGTTGGAACTGCAGCCAGTGGTCCCACAACAGAGACTTAAAGGGCTCATTAGTGTCTTGTTATAGGTGCAGTCTAAGGCATGTACTTTTCCTCAAATTGCCATGTTGGCATTGGTAACATCTTACTACATCAAGACACTCCTTATTCCCTGATTCCTGGAAAAGCCTTCCCATTTCTTAGGGAGTAATATCATAAAACATTTTATAGGCTTTGTGCTGTGAAACTCGTGTAGCCCAGCTCATTTAGAATCCCCAAATATCTCAATAGCAGAGAAAGTAATGAATCCTTCTCTCTACTAAAATCTTACTATGATCACCACTTATGATCACCACTTAGACAACCCTCGTGATGGATAAGGCTCTTCAGAACAAGTGGAATAAATTCCTCATTTCTCCTCATGCCTTTCACACTCAGAAATTCAGAACTTTCACTTACTGTCCTTTCATTGTGAATTCTAATCATCATCTCCTCCCCCACCCCCCACCCCCCAGCTCCCTGCTCCATTCCTTCCCATTTGTGAGTTACTCCCAGGGCTTGGAGATTCTCCAAGCACAATGAAATCATGAAGAGGTCATCTCCACCCATCCCAATTTAACATCCTTATTCACCACTGTGCCTGGCATCTCCTCTCCTCCTCCTAACCATTCAAATTTACTTCTAAGACAAAATAAACTTTGGCATTGGTCATCAGTAACCTTTCTTCTCTCATCCCTCCCGCCCAGGCCCAGTTTTTTCAAGGCTCCTCCTCTACTAAATCTCTCCCTCTGCTTAGAGATTTGTGAGAGGAGATTAAACTAATCCCAGTCACTGACAAGCTCACTATGCAGTTCCTGAGTAAAGTCCAAAATTCTTAACCATGCAATAGAGTTGGAAAGGAGGGGGGAGAATTAATGTAACAATCAGCACATTTATAGTGATAACTTTTCCATGAAATTTTTTTCCCTCTTCATAATCCCATGCAAAGTCAGTTGAAAGTATGAAGCATGGAGTGGCAGAGGAGGCAGGATGTAGGTACAGAGACAATTACTTTTTTTTTCTTTTTCTAATTGAATAATAATGAACTAAGTATGTTGGCATCACCACATTTTTAAAGTAATTTAATCGACCCCTTTTCTTTACAACACAGGAATGTGTGTAAATAGCCAACATTTAAGTGGTTTTGGATTGGTTCATTTGCTAATTAATACTTAAGAAAGTGGAATTAGAAAGCCTGGGCAGGAGGAAGGCAATTTTGGAGTGTTTTGCCTGTAGCATATTGATGCCTCTGATTATAGTTTTAGTCCCTGAGACAGGCAGTCTCAGTCTCAGTCTCCTCAGTCTCCTCCCTTGCCTTTGCTCTCCCGCCCAATGAATGTAAATTTTCTAGTATAAAGCCCCCAAAGAAAATAACACATTTTCTCAAATCCCTTCAGCCTTCCTAGGACTTTATTTTTATTTTGCAAGAAATTAATGTGAAAAGATTTGAGTCTCAGAAGCTGAGGTAAACAGAGGTGGTCAGTGCCAGTGGCTGTGTAGGGGGTAAAAAATTTCTTTTCAAATAAGGGTGAATGCAACTACTGATGTGTTTTGTTTTTGTTTTTTTTTTAAAGTAGGAGGGATTTAGGGAAAGTTTACTCTCGAAGATAAAAATCCGTGGTTCTTATTCTTGTCATTCATCATGTCAAAGAATTCCATGTTTAAAAAAAAATGGAGAAAAAGTTTAAATAAACAAATCAAAAAAGGCCCCAAAGATACAACTGAAGCCACACAGAAGGCAAAACCAATAGAAGATGTCACCTTTTCCAACAACTAGAACTCTTAAACAAATGTTATCATTTAAGAGAAAGTGATTTAATAGTATGCCCAACTCACAAATGTCCATTGTATTCAGAAAGGCATTCCAGCCACAGTTATGCAATGTCCGCCTTTCCAAAGCTGGCAAGAAACAATGAGTCTTTCCCCAACCTTCTCAGAGTTTCCTGAGAAACTTCAGGAATCAATCCAAATGCCTCATTTGGCTTTCAACTTACATATGACATTATATATGAATATGTTTGCATAAAAATACATATGTTTTTAGTCAGGCTACAAGGAAGTAAGGTAGGCCCTTGGGAGACTTTATTGCTTCTTGGTTAATGATAAAAACCACAACTGAAATCTCAACAAACGCTTTTTAGATTGCTATGACTGAGAACTCTATCTTTGAGGCAAAGTCCCTGAGTCCAGGAGGTACAACTACTCAAATACTTTTGTGCTATATTTCTTAATGATCTAGATATTGTTATTAAGCTGAGTTTGGTGCAATCGAAAAAACCCCACAATGTCAGAATGATGAGTGTTGGAGAGAAAAGAAGGTTTTAGTCAGTGATCAAAGAATGGAAAAATGGAAACTTGGCTCTTGCAAATAAACTTCTTCTAGTAGGTGATTGAAGAGCTAGGAATGGTAAACAGGCCTTAGCTCATCGATCCTCACTAACTTTTTTAGCTCTTCAAGTATTTGCATTTTTTCACCATTCATCAAAACAGGTACAATATTTCAACTGTATTTAATGAATGACCTGGTATTATCCACAAACCCATATAAAACTGTTAATAGACCTTTCTATCTCTCCAAGGTACAATGAAAACCCAGAATATTTATCTTAATATCTACTATAACATCTATTATAAAAATAATTTCAGGCTGATTCAAACTTATAGCTTTCCATCATAATTCTATACCCGGGTAGCCATTACCATAGCTAGCAGATTTACACTGCAAGAAATTGGAAAAGCTCTTCTCAAATTCTGCTAGGAGTAGTTGTAGAACTAGAAGAAAAGGAAGGTAGTATAAATGGATTTTGAAGAGACTCAGCAGCTACTTACTAACCAGTTACCTCGAGGGAGGCCTTTATATTTTCCTCATGCAAAGCAGGGTTAGTGTCTTAGAGAATGCAATGGAAGGGCAGCTTCTGCTGGTAAAACTGGCTTGATAGAATTTAAAGGTATCATGTGTCTTGTTTCATCCAGAATTCCTCATGTAAGCCAGATGCTGGTGGCTCACAACTGTAACCCTAGCTACTCAGGAGACTGATACCTGGAGGAACACAGCTCAAAGCTAGCAGGGAGGAAAAGTTCAAGAAACCTAATTTCCAGTTAACCAGCAAAATATTGGGCTGGAGGAGTGGATCAAGTGATAGAGAGCCACCCATGAGCAAGCATAGTGAGTGAAAGCCTGAGGCCTTGAGTTCAAGACCCAATATAACCATGGTGAAATATGCTCCAATAGGTTCCAATTCCCATATCCAAGAGCCTATTCTAGCCTAATCAATATTCTTGCCTGTATAGCAAAGCTTTGTAAAATTTAGAATTATTTGTTTTTGAAATTGAGGGCTATGGGCTGGATTTTTTAACAATCTCAGCTTTATCAATATAGATGTGGATATTTTCAGAACAGATATAGAAATGTTCAGGGTACTCATGATGTGTTTGGCCTAGGAATTTGAATGCCTGAACTTATTATTTTTCTTCAGCACCTTGCTCAACACAATTAGTAATGACTGGACCATCTCATTAATTAGACAAAAATATTCCATGGCATCAAATGTTTAGGTTTTTACACACACACATATGCACACATACACACACATACACACTTCTTTCTATTACACATACAAGTGAAACTTCAAGAAATATTTTCTGACTGGGCAATGGTGTCCAGACTTGTTATCCTAGCTATTAGATATTCAGGAGACTGAGATCTGAGAATGGTATTTCAAAGCAAGCCCAGGCAGAAAAGTCCATGGACACTCATCTCGAAAGAACCAACAAAAAGCCAGAAGTAGAAGTATGGCTAAAGTGGTAGAGCACCAATCAAGAAAGAGCAAGAGGCCAGAAGTTCAACATGGTAATAATAACAAAGAAATGTTTTCTGTTATTATTTTAGGACCCACCAAGTCCTTTTTGAACCTTCAGAGTTTTGTGTTAAAATAAATTATGGTTATCTTATAGCTAAGAATTGATGAGAATGCACAGGAGGAAAACTTGAACCTTGGATTAACCATCTGCCTACAGTACTTCATATTACATGAAATCCCTTTACTATTAGCTACTTTGAATTCATTTTTATGTTGTTTTCATTGATTTAGTGAACACAAATTGTATCAGTTACTATTCTCCATGTTTCAGCAGAGGAGAAATATTTTGACCTAATACATCTTCAAAGCAAGCTTATATTAATGTTCTAACTACAATCCAGATAATCATCATACAACTTTAGCATTCCTCTCTCTGCATAAATTGGTGCATGACTTTACTAAATAATCTGCATTGTTCTGCCATCAAAGATTTTTATTTTTTATTGTGAAAATACTGTACAGAGTGGTTACAATTACATGGGCAAGATAGTGAGTACATTTCTTATCAAGCATTGTAGCCTCCTCTTTTGTTTCCCCTTCCCATCCCTGCCTATCTCCCCCCTCCCCCTTTCTCCCCCCTTCCTACCCTTCCCCCCCTGGCCAAAATTGTAAAGTTCGTTTTTTGACATAACGTCTTGTACATCTCATTGTTGAAATGGGTCCACCTGTATCCCTATCTAAACAAGTGGGATAAAGACTTAAAGAGAAATTTCTCTGAAGAGGAAAGAAAGATGGCCAATACACACATGAAGAAATGCTCAACCTCCCTAGCCATGAAAGAAAGGCAAATCAAAACAACATTGAGATACCACCTCACCCCAGTTAGAATGGCTATAATCAAGAACTCTAATAACAACAGATACTGGAGGGGATGTGGACAGAAGGGAACATCAAATATTTTAAAAAATCCAAAGGTGCTTGCCTGAAGTTTTTCATTGGAAGTTGACCTGAAGTCATTTTTTTCAAATACATTTATGCATAGTAGCTAGTAAGTTCTATCTCTGACATCATGTCATTACACTGGAGAAGATTCTAATTTTTCTCCCTATCCTGACATAAAACCAAAGCACTGGGTGTTAACTTTCAGTGTTTAGCAGTTTCTATTGCACACAAATCATTTGTCCAAAACTATCATCTGTTTCACTTGGAACACATCTATTGATCTCTACAAAGCCATAGAGTACCCCAGGGGGACAGAAATTACTTCATTGTCACAGTCTTCTAACCTGTCAAATAACAAGGGCAAAGAATGACTGACATGAAGTGCAGCTTGCTAACAACTCAATCAAGAGCTGTAAAATCTAGAAGGATAAATGTCAGGATGGACAATGTTTTATGTACTGTATTTCACTCCAGAACAACCATTGAAAGCCTTACATGGTCATAAATAGTACAATTATTCCATTTTTGCCAACATTTTAAGAAATTCTATCTATTGAATTAATTATTCTCATTTAGAATCTCATATATAAGAGAAATTAAAGTATTAGATATGGTTTGAAGGATACAAATCAGTCCATCTTTCCTTTTCCTTTTGTTCTTTTTTGGGGGGTGGGTAGGGGTTGGGAGATGCTGGTTCTGGGGCTTGAACTCAAGGCCTAGATGCTGTTCCTGAGCTTTGTTATTTAAGGCTAGTGTTCTAGCACTTGAGCTACAGCTCCTCATAAGGTCTTCTGGTGATTAATTGAAGATAAGAATTTTATGGGCTTTCCTGTCCTGGCTGGTTCTGAACTGCAATCCTCAGATCTCAGCTTCCTGAGTAGCTAGAATTACAGGCTCACCCCTGTAATTCTCACATCTATCACTTTAGAGTCAAAGAAGCAGATTTTATTTCTCCACAATAAAAGAGCTAGTCAGATTTAGACTCATCACTTGTGTTATCATTTGAATATGAAGTATTCTCTGCAGGCTCATGGGTTGAGTTGTTGGAAAACCAGGTAATGGTTCTGTTCAGGGAGGTTGTAAGAGGAGAGCATAGCTGAAGAAAGTAGGTCACTGGAAGCATGGCTTAAAGATTATGTCTGGCCTCAAGTCCCCTTCTCTTTTTCTCCCCTATCTGTCTACCATGATGCGATCATCCTCTTCTGTCTCAACCTCCCACCACCATAATCTTCCACTCAAGCACTTGGGACCAAAGCAGCCCAAGACTGAACCATTGGAACTCAACTACCAAGCAAATCTTTCTTCCCCTTGAGTTATTCTTTCAAGTGTCTTACTCACAAAAAATGATAAAAGCATCTAACATAATTTTTTTCTGTCTTGGGCCAAACTCTGGGCCTGGGTGCTGTCCCTGAGCTTCTTTTTCTCAAGGCTAGCATTTTACCATTTGAGCCACACCTCCATTTTGGCATTTTTTGAGTAGTTTATTGGAAATAATTGTCTGGCTGAATTTTCTGCCGAGGCTGCCTCCCAATCTCGATCCTCAGATCTCTGTCTCCTGAGTAGCTAGAATTACACGCATGAGCCACTGGCTCATGATATTTGTTCTCTAAAAATGTAGTAACTATAATATTAATAGATTATTTATAATTATTTATTATATTACTTGCCACCTTATTTTGACTAAAGAGTAGAAAAATCAGGATTCAAATGCAATTATCCCTGACATTCAAGTTCATATTCCCCTCTATGATGCTATCCAAACACTAGAGAAGAGGAAAAGAGACAGAAGGCCAAGTTATAGTTAGGAATGAGTCGTGGCTTCTGGTGTGTTATTGTACAGTGAATGGACTTGAGTAAACAATTAGGTAGCATACATTTTGAAGTTAGGAGGAATGATTCTGAAAGTTTTTGCAATGTAATACAGATTTGGAGATGAAATGTGTAACCTTATTTAAATATTACATAACATACATGGGTCAAGACATGACATGATACCCTCTGAATATGGATAATTATTATTGTGTTTTTATTAATCAGTTAAAAATAAATATAACCTTTATTTTTAAAAGTACATGTGTTTGAGGGTATAGGGAAATTGCAGCTTCATCATATACCGCTGGTGAGCATATACAATGGCTTGCCTCTTTAGAAAGCCACCAGTAGAAATCCTTCAATACAAAGCCTCTCCTTCCTCAAAACATTTATACACACCTACATATATATAAAGATTTATATATACGTATAAATTACAAAATGTGTGTAGATAAGAATAAGTGTGTATATATATAAAAGAATAGATACCTATATATCATATTGCATGATAATTTCCTCTCCTAGTTGCATTCATCTCAGGGCACTGAAAATGAACACCCCTGCACAAACATGTGCACAAATGATCACAGCTGCATTATGTATAATAGCAAAAATTCAAATGTCCATCAACTGCTGAATCCATGAGATGTGATATATTCACACAATAAGATGGTAGTTGGCAGTCACTACAAAGATGAACATATGTGATTAGCAACATGGATAACATTTTGGAACACTAGCTGGCCAGGTGCTGGGGGCTCATAACTATAATCGTTGCGATCCCTAGGAAAGTTTATTCCTTTTTCAAATTTCTCAATGGGTTCTTAAACCTAAATTAGATATTTTGGTAATTTTAGTATTTAATTTTTGTAATGCAGAGTGAAATTTCCATTATAGATCTGGGAAGTAGCTTAGTCAGGTACCTAATTTGTGCCACCTTTAATTTTCTCATATTCACTGATTATAATTCAATGCTAAATTTAGAACTAGGCAATACCTAATGACTCTGATTTTAAATTTAATTCATCATTTCATTTAATATAACATTTGATGATTGCTCATTGCTATTGTGTACTTAAAATCAATCATAATATGACCTCCAGCTTTGATCTTTGCCACGCCTACTCCGGTGGAGTCTGCTTAGCATGGGAAACCTGCTTTCAGACCTGAGAATGGGGCTTCACAGAGACCTATCTCTGAGAATGGGACTTCACCAAAGTCTACCTCAGAGAATGAGGCTTCAAAGAGACCTATCTCTGAGAATGGAACTTCACTGAAGTCTACCTCAGAGAATGGGGTTTCAAAGAGACCTATCTCTGAGAATGGGACTTCACCGAAGTCTACCTCAGAGAATGGGGCTTCAAAGAGGCCTACCTCCTGGAAAGGCTGGCAAGCCCCTTGGAAAGATGTGTTTCTGTTCCTGTTTTTCTTTTCTTCACTGTATAGGAGTGCCTATTAATCTTTTACTGTTCCTGCTGCTCATTGTACTTACTCGTGCTCAACGTTCCCTTATTCAAGGCTCTTTCTTAAAAGTGTTGATGACTCCAACATCTGATGTGTGTCTTAAGAATATGACTAACTCACCAGAGTTAAGTGCTACCCTGAAAGCCCCTCTTGTGGAGGCTAGTAGACAAGTCATAAGTAAATATAAAAGTATTGGGGGTTTCATGATGTCACTTCAGCAGAAGGAATTGTTTGTAAGAGATTTACAAGAAGCTGTAGGCACGGCTAGAACAGAAAGAGTGTATGGCTACTGGAGACTTTCCTTTAATCCTAAAACATATACAATAGATTCATATAGATATCCTGTAGATAAAAAAGATGTAGAAAGATATTTAGATCAAAAGCTAAATAAGATTCCTAAAAAGATTGGTAGATAAAAGATGGCAATGGCTTATCAGAGGAAAATGGTGGGATCCTCCATTATCTAGAGGACCCCAAAGACTTCCTCCAGATCCATAGCCTTTAACAGGTGTGTATGATAAGGATGGCAACCATTGGGTTAACTACTTAGGAGAAAGAACTTCCTATTACTCTCTTCCATTTACTGAGAGACTTGCTAAATCTAGGCCTGCTTGGTGCTTACTATCAAAGGAGGAACAAGAAAGATCTTATGAGACAGTTAAGGCCTCTATAGAAAAGAGTAAACGATTATGTGAAAGGGTTACAGAAAAGACACGATGAGCTTAAATTTGATATATGGCCAGATTTAACTAAGTATACTGAATATCATGATTTTTGGCCACAAATTGGGAACCCTCTAAGCACAATTGCTTAGAAAAGATTTAAAACGTATAAAGTACAAAACTAAACAAAAGTAACTATGAAGTACTAGAGTTCATGCCTTTCTGTTCAGCACCTTGCCCATATGCCCTGGTTAATGGTTAATTGGTGATAAACATCGAAACCCATTATATTTCTTAAAAATAGAGGTAAAGCCGAAAACAAGTGCCTATTGTCATAGCTCGTCATCCAAAAAACAAGATCAGGTGACCAGCTGGTGACCACCCAAGAAAGAAGTCTTGCAGCAAGATTGTGTAACCTTTTGCCCTTTCTCATGGAGACTTTTGCTATAAAAGCTTGTTATCCTCTATATTAAATCGCACTCAGCATCTCCTCCTCTTGTGTGTGAGTTGTCTGTTTGCCATCTCCCCACCTATTCCAGTTCCTCCACTAGGTGTCCTCCGTTGTCCCGACAGAGCCGGTCTGTGGCAGATCTTCTTATATTTTAACTTTGTGAGCATTACTGTACAGAGGGGTTACAATTACATGGGCGAGATAATGAGTATATTTCTTATCAAGCATTGCAGCCTCCTCCTTTGTTTACCCTTCACAGCCTCCCCCCGCCCCTCCCCCCAATCCCCCCCCACCAAAGTTGTAAAGTTCGTTTTTGACATGACAATGAAGTAAGCCAAGCCCAAAGAAACAAAGGTCCCATGGTTTCCCTTATTTGCAATATCTAGTATATGTATGAGTCAAGCAGGAAAGGTCAGATAATGTGATGTTAGGAAAATGAACCCTTAGATAAGTATTTAAATGTTTTTTTTCTTTCATGCATTTGTTTCTAACTAATTTATAAGATTATTTTTTTGTAGCTTTGTATGTCCCTCCCCCACAGTATAACCCCTGCTTTCACTATATTTGATGTCGGTATAATTTGTGGAGGAGATAGGGAAAAACAAGTCATTTAAGGAAAATATTCTTTTCTGTTCTAAAGGCCAACACCTAAAAACATTATCATTGGACTTAATTCCAACAGTTGTCAGAGCCTTTCTCCTACAGGCTCTTAGGAAAAGCTCTTCAGCATCTAGAGACTGGAAGAATTATTTGATATGCAGCTGTATCATTCCAATTTCTACCTCAATGATAGAAATTGCTTCCTCCTCTTTATATGTCTAATGTCCCTTTCTTTTTTTCTAATGTCATAACAAAGTCTTTTTTTTTCTTTTTTCATCAGTCATGGGGCTAGAACTCAGGGCCTGGGCACTGTCCCTTAAGCTCTTTTTTGCTCAAGGCTAGTGCTCTACCACTTACAGTTACAATACTAAAATCATTTTGAAGATTACATAAGTCTAAGGTAATCTCTTCATTTTAAGCTTTTTAGGGCTGGGAAGGTAGCTCAGTGGTAGAGCACTTGTCTTGCATGCCTAAAGCCCTGGGTTCAATTCCTCAGCACCACAGGAAAGGACAGAAGTGGCGCTGTGGCTCAAGTGGTAGAGCACTAGCCTTGAGCTGCAGAGCTCAGGGACAGTGCACAGGCCCAGGGTTCAAGCTCCATGACTAACAAAAAAAAAAAAGAAAGAAAAGAAAAATAATAAACTTAAAAAAATAAGTTTCTTATTGTGAAAATACTGTACAGAAGGGTGACAATTACATGACCAAGGCAATGAGCATTGTTGCCTCCTTTGTTTTTCCCCTACCATCCCTGCCCTCCCATCTCCACAACTACCCCCACCCCCTGGCTAAATTGTAAAGTTCGTTTTTCAACCTGTATCCCTATTTAAACTATTTGTTTTTTCCCTTCCCCTCCATAGATTATACTAACATCAAATACAGGGGTTATACCATGGGAGAGGGACATACAAAGCAACAAAAAAATCACATGGTACCTTATAAATACATTAGAAACAATAGCAAGAAAGAAAAAAAAACACTTGTGTCCTTATCTTGGGGTTCATTTTGCTTAACATCATCTTACCTTTTCTGCTTGTCTTAGACATATACTAGTTATTGCAAATAAGGGAAACCATGGGATCTATGTTTCTTTGGGCCTGGCTTACTTCACTTAATATAATTTTTTTTCAAGTCTTTCCACTTCCTAACAAGTGGGGCAATGTCATTCTTTCTGAATGGAAGCATAGAATTCCATTGTGCATATATACCACATTTTCTTGATCCATTCATCTACTGAGGGGCATCTGGGTTGGTTCCACATCTTAGCTATGGTGAATAATACTGCAATAAACATAGTTGTGCTGGTAACTTTAGTATGGCCTTGTTTAGGGGTGATCATTTGAGTAAATGCCCAAAAGTGGGATTGCTTGGTCATAAGGGATCTCTATATGGAGTCTTTTAAGGAACCTCCATACTGTTTTCCAAAGTGGTTAAACGAGTTTGCACTCCCACCAACAATGCAGTAGGTTTCCCTTTTGGCCACATCCCCTCCAGCATTTGTTATTAGAGTTCTTGATTATAGCCATTCTAACTTAGGTGATGTGGTATTTCAGTGTTGTTTTGATTTGCATTGCTTTTCTGGCTAGAGTGGTTGAGCATTTCTTCATGTGTCTATTAGCCATTCTTGTTTCCTCTTCAAAGAGGAAACTCTTCTCTCTGTAAGTCTTTAGCCCACTTATTTATTGGACAGTTGTTTCTTTGAGTATCTGACCTCCTTGAAAAAGAGCAGCAAGCTAAACCCCAATCCAGTACATGGAAAGAAATAATTAAAATTAAATCATAATTAAATGAATTAGAATCCAAAAACCATAGAAAGAATCAACAAAACAAAGAGTTGGTTCTTTGAAAAAATTAACAAAATTGACAGACCCTTATCAAATCTTATCAAAAAAAAAGAAGAGAATCCACCTAAATAAGCTCAGAGATGAGAATGGAAACATCACCACAGAAACAACCAAGATTCAGAACATTTTAAGGGAATACTTCTCAAATCTTTATGCTAATAAGTTTGAGAACCTGGAAGAAATATCAACATGATGAAACTAAATCAAGATGAGTTAAACCAACTTAACAGGCCCATATCAAGCACTGAAATAGAAACACCAGTAAGAGACCTCCCATCTAAGAAAAGCCCAGGACCGGATGAATTTACAGCAGAATTCTACAAGGTCTTCAAAGCAGAACTCATACCAATACTCCTCCAACTCTTCAATGAAATTGAAAGAGAAAGTTTACTACTGAACTTTTTCTATGAAGCCAGCATAACCCTCATCCCAAAACCAGGCAGGGACTCATCAAAGAAAGAGAACGAACTATAGACCCATTTCTTTGATGAACATCAATGCAAAATTTCTCAACAAAATTTTGGCCAATTGACTTCAACAATTCATCCAAAATATCGTACACCACAATCAAACAGGATTCATTTCAGGGATGCAAAGCTGGTTCAATATAAACAAAAAGGAATCTTTAACTTAATTGCATCTATAAAACTTTGAAATGTGACTTAACATTTACAGTTTCCAGGAAGTATGACCCAATACATTCAGGACACCATTTTCCCCCCTACCACAAATAATGTATCTTTTAATCGATGATTCTAAAATTTAGGTAGGTACTCAATACTGCATAACACTATCTCCTGAGTCTCTGAGATGATTAGACATCCCTTTCTTTCAATGTTTAACATAGCTAGGCACCAATAGCTCACACCTCCTGAAGAGGCTGAGATCCGAGGAACTCAATTGGAAGCTGGCCTGGGAAGGAAAGTATGACTCTTTATCTCAAATTAATTGGGAAAAAGCTGGAATTGAAGCTGTGTGCCAACCTTGGGCAAAAAGGCTAAATGACAGTACCCAGGCCCTGAATTCAAGTCTCTCTCTCTCTCTCCCTCCCTCCTTCTCTCTCTCTCTCTCTTTCTCTGTCTCTCTCTCACACACACACACACACACATACACACACACATACACACTTTTTTTTAAGGTTTTAGATTACATATATTTTTAAGAGGATGATACAGTGCTTGTGTTCAATGTTTGGCTTACTTCACTTTGACATTGATCTACATAAGCATACATTGCTCCAAGAGACAGAATTCAGCAGTTTTATGGCTGAAATGTTTCCCATTTTGTCTTCATGCCATGTTTTCTTTAGCCATTCATCAGTTGATGGGTACTTTGATTGTTTCCATTTTCTTGGCGACTGTGAATAAAGCAGTAAGAAACAGGAGTTTAGGGGTCTTCCCCAACTAATTTCATTTCTGGCAGTAGGTTTGCTGCATTAAGGTACATCTATCGTCAATATTTTTGAGGACGTTTTCCTATCTGTTCAGTGTGGTAGAGTGCTGATCCCCACAGGTATATGGCCTCAAGTACTTGTCCATTGAGGAACACCCATACCTGCTCAGAGTGCAGAGGATCCAGTCCTGTACTGCAGATGCTTTGCTCACTTTTTCCCACAGCGCTCTCCAACATTAATTAAAGACATACTGTCTTGAAACAAATCTAAAACACCCACCTCATCACTAAAATTAGACTTTTACCTGGCTTTTTGGGCATCATTTGTTTTGGGGAGGTATATTTTGACCAAAATAAGGACAGAGAAACATTCAGAAGTTCTCAGGGCAATGTAAACATGACTGATAATAATGGAGGACTAGCTGAATAATGCATGTATGGGAGTTTTAAGTTTTGTTTTCAAACAGGGTACAAGAGTTTTCTTTCCTTCACACATGCTGTCATTTGTCTTGTTATTTGGATAATGGTTATTCTTACTATAGTTGATTTGTTGGTCCAGATGATTAACAAGGTTGGGTGTATTTTCATGTACTTGTTAACCATTAGTATGTCTTCTTTTGAGACATGTTTACTTAGGTCTATTGCTCATTTTTTAATGTCAGTTTTGCTTTTTTTATTGAATTGTTTGGGTTTCTTATGTATTCTGGAAGTCAATCCCTCATTCAGTGTATGGTTCAAAAATCTTTTCTCACATTCTGTAGACATTCTCTCTACTCCCATGGTTATTTCCTTTGTTGTGCAGACATATTTTAGGTGAATAGGATAGGTTCATTTATTTTTGCTTGTATTTACTGTGTCTTATGGATATTTTAAAAAGTATTCTCCCATTTCAATGTCCTGAAACATTTCCTATGTTTTGAATTTTCTAGGAGGTCCATAGTTTTAGCTGTTGAGTCCAGTCTGAGTATATATTTGAAACTTTTGACAAGTCTTTGTTTTCATTCTTCTGTGGGTGGATTTCCAATTTTCCATGTACCACTTATTGGAAAGATTGTTTCTTACCCAAAGTCTATTCTTAATGTCCAACAACTGGCTGTGAATGTGAGGGTTTACTTCTGGTTTTGGTTTAAGGTACATTTTAATTTTGATTCTTTCTTTTGGAATTTTTTGCCAGACTTTTACTCTTGTCTACTTATTCATTCATGTTCTAATGGAATGGCCTACTTTTATGATATTGGGACCTATTTCTCCCTTCCAGTCTATTGATAGTCATTATATATTTTAGTGTTCTAATATTGGGTTCATACATATTGAGAATTGGTTTTACTTTTTCTTAATTAACTGATTTATCATTATATGCTGGCTTTCTTTGTGTCTTTGTACTGTTGTTATGTTTCTTTTGTATCATATGCATAGCTATCCTATTTTCTATTTTTACTTTTTGCTCCATTTTTTAAAAAAATCCATCCCTTCCTTTCTCTACTTATGTATGTCCTTAGAGGTGAAGTGAGTTTTTACAAGGAATTCACCTATAATTGAGACTTGCTTTTTATATATTTAGTTCCTGTATATCACTTAATCATTTAGATTGAAGGTGATTATTGTACAGTCATTTTATGACATTAGTTTCTTTCTTCCTCCCTTTCAATTTTTGTGATTATGTGACATACTCTAGTAGTGTAATTTGATGCCTTGTTTACTATTTTTGGGTTTGCCTGTTATAGATTTTTCTTTCTGAATACCAAAGGCTTACAAAACATCTTATGATTGTAACAAGCTGTTTTGAAATGATAGCAACTTAAAATAATTGTGAGTTAGCAAAAGAAACAAATGGAGAAGAGAAAATGTACTATTAAGCAAACTACAGGTATACATCATTCCTTTTCACATTTTGAATTTTTGATGACCCAATTCATACCATTATATTTTGTCTACCTTTTAGAATATTAATCTAATGTTATTTTATTATTTCATTTTTCTTCTTCATAGTAGATATGAATCATTTATACATTATACTTATACTATTTAAACATTCTGCTTTTTTTCTGTCTAGTTAAGGTAAGTGAGTTTGATACCTTTGAGTGTTTACTACTTAGAAATTCAAGACATCTGTCCACTTTTCTGTCAGTGCAGATTGAATTCTCATTTCTTTTGGTGGTAGAGGAAGAACTCAGGACTCATGCTTGCTCAGCTTTGTTAGCTCAGCCACACCACTGAGCCACACCCTCAGACCAGCTTTTTGCTTGTTGTTTTGGAATTTCACAGTCTTTTCTGTCCAGGCTGACTTCCAACAACAATCCTCAGATCTCAGCTGAGTAGCTAGGATTAAAGATATGAACTATCAGCACCTGGCTTAACTCTCATTAGTAAGGGTAGCCTCATCAGGCATAGGGCTCCTGGGAGACATTGCAGTGAAAAAAATGTCATGTTGCTCTTACATGTCTGATAAGATTTTTGCTGAAAAGACTGTTGTCAGGTAAATTGAGTCACCCTGGTTTGATCCTTTTCTTTTACTGCCTTGGTAATCTTCTCTTCACCTCTTACCATTGAAATTAGATTTTAATATAGGTGGGAGTTAACGTCATTGAGCTAAATCTAATTGATGATCTTTGAGCTTCCTGTACCTTGATATTGGTGCCTTTCTGTAGATTTGGGAAAGTTTCTGTCATGATTTCTTTAAATACAATCTTTACTATTTCTGTTCCTTGGAATTCTAAAGTCCCCCTTGAACAAAAGTAACCTGCGTATTTATTGTTTCAATGCTATCACAAAGTTCCCATGAATTCTCTTAATGCCTCTTTATTCTTTATTTTCTTTTGCTTCTCCAATTTTGTGTTTTCAGATAGACTGCTTGTGAGCTCACTGCTCATTTCTTCTGTTTGATCATCCCTGCCATTGATGTTTTCTATTAGTTTTTTTTTTTAATCTTGACAATATCTTGATTTGAACTCAAAGTTTCACATGGTATGTAAGCACTATTCTATTTGAGCCATGCCACCAACCCTTTTTGCCTTGGTTATTTTTCAAGTAAGGGGGCACATTTTTGCCTTAAATCTCTATCTTCCTAATTTCAGCCTGCCACCTACCTGGAATCACGGACACATGCCACCATGCCCAGTTTCTTTTGTTAAATTTTTGCCTGGCTAGCCTCCAGGTAGGATCCTCTGATTATCACTTCCCAAGTAGCTGGGATGATAGGCATAAACCACAGGTATTGAGGACCTAGTCCTCAATTCCATTTTTAATTTTGGTAGTGTATTTTTCAGCCCAAAGGTTTCTGTTTGATTTTTTCTCACTTCCATCTGTCTGTTAACTGTCTCTGTGCAGAGCTTGAGTCATTTCTCTGCATTTTCTCCATGTGTTTTGAGTTTCCTTATACCAGCTGTTGCAAATTCTCCATTTGAGAGTTTGACAATTCTTGTCACCATCTGCTCAGTTTCGGTCACCTTATTTTGACCATGAGGTGAGACTATAATTCCTTGAAAGTTCACTATGCTTGTTGAGTGATGTTTTCTGGGCATGGAAGGATTAAAGATTCACCTTAGTCTTTACAATTGACTTTTTTTCCCCTGTCTTTACAGAAATGCTAAATATGCTGCTTGTTTCCATTGAGCCTGTCACTTTTACCATTTCAGCACTAGGTGGCACCCTAAATCCAAGTTTGATGTAAATGCCTTTAGACTGACTTAGACCTAGATATCTCATTCAAAGTTATCCTTTGGCCAGGTACTGTAAATAACTTCTTACCAGCCTTGGGAAGAATCATCTTAGCAGGACTAACCTCAGGTACGTATGCCATGCTTATGGTAAACAGTGCGACAAAGTTATATCATATCCTAAATACATAACGTACCCAAAGCAGCATGGAACTTGGTAAGGACCAACATCCATACTCCACACTACTAAGGGCTGTCTCCTACTGAGATGGACTTGTGTCTCACTTGTCTGCCACAAGTGGCTGCAGGAGATGATGACCAAAATGAAAGTCTGATAGACTTGGGTCATGTGTTTCTACCTCTCTCTAGCAACAGGCATGTTCCAGATTCTCCATGTGTAGCAAGATCTCAGAAAATAGGAACATTGCCACCTATACAGTATTTGATTTCACCAGTCCCAAATCCAATCAGCTTATGATAAAATGGGCCAGGCAAATTCCTGTCCTAACTACCCTGCCCTACTCTTAGTGATGTGGTCCTCCATCTGTGGACAAGGCAGGCCTAAAGCTTCAGTCTGCTGGCCTTTGATTTCCTTCCTGCTCTTTGGTCTTCCCACAGTAAGCCCTTCATTGAGTTCCAAGACAAAGTCCTTTGTTCAGTCTCATGCTGTGCTTTCCCAGTGGGTGTCTTCTCAGTTTCACCTCTGCTCATGGTTTGGTCAAATGTCATGTAATTGTTTGGTTGTTGACATTTTGATACTTTAGGCAATATTTTGTAGCACTCTGGATCTTGATACTTCACACCAGTTTTGGGGGATATTGCTTTTAGAGATACAGTTAGTTTGTATGCTTATGACTTCGTTTTGTGACTTGGTTAGAGTATTTCTATGATGTTTCCTCTCCCATCAAAGTTTCCTCTCTTGCCAGTTGTAAACTGTCCGGTTTTCCTCCATGTTCTCAGCCCTGAGCACACAGAGAACTTTGATATGACAATGGACTTAATAGAGCTTTTTAAGCTGTTTGTTCTCTCTTAAACTAAGTATGAATTTGGGGGCCACCCTCAGGATTCTAATCGTTGGCTGATTGTTTCTATTGGCTTTAGTAATGTCCTAAAGTATAAACAGGCTCTAGTTAAGTCATGTCCTATTTAATATAAGTGGATGTAAGTTTTAAGGCTAGTCATTAAGCTTTGGTCTCAGCCCAGAACTCTTCTTTCATCTTTTGTAGAGCTACCAGCTTGCTCATAATATCTTGCTTCAGAAATGCCATTATTTCTTAGTTTTCTTTCCCCTTGTGTTGTGAACAAAATGTGTCAGAAGCATAGACAAACTGACTTCCACAATGGTTAGGCTCTACAAGAAATTCACAAGCTGTGTCAATTTCATTAGCATTAGTTTGCCAGGTACTACAGAAATCACTTGATAGCCTGAGTAATTGGGTAGAGCACACGCGTGTGTGTGTGTGTGTGTGTGCGTGTGTGTGTGTGTGTGTGTGTGCGTGCGTGTGTGTGTGTGTGTGTGTGTGATGGCACTGGAGTTTGAATTAAAGGCCTAAACGCTTTCTCTTCTCTTTTTACTCAAGGCTGGTAGCCTACCACTTGAGCCACAATTCCATTTCCAGCTTTTTGGTGGTTATTTGGAGATAATAATCTCATGGATTTTTCCAGCCCCATTGGTTTTGAATCACAACTCTCAGATCTCAGCCTTCTGAATAGGTAGGATTACAGGTATGAGCCATCAGTGCCTGGCTTTCCTCCAATCATAATTACTAGCAGTAATTCTCACATCACACATACACACATATTGTACTTTATAATACTATAGAGATTAAAGAAACTGAGAAATTCAAAGATAAGTGCTGCAGACACAGAGATCAATACATATACAGTAAAAAGTTTATTTTGGTGTGATTAGAACCAGATACAAAGTCTTATAAGTGTAGGTATAGAGCTTTTCAAGGCCAGAGGGGTTAAATGCAGGTTCGAGCAGTAGGACCTTTCCAGTATCACTTTGAAGTGGGTGGGGTGTTACAGGCAAGAGAAATGGCACTCAAGCTAATAGAGTCTAGAGACAGTGATAGTGTCCTTCACCTCTCCAGTTTTCCTGGACAAGGCTTGTGACAGCTGTCTTGGGGATGGGGTCAGTGTACCTGCCCCATCTAAGTCTTCCTCTTATAATTCCAGATGAAGAGGGAATGTCTGGGATGATCGATACGTTCATGTATCTAGGGTTTCTGATGTGACTTGATATATTTGTCAATATACAAATAATAATCATTTATGGGCACAAGTAGAATTTTTGTCAATTTATGCCTGTTGGTATGCCAACAGATCATAGTTCTTTACATGTAAGTAGGGAGCCATTTTTTCTGCCAAGGGCGATGTGGATATTTCTAACATCATTTGTGAAACAATTAAATTAGCAATATAGGCAGAAAGCTGTTGGCCGCTAACAAGAAGTACAGATGCCTGTCCCATCATATGCCAAGTGATTCCAAAGTCTTATAAAGATGGCTATGGGCTTTTATATTACGTTAATTGTATTATATTATTGTATCTCTGCTTGTCACTTTTGTACAAAGTAGAGTAGCTTAAACCAAAACTATTGCTATACAAAATGGAATGGACCAAGGATTAGCTCAGCCTAAAAATTGCTACTCCACCGATCCTAGAATAAGTCATAGCAAGCCAAGCCTATTCTCTTCCCCTTGCCAGCCTATAAGAGACTCCTGAAGAGAAACAAAGAAAACGTCCAAAATACAGCCTGCACATAGCGCAGAAGAGTTACTTGTCCCAGTAACCCAGTAATGAGTTACTTGTGTTTGTTCATTCCACTCACCTGACAGGGATCTCTTATAGGAATAATGAAAGGTGTCAATATCCAAAGTGGTTTGAAGTTCAAAGTATTTCTTTCTGTCTTAGATGAATTCTGTCTTGGATGAAAGATGGATCCTCAGTCAGCTCATTTACTTGAAAGAAGAAACTAAAGTCTCTTTCCTCAGGGGGCACATATGCAGTAATATTGATGATTGGCGATATTGTTTATCTCTTAATTTTTATGGCACCATGTACAATATGAGGGTGGATTTCATAGCTACAGATTTTGAGAAGTCAAAATGTGTTTGTGCAAAGCGGGTGTGGGCGCGTATTTGGAAATAAGGTAAATATGCAGAAAGCCCCAGACAAAAAGCAAAATGCCAACTCTGAGACTGTGTGAAATAAAGACACTGTGAAATGGAGACACTGAAACCCCCCTCAGTTACCCTCCTCATTATTGAACATGGGGATTTCAACTAAAGGAGAGCCATCAGCTCTGAGGATGGTCACAATCTGCTCTTATCCCCCACCTCAGTCACAAGATTTGTATTGTATATCTCAGGCCCCAGTTCAATGACTGACCTTAATCTGAGCTAATGTGGAAATGTAGAAGCTTAATACTTCAAAACATTTGTCTTGAAGACCTTAAGAGATCATGAAGCTGTCGTCTTGGTTCAGCTATTTGGGGGTGTTTTTGTCAGGCCGCAAAGTGACAAGTGGTAAAGCTGTAGCATATGTCTACCAACCAGAAAGTAAACGTTGTTTGGATTAGGGTATCCCTCATCCTCATTAAATTGACACAAGTAAACTGGCCCAGATTTCTGTCCTATATCGTCAACTTTCATCTAATGATCAGTTTACCTTTTACATAGGCATTACACTGAGTAGATATGCCAAGTAAATTAACTGAAATGTTCTTAACAAACCTGGACTTAATACATTCTGAAATGAAAGAATGTTGGGTTACTGGATTTTTTTTTAATGCTACTTCTCAAATAGCTGTAAGATGGCTCCATCATGTGGTTGAAATCTATATTTTGTTCACAGAAACCAACACAGCAACAATATAGTTACTTTATCAGTTAATTTATTCCATGATTCATTACATGAATATTTACTTTGTCCAGTTATACTTTGCCTTGGAAACACTGTGAACAAAATATAGACAGGCCTGGCTGTGTTCTGACATTCACAGTTCACCCTTTTCAGGGATAATGGCCTCTATCAAACATGAGAGTTAATACCGAAGCATGTCTTTTCAATATTTTTTAATGGATGAAATGAAAAAGATAAAGAAGACTTAAGTTCTGATTTTGTCATTAATTTATAAAAATTACTGGTTCCTTCTATACATTTCAGCATTTTATTTTATGTCTTTATTATTAACAATATTTTAAACTTAATGTTGAAATGCTTTTTTCTCTGCCACAGCATCCATCAGAGCTCGTTTAAAATCTATTTCCTATCCTGTTTCCTTTATACCATCCTTTGGAAACCTTGTTTGACATGAATGTATTAGAACAAGGATAGAAGACTGAACTTTTGCAATATTTATACAGTCTTGCATTTGGCTCCTGAAAACAAACGTCTTAAAAAATTATATTCTTTTCAATTTTTAACAAACCAGAGAATACAATGATTCACTTCCTTTGGGTTTTGGCCTCTTAGAGATTATTTCAGAGAAAGAGCTCCCAATTCTGTTACTATTAAAGAAACAATAAATATTTTTTCACAAGAAAAGTAAAGCACATACATTAACATGGGCCAAAGTTTGCTTACAAGGGTACAGATAGGAGAGTAGGGGTACAGACTTCCAGGATGTGATCCATAGCCTCTATGTGTCTACATCCTGGACATATTGTACCTGTGTCTGCCAGATTAGATAATGGCTCTTGGCTCTTCCAAATCTTAATAAGCACTAGCTTGAAGGTCCATAATGAATGAATAAAAATGAATCCGAGCTGGGCAACAATCACTGCAGTCTTTAATCCTAACTACTCATGAGATTGAGAGTGGAGGATTCTGATTTGAAGCCAGCCAACATAGGAAAGTCTAGGAGGCTCCTCATTCCAATTAACCAGCAAAATGCTGGAGGTAAAGCTGTGGATAAAATGATAGAGTGCTAGCCCTGAGTGAAAAAGCTAAGGGAGAGCACAAGGTCATGAGTTCAAGCTTCTACATGCACACACACACACACACACACACTCAGACACACAGACACACAGACACACAGACACACAGACACACACACTCCTCCCCCACACATTTACTGAATATTGCATCTCATCAGGGCTTCGACTTCCTGAAACTTTCCCTTACCTTTATTCAGGGTAAAAATGCTGCCTGACTTGGCTAACCACATGGCATAAAGGCCAAACTGGGGCATTGTGGAGAGGGCAGCATGAAGTTGGCTTTACTGAATATGACCTTATGGGTTTATTGTAAAAAATGATCTTGGTTAATGTATTAAATGAGATATTATATGAAACGTTAAGCCACTTACACAGGTGAGCCCTTAACTAATTGTCCTTAAACATGTCATCATGGCCAGCTTATTTTCCTACCATTTTCCACTCAAACTCACCATCCACCTGGTTTCCATCTATTTTTAAAGTACAAATATTTAGGGCCTTTTCTTCATGATAAGCTTTGTAATGGATTTTCCACGAACAAAAATGGGACCCAAGTTCTCTTTAATGGAATCTTTGGCTGTATTTCTAGTTTTGTTGCTTGCTGTTCATCTCCTAACACTCACCATCAATTCTGATACAGTTCTTAAAAGTTCAACCTCTCTCTCGTTTTTTATTTCCAGTCATGTGTTTCTCACTTGTGCCATCTCTTCTCTTAAATTTACCTGTGAAAACCTTTATTGTATGTGTCTTTCCCCTCCCCCCATTATTTCTAAATAACAAGATACAAAAGTTGTCTTTATTTTAACTTTAAGAATTATATTAGCTATCATTAATTAACTTATCCCTGTCAGGATCAAGTCTGTGTAACCATTTTAGATGCCATCATCTCCTTTTGGCAGAAAGAGAGACTTAGGCACATTTAACTGAAATTCAATGTCACAAGCATGAAGTTTTATGACGGAAGTTAGAGCTGTTCCAACTGAAGCAGAATACCACAAGAGCTGAGATGTGGACTCTGGCATAAGGCAGCCCAGTTCTAATTCTAACTCTATAATTTACTATTTGTCAGATTCTGGGTATGCATTTTCTTAAATGTTCTCTGAAAATCAAATTTCTTTATAAGTTGGTTACAATAACAGTTCTCACCTACAAGATTGCTATCACAATCTGATATGACCATTTGCAACAAAATATTGAACATTTCTAGTATAATGTTTCCCGTGATGTCCGTGTACACACTATGGTAGAAAGCCCTTTTTTTTTATCATTCTGTACAATTATTCAGAACACCATTATCTATGAATGGAGGGATTTGGACTATTTTCTGGGTGAGAACAAGTACCTTCTGCCTTCTAAAAGAAAGTGGCTGAATTCAAGCAAAGTCAGAGGAGACAAGAATCAAGCTGACTTGTTACCTGATTTCTTCAGGTAATTCTCTGCTTGTAATATGTCTAATTGAGCACTGCTATATGTTGTTTTTTGTATGTTTGTTTGTTTTTGAAGGTATAGTTTCATGACAAGACTAAATTGATTTTCAAAGGTTATTAAGTCCTTCACAAACTCATTAAAAAATCTGTTGAACAAAAGGCACTGCAGTTGCTGGACTAAGGGTTTCCATGCTGCCTGCGGAAATGGTACACTGTGAAATAAATACCTTTGGTTATTTATACTGCAAATGTCTGCAGCATTGCAGGAAAGGAAGGTGGAGGTTTTAAGTCTTAGCATATAAATATGGAGACCAAGTCTCACTGTGTCTTTTTTCCTCTTGACTTTTTTTTTCAAACTGTCCGGTCTTCCCTGATTCTGTAACATTTTCAGGGATTCTGATCTTAGGGAAAGACAGGGTGATCCCCAGGAAAAACTCGGTAAAAGCACCATCCTTTCAATCAGCTTTCCATTCCCCGTGGCCTCCACTTTCCTTTCTACAATGTCAAATACCTTTCCCTAGTAAACAGTGATAGTGTTACTACTCATCTACTAGTCTACAACTATTCAGCCTGGCTTTCAAGGCATTTTGTGGTTAGACTCCTGTTTTTCCATGTTCCATTCCTCCCATTTCCCACTCTGTACTTATTACAACTTGCAGGAGGTGGGGGGAGAAATGGAAGGGGAAGAGTGGAGTAGGAAGTGGGAGAAAAACAGAGTGGGTAATAACAATGACAAGAAATGTACTTATTACCTTTCTTTTATAAAGCTTTATTTTTCTGTTATGAGGGTTTTTGTTCTCTAAAGTGCTCCAGCTGATAGTTGACTTAACTGTTACAATGACTATATTTTAGTGAGCATATCTTTACTTCATAGCTCTACAGAAAACATTATTCCCTCTTCTCTCTTACTTTTATAGATAGGAATTTGAGATTTTATATAACAAATTCAAATTACATTAGCTATATTCAAGCACTTTTGGTATCATATTCAAACACTTGGAAGGCACAGTTAACTCTTGAGGATTATAAAACACACATATTCATAAATTCTTATGAGGAATAGGAAAAAACATAATATTGCAGTATCACAGTTATTAATTGTTTTCAAATATATTTGATTTTATAGATCTGGCCCCTGAGTGATTTTGGATTTCTGCGTGACAGCCCAAATACTGAAAGATTTTCTGATGATTAGCAAACACTTATTCTTTTTGACTTGATTATTGTCTCCTGTTCAAGTGAATTTATACTGCAGCTGGAACCAGGAACTTGCCAATAAACTATCTGCAATTCAGTTTTAATTATTTTACTTGCTAAATGCAAAGGATAGCAACACATTATTCAAGTTATACTAGCTAATATTTGGATACAAATGTAACCCAAGCACCAGGCAGTATTGAACACCTGTAATCTAGCACTGGGAGGTGAGGCAGGAAAAATCTTGAATTTAAAGCTAGCCTCAGCTACACAGTGAGACCTTACCTAAAAAAAAAGGAAAAGAAACTAATCCCAAATAAATATTCCATCTACATTTTATGATTATAAATACAAATAATGGAAGGGGGAAGAAGATAATTACCTCATATTTTAAATTTTGGAATAGATGCAATGAAAATAATCTCTTGTCCCTAAAGTTATATTAAAATGTTTCAATGATCACATAGAGGATCCTCAAAGTTCTTTAAATGAACTCTTGATTTATACTGTTCAGAGAATGCTGAGTACATATAAAATAATTCTTTAAGGGTATAGCATCCACAATATGTTGCAGTCAATGATTCATTGAAAAAAGTACAATTCATTATATCAGTGATGAGTTGTTTGTTTATACATACAGACAATTGATTCTGTATCTTAAAGCTCTGACACAAAAAAGAGAGATGCCCAATGGCAAATAATTATTTTAAAGCTTCCATTTCCTAAATTATATATGAAGGTGATAATGGCTGTGCTCCCAAACTTCTGACTCCAACGTTTACCTATCTTTCTACAGATGCCAACTTACCTGCTTCACTTTTAATTTCACATATATCAATATGTAGCCTTTTATATGGGACAACTAGACTCTCATGTTGATTACCAAGATTCTAATTTCATTCTGATGACCTTAGAAAGGGATAGGTCTACAGCAGCATAACTTTGGCAGCTAAAAACCATCATCTCTTAGATCTGAAAAGGTAACTACAAAGAAGCACTTTGCCAATTGCAGAGATATGTTTATGTTAAGAAAAATAATTATTTTCTTTAACAAGAAATAAAAGTCACCATCTGGGGACTGCTCTGAATATAATTTATAATCCAAGTCCTTTTATGGGAACATGTAAATATAAATTATAAGTACATATAAACAATTTTATATTAGTCTGAGGTGGCCTTTGCTTGATGGTCTTGTATTTTCTTTGTGGACCAAACTAAGAGTTCATTTCCTTGGAGTTTGCGTGGCTTCTTCTTATCATGTCTGAATATTCTGCTAAAGGGTTCCAAGCAGTGAACAAGTTTAGCTGTAATTAAGGAGTTCTATAATTAGTGAATATGTATCACAAGAAATCAGGTTAACATCTTCTGCTTCATCTTTGGAGATGGTATATTTTCCACCACACCGGCAGTTCAGTGAAAAGGAATGATCATCTTCATTCCAAGACATTTCTTCAAGATATACTTTAGCATCTACTGGTCCCATATTTCGTAGCTCATCATCATGCCGCTGCAGGTCATACTCTTTTTTTGTCTCTTCATTCCCTAGAATTTTCCATGCCTGATCAATGTTGATGAACTTCTGTATATATTCCTCCACCATTCCTGCTGGCACATCTGTACTTTGTTTATCTGGATGATACATTAATACAAGTTTTTGATATTTTTGTTTTAGGTCAGCCACATCTTCAGATGGGTCTGCTCCCAAAATACTGTACCAATCCTTTTTCGGTGTCTGCTTAAACGCCATCATTACTTGAACAAGAAATGATCTTTCTAGATCAGCAGCCCAGTCATATGCAGGTACCTTTCCCAGGTTTCACATATGATCGGCCTTATTACCTTTCTTATGTAACTGTAACTCCTCTGTACAGCACCTTTACAACAAAACAATTTAGAAAATAATGAAAGTATTACATTCCAGACCCTCTTCCCTGAGCAAGTGTCATTTCTCTACCTCCCCAAGCTATGTTCAGGCTGTCTTTTACTTGAAGTATATGTGTTATCATCTTCTAGCTTTTCCTGTTCTTGCTGGAGCAATGTTAGTAATAAAACTTTATCGTATCTAGGCATCAAGTTGAATTATGTCAAATCACTGTATTAGAAATTAACAATGCAAGCTGGGAGCCGGTGTCTCAAAGCCTGAAATCCTAGCTATTCAAGAGGCTGAGATCTGAGGATAATGGTTTGAAGCCAGTCCAGGCAAAGTCTATGAGACTCTTATCTCCAATTACCCAAAAAGCCAGAAGTAGAGCTGTGGCTTAAGTAGTAGAATTCCAGCCTTGAGTGAAAAAGTCTTGAGCTCAAACTCCAGTACCAATTCCCATTAAAAAAAGAAAAATTTAAAGTCTAGTATGTTATGGTTTAGCATATGGATTTATGTTTTCCAAAATCTTCCCACTAACATTATTTCACTTGATTTTCACAACAACCTGAAAAAAACAGGTGAACATAAGTCTCTGTATTGTTCATTTCTTGTTCAGTATCATCCAAGTGGAGGATAAAGCTGGAATTCAAATTTATAATCAGTTCTCCTGAAGCCATAGATTTCCATTTCAAACACTGAACACTGTCTACAGTGAAACCCTGCTCTCTTTCCCAGAATAACATTTTCAATTACTACAACTCAGATGATTTCAAATTGCTACATTGTATTTAAAAATCTATGCCCTAAAGATATGTAAATCAAGACACTACATAAATATCAATAAGTAGTAGTGTTATATACCTCAAATAACCAAGTGAATCATCACTTTCAAGTTTTAATTTAGCCAAAAACATCCTTTGTGTATGATACATAGTTCAGTACATTATTCATAAAAAATATTCCACAATCTTCTCAGGAAATTCAATTAAGCTAATAAAGTTAGGGAGCAGTTTCAGATCATGAAAGCAAATAAAAAGTACTAGCAGGAGCCGTCTCATCTGTAGCTAAAAATTCTGCAATTTCAAGCCATAGTGCCTAGAGCAAATTCATCAAGTCACATCCTCTTCGTGTTCCCGAGGAAAAACAGCCAACCATGCCAATGGCTACTTGTATCTGGATTCTTTTGTTTTAAATAATACTTTCAACATTCATGTTGCCTAAATCTATAGCCCATTTATTTTTGTGGCTTACTAATATATCCCATGCACAAAAAGGTATTTATCCACTGAAGAGTTCATAGGCATAAGGACTGTTTGAATTCACAATTATTATGAGTGAAAGAGAAGAAGAATTTGTGTTTGATCTTTGGGTGAACATGCATGCCAATTATTCTATAACAAGTATCTAAAAATGGTAGATGAACATTAAGAAGCCACTAGCTTAGGCATAGTAGTGCATACCTGTAATCCCAGCTGAGTGGGAGGCCCAGGAAGAATAGATAGGAGGGTTGTGTTCAGAGGCTGACCAAGATTAAAAAGTTCAAGACCATTTCTAAACATAAACTAAAACAAAAGGCTGGGAATTTGCTTCAAGAGGTAGGGTACTCGCTAGCAAGTATGAGGTCTTGAGTTCAAATCTACAAAACAATAATAAATTACTAAACTTGCCAGGTATAATGGTGCACACCTGAAATCCAAGAACTCAGAGAATTAAAGCAGGGCAAATCATAAATTCAAGGCCAGCCTGGTTACATAATGAGTTTTCAAGGCTAGACTGAGATTCATAGAGAAACATGTGTTTCAAAAAATTAATAAACAATAAGTAAATATTTATCCAAGGTAAGACACATAATATGAAGATTTTTTTTCCTGAGCATTTTAGTTGCTCCAAAGTCTAGCCAGCATTGGTGTATACACTCATTTCAGGGTTAGCTACTCTGTGTATATGGTAATAATTGCCTGATCACTAATAACATTTAGTATCTTTTATGTGCTTATTGGCTATTCAAATGGCTTATATACTTCTTTGCTGATGGGTCTCGTGACTTTTCCTCCATTTTAAACTAGATTTTTGGTTTGAAGCATCACTTACAAAATTGTTATGTATACTGCATACAAACCTCTTTTCTTTCTTTTGCAGCTCATGTTGGTCTCAAATTCATGGGCTTAAGTAAGTGATACTTTCCAATTCATCTTCCCAAGATGGTAGAACTACAGGGGTATACAACCATGCCAGCAGCACATAGTGCTTTAGAATAGGGATTCCTTTTATATTTTCCTGATTATTAAATGACAAGAATATAGCTGCAAAGAAGACCAATTAATTGTGTCTTTAGGGTTGTTATATTGTATGTTCTAACATAATGTTGCTTAACTTCAGATGACAAGGGATGTTTCTTCGGATAAAATTCCTATAGGTTGGTTTTTACACTTATCTTTATAATCTATATGAAGTTTATTTTTTTTAGTATTCTTGTAAGGTAAAAGTTAGAATTAGTTACTTTGTTATGTACATATTCAATTACTGTAGTATATTTGTGAAATTTGCCATTTTACCATTATTCTGCTTTTATCAGAAATTACTTGATCATTTATGAGGAGGTTTATAATCAACTCTAAATATGGTTTCACACATTTATAAGTACATCTCTTCAAAATATCATGCTATCTGTATTATTTTAGTTTTATACATTGGAAACTATACTAATTTCTGAAGTAATATAATATTTTCAAGCTTGCTCCTTTTCCTATTTTTCTGCCTATTCAAAAATAATGTCTGGGAATCTGATTGGAATTCTGTTGCATCTATAGATGAACCAGGTTGACTTTATATCTATCATTTCTGAACTTTCAGATTTATTAATTGACTTTGTACATATTTCCAATTGCTTATATCTCTAATTTTTCTCAATAATGTGTTGTAGCTTTCAGAGTACACACATCTTTAACATAATTTCTTAAATTCATTAGGGAGTATTTATTATTTTTGAATGAATGCAATGCTAACTTTCACTACCCAGATTTGTATTTAGGTAAAACTACACTTGGGGTGGGGGTGCTTTTTGTTGTTGTTGTTGCTCATGGGGCCTGAAATTCTGGGCCTGGGCACTATTCCTCAGCTCTTCAGCTCAACAATAGCACTCTACCACTTGAACCACAGCGCCACTTCTGGCTTTATCTGCTTATGTGGTGCTGAGGAATCGAACCCAGGGCCTCATGCATGCAAGACAAGCACTCTACCACTGAACCACCTTCCCAAGCAGCCCCCTGTTTGTTTTTTTTATGTGTTTTGTTTTTAAATTCTTGTTGGTACATTGGAGTCTTATTCATAAATTACTGTTACTGTTCTTGCTAAGAGTTATTGCTCTGAAACATACCTCTTCATATTTACATTGCCCTTGCATCTTGCTTTCCAATTTATTTCCTTATCTACTTATTTACTTTCTTTTGGCAATATTGAGTCCTTGTTCTTCTTAGGCTGGTGCTTTACCGCCGAGCCACGCTTGACTCCTGCTTTTCTGATTCTTTTTGAGGTAAGGTCTTTCTCCCCGCACAGGGGTGGGCCTGCTTACTTTTAGATTTCTTGTTGTCACTAGAATTATAGAAACTATCCCATTCAGCTCTCCTCCATTAATATGGACTTTTGTGGACTTTCCTAACTGGGCTGAACTCAAACCTTGATCCCACCATTTCCAGTCTTCCAAATAAGCAGGAAAGTAGGAGTGAGAAACCAGTACCGAGCTCATTCTCTTCTGTAAGATCTATTTCCTAGTTTTACTTTTAATTTATTTTGCTTTAATAAATAGGTCCTTTATAAGAGTATAAAGTTGATCCTTGCTGCTTATGTAATTTAACAAAATCTGTGCCATTTGCATATTAAGTTATTTAATGCAACGTGATTTTGATCTATTTCATAAAATGTGTTGAGATTGCTTAGGATGATAACATTTTTCTCTTTATTTGGAAATTTTGACAAAATAATTTCTTTGCAAGAAATTTCACAGCTGTTGTTCCATAGAATGCAATGTGCAGTTAACTTTTCTTTTTTTTAACATTTAGCCATTGTCCCAATTTATTTATTTATTTATTTATTGTGAAAATACTGTACAGAGGGGTTACAATTACATGAGAAAGGTAATGAGTACATTTCTTATCAAGCATTGTAGCCTCCTCCTTTGTTTCCCCTTCCCATTCCTTCCTATCCCCCTCATCCCCCGCCCATGCCAAAGTTGTAAAGTTCATTTTTCAACATAAAGTCTTGTACATCTCATTGTTGCAATGGGTCCACCTGTATCCCTATTTAAACATTTTGTTTATTCCCTTCCCCTCCACAAATTATACCAATATCAAATACAGTGAAAACAGGGGTTATACCATGGGGGAGGGACATACAAAGCAACAAAGAAATCATCTGAATGATCACAAACAAGACTACACTAAAGCTACCAGCACAACTGTGTTTATTGCAGCATTATTTACCATAACTTAGATATGGAACCATCCCAGATGCCCCTCAGTAGATGAATGGATCAAGAAAATGTGGTATATATACACACTGGAATTCTATGCCTCCACCAGAAAGAATGACATTGCCCATTTGTTATGAAATAGAAAGACCTGGAAAAAATTATATTAAGTAAAATAAGCTGAGCCCAAAGAAACATAGGTCCCATGGTTTCCCTTATTTGCAGTTAACTTTTCAACGTCATAATTATTACTTTTATTGCCAACAAGAGTTACTATAGCAAATGTCATGAAATATCTGTGAAATTTCCCTTGTTTATGAATTACTTGGTATCTTCTTTATTGATCTGTAGTTTGCACAGAATTATTTTTTAATGTTTTCTATATTATTTTCATTTTGTGGTATACAGTTACATAAGTCAAACTTGTTACCCCCTCCCTCATTTTTCTCCCACTTTCTGTTGCCCCCAATGCTCCCCTCCCGCCAGTTGTACAGATCATTTCCAAGACATGGACATAAGAGGTTTTTCTTTGTTGTTGTTTTTAATGTACTTTGTGATTTTTTGTTTGTGTGTATGTGTGTTTTTCACCACTATGGTTTATCCTCTGTTGTTACTGTATTCAACCTTGGTGCCCTGGATATGGGATGTACATTTATCTGAATTAGGGAAGGGAAGGGGAACAACAAAATGGTGAGACAAAGGACAAAGGGTAACCAATACAACAGCGATACTCACAAGACAATATGTTAGAAATGATTTGCACAGAATTCTAAGAACAATTGTGGCTAAGATTATATGGTACTTTTCTTCTTAGTGTTATTTAATATTTTATTTGGAAGGTCTTAAATATAGAAAACAACTCTGTAATTCCAAAGAGAAAGAAAGTTTCACCAAGTCTAGCACTCTTGGCCATCACAAAGGAAACAAAATAGTCTTTGCCTTGAAAAGGTGCATTAAGAAGTTCCTAAAATATTAGCATTGTCATCCCCTTGAGCAAGATTTATTCTTGCTTTGGGATTATATTTTTAACCATCAGAAGGTAATCATTTCTCTGTCAGGTTAAAATGTCACAAAGCAAACAACCTTTCTTAAAACATCAATCTTTTCGGCAAAAGAGGTGAATAAAACATAAAGATAAAGATGGATCTCCTCAAGAGTTATTTTCAAACACTCAAAAGACCCTTTTTAGAGTTTATTTATTAGCACTGTCAAACATGAATGCAGCTGATTATTTCCTGTGTTTGCTTTCTGTGACTACAGCTGAGAAGCATGGACTGGGTTATTTATAAAGAAGAACTGCTTGTTCAGCTCAGGCTTGTATAGTTTGAAAGGTCCAAGAGCATGGTAAGGCCATTGGTAAAATTGTTTGTACACCGTGTCATAGCCTTGTGCTTCTGTGTTCTGGTAAGTTTTAAATAAATGGCAAGTCTTTGCCCTATGCATTTCATAGTCCTCTTTATGTGTAGCATATGGCTATGAATATGTTTCTCTTTTCTCAATTTCCCTTATTATTTCTCCTCCTTCAGAGGAACTAGTGCCTTCCTTGAATACAAAGATCTCACTTGCTTTCTTTTTATTCCAAACTTGGTTTAATACCAAAATCAATGCAAGCACATTTTAGGCAGTCAATAAAAGCTTATTAAATGAATAAACATATAGATTTTTGCAAAAACCTTTGTGGAAGGTGCCTTATCTATTCCAATTTCTTCTTTTACAGATGGCATTGAAATTATGACAAATAAATTATCTGTGTTTGGAACTGATTAACTGTTTGTAGTAGAACTCACAGGCCCTAATTTGTAATAACATACATTTTTTTGCAATCAAGTAAATTGCCTAGGTAATATTAATTTTGTAAATACCTACTATGAAATTAAATTATGTGATTAAAGCATGATAATTTTGTACTAGACTGGGAAGTGATGACCCCTCCCTACAATAAGAGATATAATTTCTGTTAAAGAATAAAAAATACTACAAGGCCTTACCGCTTTTTTTTTATTGTGAAAATACCATACAGAAGGGTTACAATTACATGGCAAGATAATGAGTACATTTCTTATCAAGCATTGTTGCCTCACACTTTGTTTCCCCTTCCCATCCCTTCCCATTTCCTACCCACCCTCCCCTTCCATCCCGCACCCCCTCCCGGCCAGAGTTGTAAAGTTCGTTTTTTGACATAATGATTTGTACATCTCATTGTTGCAATGGGTCCGCCTGAATCCCTATTTAAACGATTTGTTTTTTCCCTTCTCCTCCCCAAATCATACCAACATCAAATACAGTGAAAGCCGGGTTATACCGTGGGGGAGGGACATATAAAGCAACAAAGAAATCATCTTATAAATATGTTAGAAACAATAGCATGAAAGAAAAAAAAACATTTGAATACTTATCTTGGGGTTCATTTCACCTAACATCATCTTATTTGACCTTTTCTGCTTGTTTCAGACATATACTAGTTATTGCAAATAAGGGAAACCATGGGACCTATGTTTCTTTGGGCCTGGCTTACTTAATATAATTTTTTCCAAGTCTTTCAATTCCCAACAAATGGGGCAATGCCATTCTTTCTGATGGAATCACTTTGGAAAGTAGTATGGAGCTTCCTCAAAAGACTCCACATAGAGCTCCCCTATGACCCAGCAATCCCACCTTTGGGCATTTACCCAAATGATCACAAACAAGACCATACTAAAGCTACCAGCACAACTATGTTTATTGCAGCATTATTTACCATAGCTAAGATACGGAACCAACCCAGATGCCCCTCAGTAGATGAATGTATCAAGAAAATGTGGTATATATACACAATGGAATTCTATGCCTTCTACACTTGTTTTTTGTTTTTGTTTTTGTTTTTTGGTCATTGTGGGGCTTGTCTGAGCATTGTCCCCAAGCTAAGCTCAAGGCTAGCACTCTACCACTTGAGCCACTGAGCCACTTCCAATTTTCTTGTGGTTTATTAGAGATATGAGTCTCATGGACTTTCCTGCCCAGGCTGGCTTTGAAGCCCGATCCTCATATCTCAGCCTCCTGATTAGCTAGGATTACAGGCATGAGCCACTGGCGCCCCACCCCATCTTGTTTTGATAATCCATAATTCTTCGGTTCTTTTTATTCCAAATTTATTCTTAAGAAAATAGCATGTGAAGAAATAAAAAATAGACAAAAAATATATTATTTTTTCTAACAAAGCTATGGCTTATGAAGAGAGAATGGATCTCCCAAGGCCACAAAGTTAGTGGAAAGAATTGACCACAAACATCATTCTTTTGTAATTGAGCAAAGATGCCTCTCTTCACACAGGAGAGATAATGGCACCAGTTAAATATTCATCTTGGCAAGTTCTAAAGGTTTTGCTTTTGCTAAGCATTGTTTTAACTAATTTCCCTTTAAGGAAAATTACTCTAGTGAGGACACTTTATTCTTAAAGTGGAACACAGATTGTTGATTTTTGGATATTGTGTCAGGAAAGACAAAGTTTCGTCCAACTACAACTATTTCTGGATTTTTAATTAGATCCTAGCCTTTGAAATTGAACATAGTCCTCTTCTGGAAGAAAAAAAAATATGGCACAATGAGCTATTGAGTTAAAGTCAAGAGATCTGAACTCTATCCACCCAACACTTGGAGTTACTTGCTATGTGATTTTAGGCTTATGTGGTACCCACTCTAGAGAGGGTCTTGCTTATAAAACTTGGAACACAGTTCCAAAGAGTATGTGAGATTGTACCATCAATATACACAAACACATGGGATATTAAACATTAAAGCAACTGATGACTAAAGTGTTTTGTAAAATTTGACACCTAACTTTTAGAAAAATCTGATTCCCCAATGCAAAAATCTGCTTTCATCCATTCAAAATAAAGACAATTTTATGATAGTCTGCAGTATCTTAGATTGTTGTGAGTATGCATGAGAACTTTAAGGGAAAGGCTTGTGTAAAAAACAAATGTCATTAGTTGTTCTATAAAGTAAAACATTGGTTAACACAAGAACCACTCTAGGGGCTGGGAAGGTGGCTCAGCGGTAGAGCCCTTGCCTTGCATGCATGAGGCTGTGAGTTCGATTCCTCAGCATCACATAAGCAAAAAAGAAAAAAGCCGGAAGTGGTGCTATGGCTCAAGTGGTAGAGCACTAGCCTTGAGCTGAAGAGCTGAGGGACAGAGCCCAGGCCCAGAGTTCAGGCCAATAACTGGACCCTCCCCCCCAAAAAAAAGAACCACTCTATTGAACTCAGTTATTTTTCATGATTCCATAAGATTTTTACACAAAATTCTTAATGGAAATATATTTTGGTCTATAATGTTATAGATGGAATTATCTTTGATATATGTTTATTAACAATTTATGCCATACAAGCAATGAACAGATCCTTCAGTATGATCCCATTATGACTTAAATCCTTATAATGAGTATAATTTACTCCATTTCAAAATGGAGTCATG
The DNA here is from genome assembly GCF_000151885.1 of Dipodomys ordii. NCBI lineage: Eukaryota > Metazoa > Chordata > Mammalia > Rodentia > Heteromyidae > Dipodomys > Dipodomys ordii. The sequence goes on from NW_012267261.1 coordinate 3,182,728, forward strand.
TGTCTATCTCTCCAATTAAACTTTAATGAACTTTAAAGTTAGTACTTGTGTTTTTCTTATTAAATGAACTTGTTTAGGTATTTAATATATGTTAGATGAGATTTAAGTTAGTTCTTTATCTGTTATAGATTAAGAACTTGAAAAAAATGAATTATCAAGTATGGCAGATTTTGTACACAATGCATTTCCACATTTGGGTGTGGGGGGGTGTTTGTTTATTTCTGACATCAGACCTGGAACTTGGACTCAATGCTTGGGCACTGTCCCTTAGTATATTTACTCAAAGTAGCACCCTAATACTGGAGCCACACTTTTACTTTCAGGTATTTGTTGGTTAATGGGGCACAAGAGTCTCATAAACTTTACCTGGGACTGGATTTGAAATAGGATCCTCAGATTTCAGCCTCCTGAGCAGCTAGAATTATAGGCATGAGCCACCAGTGTCAGCTTCCCATTTCAGAAATTTGATCCTCTTCCCTTACTGCATGTATCCTATCTTAACAGGCTTAGGAATGGTGAGCCCACCCCCATGCCCACTACTTTTTTCAAGAAGTAAATGTAGGTTTTAACCAATAGTGGGATTCTATTTGCTTTGCCAGTGATTAATTTAGGCCTGGGGAAAAATATAGCCCTGGTGGATAGTCTTTTTATAAAAGAAAGACCTTTGGGATGTTCAACAACAATTTTCTCCCAATAGTCAGAGGTTAGAAGATCTGGGAGATGAAATTCTTAGTAGCTTAGAAGATGAAAGAAATGAAATTGTTTTGTTTCTTCATTTTCTGTTTGATCCCTATCTCCCTTCCTCTCTTTCCTTCTTCACATTTCCCTCTCTAGCACCACAAAGTTACTGGAACTGTCAGCTTTAGCATCACATTATTATTATATACATTGTCATGGCTTGTGCCAATTCAGTGAGCTTCTTTATCACTCACAGTGTGACAGTCAAAAGTGTCCTACCAGAAACAGAGTTTAAGTTATAGAGCATTCATACATGTGGTTGTTTAAGGCACACATTCATTAGCTGGGTGGAAGATATTTATAGTCAGTATTTCAAAAGGATGTACATAGAAATTGAATAATTAAATTGGATATTTAGACTAGATTTTTTTTCCCACCCAGACTCTTGTCTTCTCTCTTCTTTTGTATGTCTGGGTGGGGGAGAGGATAGAGTGACAGAGGAGAAAGAGAAGAGAAAGGAGAAAATTGAATTTTTGAAGTTTTGTATTTGTGGAGAAGGCTGATGAAAATTGAAAACATTGCTCCATCCATGAAACCAGACAATCTCCCACAAAAGGAGAATTCAAAAGACCTGGAAAAATTACAATATGTGAAGGAGGTCAGGCCCAGAGAGACATAGGACACATATTTTCCTTTTTATGTGGAAGCTAGATTTACTTTATAAATGTATAAAAAACATATTTAGTGGTGTTTAAGTATATGCAAATGCATGAACTGAAATATGGTAGATTCAAGAAAGAACTCAAATTGTGTAATTCCTAGAACAGCAAAGTCAAAGTTCAGCAAATAAAATACCAGGAAGAGCATGCTTGAAAGGGGTGGCATTAGGTCAAGTTACACAGGATAGATGGATGAAGAGGAGAAAGGAGGGCAATTCAGTCAAGAATTATATATATATATAGAGAGAGATTATATATGTATACATATAAGCATACACACACACACACACACACACACACATATATATATATATATATATATATATCTTACAAAATTAAGAAAAGTGAAGGGGTGGTAAGGGGAGAGATAGATCAGAATATTGAAGAGGGTGACAAATGTCAAGATACATTGTATTCTTACAATAAAATTAAATTTTAAAAAGATACATTGTATTCACAAACTGCTTTGCTAAAGGGAAACTCCTCAGTATAACTACTTGCAGATAAAAAAAGAAAACAAAAGCAGTCTAGCATGAGCAGGCCCTAAATTCAAAACCCTGTACTGGCAAGAAAAGAAAAAAGCCAATTTATAATAAAAAATATATAATTCCCATGTGTCACAGTTACTTCTCAAAATGAGTTACTGCCTGTGCAGACAGTTTAGGAGCATAAAAGCTGAAAGTTAGAAAGTAAAAGTTTCTGACTGTTGATTACATCAGTGTTCTTTCTATTAGAATCCATTTGGGAGTTTGAAAAACTAAAATCTCATTCTCACTCCAGATTCATGCAGCCAGACTTAGGTCACATCCAAATACCAAGCATACTCAAACCAAGACATTGTGGACAACTATTAATTGACTATCTTAAGATACAGTAGGTAGTAAGCTTCTGTGTGCTTTTAATGAGAATGTAAGAAGTATCAAAAGGGAAAAATAAGAGAAGGAAGACATTGTGCAAACAACTGTAAAGCTGGAAGGCAAAGGTGCACTCAAGTGATCTTTTGTGTTTAACAAAGTAGAGTAGCCAAATCTAACACAGTGTAACCTTTCTTGTGTGCAAAATACATTTATGATGCTGAGAAAACAAGCTGTGAAAGTTAGTCCACAGATATCTAAGCTACCTTTTGCTGCTCTGGAAAAAAGAAAAGTCCATTACTGTATCATGCAGAATTTTCTACAGAACTGAACTAGAGATTCGATATGAATTCCATGATTCTCTTGGCAAAATAAAAGTTTTCAGGATAAAAGGAAAAGAATACAGTGAGAAGTGCTAGCAGCTACCTGTGAGGAGAGTCCCCTAATACTATTTCATTGTTAAATTTTATACAGCAATTCATCTATGGCACACATTTCCACGACTTTGAGTTAGATATCCATTCAGTTACTAAGGAAGAACCCAACTGGAAATATATATATATTTATATATATATATCTTTTAATATTACATTTATTTATTTATTTGCACTTAATCTCAGGGGCTGGGCTTTTATGCTCAAGGCTAGCATTCTACCACTTGGGATTTTAGTAGTTAATTGGAGATAAGAGGCTAACAGATTTTCCTGCCTGGGCTGGCTTTAAACTACAGTCTTCAGATCTCAGCTTCCTGAATAGCTAGGATTACAGGCATGAGCCACTGGCCCCTGGCCATTACATTTTAATGAACTTCTCCAGAAAGAAATGAGTGAAGAAATGCTCAGCTCAGGTTATTTTTCTCCTACAGATTCAAAAGAGAGATCTAGATGGAAATTCCCAAATAAAAAACTGGGATTGTTAAAGGATCAGAATGTCCAAAGGCTCCCTAAAGTGTTATATTCCATTCATCATTATCAATTCATTAACATGAATGAGTGGGAAACTGGTTCTTTTTGAAAGAACCAATACCTACTAAGTCTACAGGCTGAACAAAACTGAGGTGTCCTTAAAAAACAGAGGCTTCTGGAAAATGTTTTTGAGTATTGTTTCCAGACTTTGGATTTATCATCTGCTCATCAGAACTGCCACATCCCTTCTGGAAGTTCAGAAGAGTGAATTCTGCAAATAAGTTAATGTCACTGGAAAGAACAGATAACATTTTTTCCTTATTCCATCATGCTTATTGTTCCAACCCAAGTATCAGGAGCAAGCATATATGTACAAACAAACATATTTAATACCCATATAGATAAACATAGTCATGTCAGGTAGCAATGGGGCTATATTTTTTGAATTGTGCCATAGTATGGATATCATTGTACATCGTAAGAGAAATCAGATTGGTCTACAACACTACTAAGCAATATAACCCTAAGGGACCACCATTGTATATATAGTCTGTTTCTGGATGAAAACCTTATGTGGAGGATAAATAAAACAGCTAACTTGGCTAAAGAATACTGGTAAACTCTTGTCTCTCTGGCCACTGGTGTGAACTGTTCTAGGCTTAGTGAGGATGGTTTGGAGCTTACCCCCTTGTCCCTATTTCAAGGCAATCAGAAAAGACTAAAAGAGGATGAAGGCTTTCACAGTGACTTCTTTCTTTCTCACACTATGCTCCCATACTGTCTAATTAATCTAAACATCTGAGACTCTCACATCTGATATTCCAGGCCAAGAAAATAAGATGATTTCCAATTGTAATGTTTCCTTTATGGATGGAACTTGGAACATCCCTGGAGCTAGAGAAATATAAAACAATGGAAAGTCACCTCAAGTCAAAATTGCACAACCAAATCATCTCCCCTCCAATCACTTTCTGTGTGTCATTGCTTTCAGGAGATTCCAGAGTCCCTTCATGGTTCATTTTAGGCCACTGTTTGAAATTATACACACACATATATACAATATTAATATATTGTTACATTAAGATATTTAATACAATGATGCATAGATAATGCATATTATCTATGCATCTTTGTATTTAAAAGCATTTTGAAGCTTACATAATATTTTTAAATATTGTTATCATATTAATAAATATCTAAGCTGGGCACTGGATGCTCATGCCTGTAATCCTAGCTACTCAGAAGGTTAAGACCTGAGGATTGCAGTTCAAAGCCAGCCCAGGCAGGAAAGTCTGTGAGATTCTTATTTTCAACAAACCACCAGAATACCAGAAATGTCACTGTGGGCTTGGGGGGGGGGTGGAAGGTGAGAAAGTTAAGATGAGCACCTCCCTTGTGATGGGGCCCATGCCTTCATCTAAAGGCATGGAAACAGCTGTATGTAGAGAGGGTAGAGGGAGTTGTTTCTAATCTCCCAAGGAGCAGAAGAGAGGCTGTGGGCTGAAAGCCCATGGGGAAACAATCCTATAGTGTCCAGTCTTAGAACGGTTTCTTGAGAACCATCCTCCAGTGGGAGCCTCAGAGAGCTATAGAGTACCTTCTGCTCACATGAGCCTCCTCACTCTTCCCAACATGTCCAAGTCTGAACATGGGGTGGGCAGTCTCTGTCTGGGAGCCCTCTCAGCAAGGGGCTGTGGAGGGGCTCAGGAAGGAGAGCTCAGGTTTATACTCTGTTTCCTATCCAACAGCACACAGCATCCTGTGATCCATGCTGGCAATGTGGCTGATTAAGTATCCTTAGGGTTTCTGCCAGTCCAAAGACATGGGCAACCTGAATAAGCTGTTGGCCTATGTGCTGCCCAAAATGCCCTCCTCAAACAGGGCTGTCCATGTTCACCTCCTCCTCACCCAGCTGGAGAAGCTGGAGAACAAGGAGGCAGACAGAGGATTCCTTAGGCAGGTGCCTGACAAAATGCAAGTTGGCATGGAAACTGGTCTTTCATGGGGTGAGAATCTCAGGGGCTGGTGATTGGCCAGTAACCATTTGTAAAACCCAGTCAAGGAAGACATCCAGTCAGAGGTATTCTATGTCAGACAGTATCTATTCTGAATGGAGAATCTAAGGCATAGGACCTGATTATGAACACCATAACTCTTCTTGAAGGGTCAGTCCCACCTCAACTTCTAGAGCTCCCTCCATCAACAACAGTAGATCTGTTTCCAATTCTTAGAACTGGGGCTACACACAGCACCTGCTCTTGAGATCAAGGTAGAGGAACAGTCAGTGGTGTCAGCAGATGTGATTCACCAGCTCCAGAAGAGAATCTGATGCTGCCAAGGACTCTGTGGTAATGCAGCATGTGTCATCTGTTTAATAAGGATCAGAACATCTACCTCCTCTGGGCCTCAAGATGATTCTGGTCACCCACCCTTCTAAGTCCGTGTTACATAAAGAACTTTGTTAAAACTGTAGGTGCAAATGTATGTATGTATGTATGTATGTATCATTTTATTCATTCATTTGTGCCAGTTCTGGGGCTTAGTATCACACTCTGACTTGGCTTTCTCACCCAAGGCTCATGGTCTACCCCAAGTCACACTTTCACTTCAAAGAACAATTGTGTCTTGAGTATTTGGAACAATTCTATGGTTGTGCATCTTGGTAAATTTTAATTATGGAGAAAGGAGATTAGATTGATGAAAGTTTATTTGATACAGAAACAGCAGCTTCTTAGAAGTGTAGATGTTCCTATTCCTAGGAATTAACTATTAAGACGTAGGCCAAACCTTGTTAGCTGGTCTTGATTTTCAGTCCCTGCTTTCCTAGCCTTTGAATGTTATTTTGAGTCTATCTCACCCTCTTTGTTGGTTTCAGCAGCGGTGTTATTATTTCTTTCTCAAATTCCCTTCAACATATTATCTTTCAACATTTTTCTTTACCACCTAACACTGAATTATCCACAGGATGTTAGCTTAGATGTTTTTGTTTTTTGTTTGTTTTTCAGGTTGACTTCTTATAATCAGATTGAGTTTCTCTATAACATGCATCTGTATGTCTTTGGTCTTTCCTTCATTGTAATAATGTTTCTTTTCTCCATTAGATTTTTATCTTAGTACTCACAAATGCAGTTCCATATCAGTGTGTCTCTCCCTTTTCCCTCATGTGTTTAGCACAGAATTTGGCATAGACAATAAATATTTGCTAAATGACTCTATTAGCTATAATATTAATTCACCAAATAATATCTTATATTTGAACAGATTAAGAAACCAATGATTACAGCAAATTAGTATCTCTCTACAATCATCCAAGCTAATAAATACTCAGCAAATGATAACCAGTCAGATTTTCAAAATTGAATTTCAGTGTTCTTTTTGTCACACAAAATGCTTGATCTTAATGGCTCATATTATCACTTAAAGCTTGAACATTTGTGGATGTAAGCAATCTACCCATTGTCAATATGCTTTAGCCAAAAAAAACACCAGGAACATAAGTACATTTATTTAAAAAGTGGTTGTATTGCTTATTGCAACAAGGAAGAATACAAACCATGGGAAATGTAGTGATTCTTAGCAAAAGAGTTCAGTATAGGATGTAGACTTTGGTTTGGAGGGAAATTTGAGAGGAGGCTGAAAGAAACAAGGGTTTCAGAAAGTAAGGAAATTCTGATTGGACAGCTTGACCAACCTTCCATAGGTAGAGAGGAGGTTATAATGATGATAAAACTATACTAGATGAAGCAGCAACTGGCATTTCTTTAGGCCAAGAAAAGAAGAAGTTTGATATTTGGTATTTGGTACTGTGTGAGCTTCTTATTTGTCAGTGCTCAGACAAAATAATGAACTAGCCTTACTTTTTCTCATGGTCTCAGTGTAACCTTGACTCACATTAAGATGCTGTGAAATTTATATTTTATAGTAAAGCAATATTTTTAGCTATGGAGTGTGGAAGATCAGACCAGTTTCTGAAAGACAGTAACTTCTCTTTTATTTTCTTTCTTTCTCCTTAATATTTAAAGCAAAAAGACTCAATGCAGTTAGAGTTATACAAATTCACTGGGGGATGGGATAATAAATTTGAGACTGAGGAACACTCCAGTGAGTGTTCCTTCTCTGAATAGAGAGAAAACACTATCACAGTGGTACTGATTACTGAATGACAATTATCTTTAAAGCAGGAAAAAGAATTAGGAAAGTAAAAAAATGGAGGGTTGTCAGAGCATCAAAAGCATTGTTCTAACATTTTTTAGTGTAAGTGCAAATAAGCTTATACAGGAGAACTGTCATAGTTTACTCAGGCACTTATGACTGTGATTGAAGTAGGTATGGTGACTCATCCCCTATGTCTATATTCAACAAAATGGACTAATTCCTCCTCGGTCCAGAAATACCATTAGAAGGAAGTGATGATAATCATCTAACCCCAGGTCATGTGGCCTTCTCAAGGCAGGCTGCCTCAGTCACTGACTGATAGGATAGTATAAATATCCATCTGGTCCTCTTACCCCATCTCAGGATATTTCTGAACTTCCATCCCAGTTTCATCACTTTATGCAATTTTTCCAGGGCTTCTGTTGAAATGATATCAAAATTCAATTAAATACTGGACCCCCTTACTTCCTTTCATGGGAACTGGTGTCCAGAACACTCCATAATAGAATATTTCCATAAATCCCAGAGGAGGAATGGGAAGGTGCATAACCAGTGGCCATTTTCACTGCTAATGAGGATGAATTAGGAAGTTGTCTCCTACAACAAATCTGACTTCAGCAGCTGTTGACTTCTTGTCACACTCATCACATTTACTTCCAAAGGCCCTAGTTTTGTATGCTCCTTGTACTGACTTGTGCTACTGGCTTTCCATTTGCCAAGGCCAAAGTTGCTCTTAGAATAACATTGTAACAACTTTATCTGCCTCAATAAATCCCAGCAATGGTTAGACAAGTGGCCATTCATGCTCAGTGGTTTAAGAATCTAACTCAATTCACAGCTATGCTTCCCTAGAAACAAGCTTACCACAGGTTGTCTGGATCAGGATTCCTGAATGGCATTCCCGTAAACTCCAAACAACCTTTCTAGTGCTAACTAGCCTTGTCACTTTTTCCTTCATGAAAGGTCTCCTCTTCCATTGTTTCTTCTTACTTTTCTACTTGCTCAGTCATGTCTTGTACCTATGAAACTGAACAGCGAGAGACCAAGAAAAGGACAAGTTTAATCTGAATGTTCAGGCTGTCAGCATGAAGACATTTTTTTCTTCTCAGCAGACAGTTTTTTGTTTGTTTGTTTCTAAAACAGATGATGACATACATGAGCCCATATGGGGAAGAGTTTCTAACAACTCTAGGAAGAAATATATGAGTCACAGTTCATATTGGATAACAACATGGGTTAACTTTTACCCATTGTAAAAGTAAATATGTTTTTCATAATCTAAGCATGGTGGTTTGCATTAGTTTTCATTTCAAATAAATGCAAATTTCTTTGAGTGTTAGCCTATTAACATAGGCATTATTACTTACATCTCACTGATACAGCATCCTGAAGATAATCTCAGTTTGAGTTTATTTTTCTTTATTTTGATTATTTTCAGCTTATCTTGGATCGTTTTGATTAACATAATGATCTTCCCGTGGAAGATCATGCACAGTGACTTGGGCTTTACTGCAGTATGGCAAGAAAACCAAAATAAAAACTTCTTTTTTGGGGGGGAGGATCTGGTTGTAGGGCCTGAACTCTGGGCCTGGGCGCTGTCCCTCAGCTCCTCAACTCAAGGCTAGCACTCTACCACTTGAGCCACAATGCCACTTCCAGCTTTTTTCTTTTTGCTTATGTGGTGCTGGGGAATCAAATCCAGGGCCTCATGCATGCAAGTCAAGCGCTCTACCACTGAACCACCTTCCCAGCCCCCAAAATAAAAACTTCTTAATGGAAGTCAAACTATTAGGTTTACCTGAAATTTATTTATAGTTAGACAAGAAGAGCAGTCCATGTTTTCTGATGCCTATCCTGGAAATCTTGTCTCTGAACTATGAATTTACGTCTTTCCAAATGGTTTCCATCTTTAACATAAGTAACAAGTAGAACAGGTTAAGGTGAAGGTATGACCTTGTCATTCAAATTGTAAACCCTTTATTCAAATTTGAACTAAAGGGCTGCTTCTTTTCTTGTTTTTTCTAAAGGGCTGTTTCTAAAATTACTATAGTCATTACAACTTGTACTCAAATATTTCTGTATGACTCTTTGCCATAATACCTTGTAAATCACACTCAATGGGCTTCATCCATTCTGTGTGTTTTTATGACATTTCTGTTTATTTCCCTTGTGAAGGATTTTTCTTCATTTCCTTTATTGTGTGAGCCTTTGAGGAGTACATGCCATGAAGTACTTATGATATTGAATATGTTGAATATAATTATTTGTGAATAGCACTAAATAATACCAAATATATATTAAAGAAACTAGTTGGATTGAATTCTAATTTAAGGTGAGATATACAAATTTGCATGAGTACATGCTTATATATAATCACATCTAAAACTTTCACAGTTTCATAATTTGTAGGAGAGAAATGAGAAGAAACATGTAATGATTTATGTATACTATACACATCCTATATAAAGATAAGGATGTATAACATGAAACACAATTATTTCTGAAAATTATAGCAAGAAAAATAAACTTCTACTAACTACAATTTATAGCAAAAGAACAGAGATTAGATGAATTTTTATGAAATATTATTTTAAATGATAAGTACCCAAACTCATCGTTATCTTGTTCATTAGTTTAGCAGAAAACATGAGATTAGTGTAAAATTCCAGATACCATGTGAAAAAAGCATTGGCCCTCAGGCATGCCAAGGAGAAATTAGTCTGTCCTAGAGGGAGTGCTGAGTGTTTGCATGTAAACTTTCTATACATAAATATACACATGCATACATAAGGATATATATATATATATATCACATGTTTATATAAAGAGACAGATATGCAATTATTGACATTTTTGAGGGATTAGAAAGGAGAAGAGTATTTGAGGGTGAGCAATACAGAAATATGTTGCATCTGTGAATGTAGATAGCTAAATCAAATTCAATGAAAGCTGTTGAATAATAAGGGGTTAAGAAGATGGGAAAGGGGTGAGTAGCCAAGTGAGTCAATCTGATTGTAAAATGCCATGTATAATTGTAAAATTCCCATGTGTAAAATACTACTGGAAAGTCCCTATGAACAATTAACATGTGTGTTAAAATGTCAAGAGAGTAAAACAGGCATGTGAAGAATTTCACTTCATAGTTTCTGTATTAGTTAATATTGTCCAAGATCACCAGTGGAGGTGGTACATGCCTGTAAGCCTAGCACGTGGATGGAGGTAAAGGGAGAAGGATCACAAGTTTGAGTCCTTTTGATTGCCTTTTTCAACATTATAAAGTTTTCATCATAGAGGTCCTTCACTTCTTTGGTTAAGTTAATTCCTAGGTATTTTATTTTTTTTGTGGGGCTATTACAAATGGACTTGCTTTCCTAATTTCAGCCACACTTTTCTCATTGTTGGCATACAGAAAAGCCATTGATTTTTGGGGGGTTAATTTTATACCCTGCTACTTTGCCAAAGTTTTGAATCAGCTTGAGTAATTTGGGAGTGGACTCTATGGGATTCTTTAAATACAAAATC
>NW_012267261.1:3196879-3222778 GCF_000151885.1 Dipodomys ordii
TGGATTATTCATTATCTGTTCTGTCCCCTGATTATCAAGATTGGGAATTGAGATACCCGGATTTGCCATTTTTGTTGTGTTTTTCCAGCTTACTCTGCCCATTTGAGATGAAAATAGCACCAGTTTTGTGCTAGAACACTATCTTAGGGTAAGCATCAACTAAAGTCTGTAGTTGTACAGTCAAAAGTCTGCTGATAAACTCTAGTTGAACAGATATATTTATTCAACATCAAACAACTATATGTTAATGGGCTATGAACCGCAAAGAAGAATTTGGAAAACCAGAAATTATTAGGTTTAGGGAGAAATGTGGGTACAAAATAGGAATAGATTGATGTGGGGAGGCACAGGGAGAGTTAACTAAGTCCTAATCTCAAAGCAGGAAATAGGTTGGGTAGGATGAAAGTAGAGGGAGAGAAAAAAAGAAGAAAGGGAAAGGGAAAAGGAAAGAGACCAGAAAAAATAGAAAAGTAAAAATTAATAATATTATATAGAATCGAAAACAATCTATTTAGAGAAGAACGTGAATATATTGAGAGAAGGGGAGGGATATAAAGGAGATGTGAAAAACTTAAAAACAAAAATGCTTAAAATATTATATAGGTATAAAGAGATAGTACTGCTATTAAGGAATTTAAGTCTCAGAGGTTTTGAATTGGGTAATAAATTTGTGGATTAAGTGTGTACACAATGGGGGATAGGGTCTAATAGTCAACTGCAGGTTTATCTGAGGATGTGCAGGACAAGAATTAAGTCACATAAAGAGGAACAAAAGAGAGGAAAAAGTGAATAGCATAAGAAAGGAAGAAAAGAAGTTCAGACTTTCAGTAGAGCTAAACTAAAAACAAAAAGATAATTAAAAAAGAAAAAAAAGAGAAAGAAAACACAAAAAGAAAGAAAAACGCAGACTCACGTATCCCTAAAATAAAAATTATAAGAGGGAAAAAAAAGTTACTGGAAAACAATTTTTTTCCAAAAAGCCAAAAATTAAAGATTAAAAAAAAGTTTTAGGAAAGAAAAAAATAATTTTTTTTATAAGGTACCAAAAAAAAAAAAGAAGAAAAAAGAAGTTCTTTGATTTTTTTGGGAGGGGTGGGAAAATCCTGTATCTCTCTTGTGTCAGTAACCAGCCTCTTGTTGGTGTCTCTGGTCTGCTTGTGGTCCTGTGGCTTGGTTGGTTTCTTAAGTCAGTTTGTTCGAACAGGCAGAAAAATGCTCTGCTTTACCCAGGATTTTGCGACCCTCCTCTCAGGCTAGTTCAATGGGAGGCAGATCTGCTTTGAGTATCACCAAAGAGGGGGATGCTGTGATGAGACTAGGTTCTGGGTAGAGTTGAGGCCTTTCAACAAACAGTAGCTTTTCCCTGGGGTTATTTTGTGAAAAGCTCACAGAGCCCAGCCTGGAGCCATTCTCAGGGTTTCTGTTTACTGAATTTCAATTGATTGTCGAGGTTGCTAGAGGGGGCAGCCTCTGGCTCTGATTACCCTGTGAAGAAAGCCACTCCAAGGGCTGGCGCCTGAGCTGAGTGACTTTTCCCTGGGTGGATCTCAGTCTGGCAGGTCACTTCGATGTTAAGTTCTTGTGACCTGCTAAATGACTTGTTTTATTCCAAGGCTTGAGTTGGAGCTAATAGCTCCGCCAAGCTTTGTTGGTATCCAAGATGGAGATCTCCGGTGCTGGGGGGGGGTGGCCTTTCCTCCTCTGCTCCCTGAGAAGGAGTGAAGATGTCAGGCTTCTACTCATGCCGAGTCTTGGTTCCTGGGTCGTCTCTCCTCTGCGAACTGCAGGATGAAGATGTCCGCTCCTTGTTGGTTCTTGCTGGTGTTGAGTAGAATCTGCTCTCCCGCTGCTTCTGGCTCCTTTGTCCTGGACTCTCTGTGGCTCAGGTATGGCTCCTGCGATTGCTGCTGCTGATTGCCACTGCTGCAGCCACCACGGCGGCTGCTGGCAAGAGCTCAGATGTGTCTCCTTGCCTGGATTTTCCCTCTCTGGCCTGACTCTCTGTCCTGTGATGGCACACTTGGTGTGATTCTCTGGCTTAGGACTGTTCACTGGAACTCTAAAACTGCTTTCTATGCGAGAGCTTGTTTAGATTCCAGCTTCTCCTCCGCCATCTTCCCGGAACTGGGCTTGATGAATTTTAAACATTTCCTTTTTGTTCCCCCAGTCCTGGGGCCTGAACTAAGCACCTCACGGTTTGCATTGGGCTTTTTCACTCAAGGCTGGCTCTCTACCAGTTGAGCCATACCTCCACTTATGTTAAAACACTTTCTAGCCGGGCACTGGTGGCTCATGCCTGTAATCCAAACTACTCAGAAGTCTGAGATCTGAGGATCGCCTCATTTCAAAGCCCGCCAGGGTAGGAAAGTCCCTGAGACTATTATCGCCAATTAACCATCAGAAAACTGGAAGTGGTGTTGTGGCTCTAATGGTAGAGCGCTAGCCTTGAGCTGAAAGAGAAAAGGGACAGAGCCCAGGCCCAGAATTCAAGCCTCACGACCAACCAAACAACAACAACGAAAAATAACAACAACAATAACAACAAAAACGCTTTCTAAATAAATCGTAAACAATATTATTGTATACTTCTAGGAATATAGAAAGGAAGGAAAAGATCAGTAGTCTTATTGCCCCAATAAGGGAACAGTGTATTAATACATGAAAATACTCGTTACCTGTACACTTCCAACATATAACCATGACTGTATTCAAGAGAGTCAACTCATATGTGAATGTATGAACAATGAACTCACAAATTTTCTAAAGCAATAGGAAGTACCTAACCATAAAAGAAAACGTTTGAGTGTTCTGTTGCAGATAGTTGGATACTGAATAGTTAAAGACTGCAAACTAAATTTCCATGGCATTAAAACTCAATAGTTTTAGTCTTTTGAATAAAATGGAACTTTACAATTTACACTCCAAGAAAAGTTTACAATGTCACCAGTATGCACCCTTGAAATGAAAAGGTTGTCAAGCTCATTAATACCACATAAAAAATAGAGAAAAGTAACAAACTATGGCTTCTTGTTGTTATTATGTATTTCCTTAGAATCTTAGAGTCATTTCTGCTCCCTTTTCCTTTCTTCTTGCAGGAAGTCAATTTTCCAATAGTGATTTCATATAACTCTCTAGTGAGACCATGATTATTCCTATATCATAGATCAAACTTAATTGGTAAGGGAAAATTCAAAGGCTATCTCATAGAATCATACCATATCATACCATATCATACCATATCCTTCTAAATTACTGTTTCCTGAGAATTCATTGTAAAAGTTAGGCTATGTTTCCAAAATATGCAACTAACAGCAAATAATCAGTTCACCCAGTTTTTTTTTTTTACTTCATTACCCTTTCTTCCTGGAAAACCTTATTGCATTATATTTTATTTACTATCCACAAGAAATGAATTTTAGGTAGAAAATACATAGTTGCATTCAAGTTATTGTTTTCATATTTGTTTTTAATATTTGCATTCATTATAAAGTTATAAAAGTGTGAGCATTTTGCTCTAAGATCATTATGCATTATACTTTTTCATTAATTGCCAAGGCCAAATGTTTATATAAGCAAAAGTGTGAAGAGCTTATCAGATTACCATAGCTATCTTCAAAGTTCATGTTTTCAGGCCAGGCACATTAGTATCTACCTGAAAACTTAGCTTATGGGAGTCTGGAGCAAGAGCTAAATTTGAGGCCTGCCTGGGTTACATAGTGAAATTCTGTCTCCAAAAAATGGGGAGAAAAGCACAATTTCCTGCATAAATAGAAAAATGTAACAACATCATGCATTCTATACCAGGTTTTCTAAATGCAATTACCATGCACAGTACCTTTTAATCTGAGCAAAAACATCTAATGACCAGCTGTCAATTCTGAGAAAACATCTGTCTAGACTTTTCTTTGTAAAGACATAGTAAAAACTTGTTTCGAGATTTTAGTCAAGTACTCAGTATGATTTTTCAAGTTATAGTATTTACTTTGTTACTTTGTTTTAACCATAATTAATTCTCTCTTTCATGTGTGTGTGTGTGTGTTTGCGTACACTCACACACATACATACACACCCCAACTGAAGACATCACCAGTACTTTCATGTATGTATGTTATGTTTGTACAAGTAGACATGGCTGTGTGTACCATTCCCTTTATTGCATTTTCAGCTATGATGTTTCAGATCTAATAAATCAATTTTGATACACCTGTGTATTCTAACATAGCTGTTCTAATCAAGTTTTTGAAGAATTGACCCATGGAAATCTTTAAGATTAATATCATCTGGGATTGCTCCTTTTCTACTTATTTTTTTATGGAAAAAAAAGTAGTCTTAAAAAGATATAGATAGAAAAAAGTGTAGGCTCCAATAAATAAGCATGAACATTGTGGAAAAGGCAAAAATCTTAAGTAAACTTTCACCTATACTGGCATTACATAACTGTAATTGATAGCTAATATATCCCTTAAAGTTAAAGAGATAGATATAATTTGAGGTAAATCTCATCAAATCTAAATAATGGGTGAAATTTTTGGTTTCTATAAACCTGAGTTTAGTTTATGGATTCTAGCTACTTATCTGATATTCTGGGCAAGTTTTCACTGTGTAAAACATTATTTATGAGCATATAAAAAAGATTGCATTACTTTCCTTACTGTTTTCCTCTGAGAGTAAGTGAGATACATATGTGTATCAAAACATCAGACTGTTTGGATAAAGGTTTTGTTATTAGGTATGATAAGGCATAAGAGAAACAATTTCACTGAAGAGATAGCTTGCTAGCTAAGCCAGGTACTGGTAGTTTAAACCCACCTATTCAGAAGGCTGAGCTCTGAGGACTGCAGTTGGCAGGAAAAGCCAGGGGACTCTTACATCCAATTAACCACTAAAAAACCCAAAGTGGAGACATGGCTCAAGTGATAGAGCACCCACCTTTAGGGGAAAAGCTAAAGGATATCACCAAGGATCTGATTTCAAACCCTAGTACCAGCAAAAAATAAAAAAATGTAATAGACTTTTATAGAAAAAATCTCACCTGGCACTGGTGGCTCACGCCTGTAATCCTAGCTACTCAGGAGGCTGAGATCTGAGGATCACAGTTCAAAGCCAGCTGGGGCAGGAAAGTCCATGAGACACTTATCTCCAATTAACCACCAGAAAACCAGAAGTGGCACTGTGGTAGAGTGCTAGCCTTGAGCTGAAGAGTCTGGGACAGTGCACAGGCGCACTGTTCAAGTCCCACGACTAACCAAAAAAAAAAAAAAAAAAGGAAAAAGTCTTCCCAATTTTATTCTGAATAGTGTTCTAAATTACTAATCAGAAAAATAAAACTGGATATTCTAATCTGATTTTATCAATTGATCACGAATTCTATAAAATAGATTTTTCCCTATCTTTATTGTTGACCATTCACAAACATTTTATATTCATGAAAAATTTAATAAAACTTAACCTTTAAATTTTACCACAAAAGAGAAACAGCTGTAAATGCCAAGGTTTGCCCTGAATAATATAACGTTAGTCTATAATCACAGACTCCAAGCTGCCCCCAAACAAATTACACTGTGACAAAAACTGTCTGCAAAAGAAAAGTTAAAATGAATATAGCATTGGAATCAGCTTCAGCAGAGCGGTCCAACAGAACAGTCATTAAAGATGAAAATGGGATCTGACAACAGGGCCAGATAGCACCGCTGGATGCAGCGAGCAGAGGTATTGCCAATACTGGGTTGGAATTCTCTCCTGGAAAGAAGGGATGTCCAGAAGGAAGCCACACTGGGATTGGAAAGCAGGCTTTTGCCAATAAAGGTTAGTGATGTTGAAACCCCAAAAGCCTCAGAGGTTCAAATTGGGTAAGTGAGTATTTCAAAGTGGCAGGGTGGGGTGACCAGAATGGTTCTGCTGAATAGCTGAGAGCTCAGCATGTTGGAGCAAGACATTTGGGGTTCTATTCCCAGCCCTCACAATCCTCCAGAAGGCACAGAGTGACTTTATATGCTCCCTCCCACTTTTCTTCTAAAATAATCACATGCATGCATTTGACACATGCTGAATTTACTAGGATATCCCTTGATAGTGTTGTAAAGTAGAAGGGAATGGAATGGAATAGAAGAGAAATTACTGAGCTAAAAGGATTTTTACATATGCACTAAGCTAATCCTTTCAAAAGTATGCCTCAGAGAGGACAGCTTAACTCACACATTTAGTTATTATGGTTATAGGTTTAGCTTTCAGATGAAAGCTAAACCATTAAAGCTTTGAAGTATAGACTAGTGTTTATCTCTTGAAATTTTTTATTGGAGATGGACAGATGTGGACTGCTTCATAGATAATTAAATGCTCATTATAGATATTTAGTAACAAGAAAAATATTTATGTATGAATTCATAAAAATATTAGAAAACCATGTCTATGACATAAGCTTGTTTCTATTAAAATTAAATAGGCATATATCTGTAAGAGAAAGACCTGCCATGATAATAATAATAATAATAACTACTTCTATGGTGGGATTATATGTTATTTTAATAATCTCCTTTTGGTTTACCACCAACTTCTAGCATAATGAATATGTATTTTCTTTTTCAGTTACAAAATAAAATGCTACACACTATCTTAAAGTGTAAAATGTATCAAAATCTGAAAAATTACATTTTTTATCCCATGCATTTATTCTTTGCCTTTGATCACCTATGTTCTGATGAATCTTAAACCCATATTACCAGCTCAGACTTCTTGCTTAAGTGTCTATACCACAGCTGTACTTGGAGGTTCACAACTGCTTCATATTCAATAGATATTCACAGAAATTTATTATCTTATCCACTCAGTAGTTTTGACACCTGGACAGGTATCCTAGAGCATGTATGCTTCCTGCCTTGCTCCCCCACACCTCAGCCTCCAGCATGAGTGAGCAACCTCATATCTGATTCAGATCCTCAATAAAGACAAATGGAAAGGATTCCACTAAAATTTTTTAAACAAATGAAGTAAAACTTGAATACTAGATTGAAATTTGTGTTGCATACAAATCTTCTAAAATAGAAGAGAGCAATCATTGTGGTGAATCTAAACATGTCATGTGAACACTTGCAAAGGTTTTCACTTAGAAATGACCCTAATGAGTTCAAGCCCCATGACTGACAAAAAAAATGACCCTTATGTTTATTTACTTGTTCAAAATATTAAAAAAGGGGGGATGGATGGTGGAGGGTATAGTTGAGGAGGTGGGAAGGATGGGATGGTAGGGGGAAAACAAAGGAGGAGGCAACAATGCTGGATAAGAAATGTACTCATGGGCTGGAAAGGTGGTTCAGTGGTAGAGCACTTGCCTTGCATGTTCGAGGCCCTGGGTTCGATTCCTCAGCACCACATAAGCAAAAAGAAAAAAGCTGGAAATGGTGCTGTGGCTCAAGTGGTAGAGTGCTAGCCTTGAGCTGAAGAGCTGAGGGACAGCGCCCAGGCCCAGAGTTCAGATCCCATGACCGGACCCCCCTCCCCAAAAAAGAAATGTACTCATTACCTTGCTCATGTAACTGTAACCCCTCTGTACAGCATTTTCACAATAAAAAACTTATTTTTAAAAAAGAAAACAATGCAGAAGAGGTCATTGAAGACACAACAAGGTAACAGCCACCAAGAGCCAAAAAAAAAAGAGGTCACAGAATACAATTAAACTGTTAACTATCTGATCTTAATTTCTGGATTATGAGATCTCCTGGAGAAGAAATCAAGACTACAAGAATAGTAAGGCAAGGAGAGGGGTTGAAACCAGTCACTTACCCATTTACCAAAAGTGAAGTATATTAATATTTAGTCAAGATCAGCACCAACAAGCTAAACACCCCATGGAGCTGTATACCTGAGCCCAATGTCTACATAGAGTTTATATAATAGCTGCATAAGGGATCAGGCTAGAAATAGAATGACTAAGATTGTCAATGTCTCTGATTATTGAGGCAAAAACAAAAAAAATGAGTTTTTTTTAACTTTTTCTTTTTGACTACATAGTTCATTAAAATTATTTTGATAAAGCATCTGAAATCCTAAAGGAATAAAAAAGAAATGACCCTTATGTTTTGTGTTTGTTACTGTTACTTCAGTTCCCAAGATGTTTTGCTATTTTTCCTTTAGTTAAAGATGTCAATCAATAGTAATTTTCCTTTCTTATGTGGTGTATATGCAACAATTTTGTTTAGTCAAGACTTTTCACTTTCACAATTTAGAAGCAAAGTTTGTGTTAGAATACTTCATATGTGTAATTCAAGGAACTCTGATATCCCTGCCTTTCAGCAGAAAGATACTTTTTAAAGGAGATGCACACTTGAAGCTGTAGGAGCTCCATGAAGTCTGAAATCAATGCATTAGGAATAAGAGAGAGGTAGTCGTAAACACAAAGTTGAAACAGCCTTGCAAGGAATACACTTACCCTCTACATGCAATCATTCAACACCTTAGGAGAATTATCCCCTCAGTCCTATAATTGCAGGGTTTGTATTTGTTTTCAAATGTTTGTCTTTCGTGTCTTTGAGTCTATGATTCGAAGCCAAGGGGGGAAAATTCTATAAAACTGAATACTTAAACATTTGTCCCCACCACTGCATGACAGAGAACACAGGAAAATTAATGGGTTTAAAGCTCCAGAGTGAAAAGCTAGAATATATAAAACATTGGTACTTCTTATTTGTAATTATAGCTTGCACATCAGTGCATCACACTTTATCTAGTAACACAGAACATGTGGAGGTGGCAAAATCTATTCCCTTGGATGGACGTACATTCAAGTTGTGAAATATATAAAGAAAAATGTAATTCTTTCTTAGACAGGAAGGCCCAGATAAATGTTCAGAATCCTTCCCAGAATTCTACACTCTGGAGAAGAAAATGGCTTGGGTTATCTCCCTTAGAAGAGGAATTAAGAATCATTTTCCCTCAGGGATATCCCTATATCATTCCAGTTGTGAAGATGACCTCAATTCAGAGTCACATATCTGTGAGCACAAAGGAGCCAGCCAAGAAAGAGTCCTTTGCTTCAAACTACAAGAAGGAAAATAAAAACCCAAAGTGAAGTACCATCATCCAACTGGCTCATGTGCCTGGGCCACAATTGGCTTTGGCAAATCTTCACCCTCAAGGACTCCAATGCCTCCGAGGCTCTCACCACAAGAAAATCATGGGTTTTAAAATACAAGAATTAAAGAACACATTGATGTAATTTTGGTGAAGGAGCATTTAGAGAAATGTATGTTTGTCTTTGAAGGATGGCTAACCTTGGGAATACTTCAGACCTGTAATGGGACTATTTGCCTGGGTGCTGGTTCTACTATCCTTCAGAATATTGAATATCAGCTCTACTGGAAGCAGAGATTGGAGCCTTGGTACTTTTCACTACTTGCATGCCTAAGCACAGCAATCTCTGTTCAAAGTTCTAGAAATAGCACAAACACACACACAAACACACACATCACCTAGAGTCTTAAATTATCAGAAGATAAAACTCTCTCTTGATTTTACTCAGAAGACATTTTGTGAAATAATTATATCATTTCTTCTTGAATAATTCCTTTATGCCTTCAAAGATGCTTCCAGATGAAAGATTTTAAAAAGAGATTCCTCCTCCAAGCTACACAGGAATCATGAGAGGACTGTGGTGATTCAAAGCCCGTCCGACCAAAGTTAGCTAGACACTGTCTCAAAACACAAGTTCAATGATATGGCACATGCTATAATCCCAGCAATGCAAAAGGTAGAAGTAAGAGGATGATATCTGTGGCCATCCCTGGGAAAAAGTGATACTCTAAATAAAGAAGTTTCTGCTTTCAGTTACTTTTCAGAGGGAGTATCACTCAAGTGGTAGAGCACTTGTATATTAAGGGTAAGAACCTGAGTTCAAACCCCAGTATCACAAAAAAATACACTCTCCTTTATTACCCACTCATTCTTGTTTTTACTTTAAGAGCCACAAAGAGTAATGCATCTTCCCTTCCAATCCCTACTGCAAGCGAATCTGCCTTTATGACAAAACATTCCATTCTTTAACCTTATCATATCATGGTTTTAATTACTTCACCAACCAAAGTACTCTTGCCAATACCCAGTTTAATTTCCATCTTCATTTGCTTGTTTTGTTGTCTAAAAATTAAGACATGATCTCATTATATAACCCAGGACATCCTGGAAGAAGGTTCTCAGGCAAATCCTGGGGTTATAGGTATGAACAGACTTGCATGCTTATTTTAATCTTTTTCAAGCACTGTTTTTAGAAATTATTTTGTCAAGGTTATATTGTAATAATCTTATAAAACAAATCAAAGTAGAGGACAAAGGTAGGGGAAAACAAAGGAGAAGGTAACAATGCACAATAGGAAATGTATTCATTACCTTACTCATGTAACTGTAATATAAAAAAATATAAAAAATCAAAGTGTTGATGTCTGGTTAAATAGGCTTATTCACACAACTCCAGCATGATTAGGGGTTTTAGGATTAATTTATAGAATGAAAGGACCAATCTCCGTCATCCAATTTCAATGATAATATTCTTCCCTCTCAGTGTTATCATTTGTAGCTGTGAAAACTTAAATATGGAATTTCTTATTCTGTATTTCATCCATCTGGAATGTCTGCCTTAAGACCTTAAGTAAACCCAGAACCAGGATCCTTTATTGGATGGGAAGCAAGATATCAAGATGTCCTCCCCTTCTGTCTCTGCTAACATAAGGACTTACAGCAGTAAATGATTTGCTCAAGCTAACTGCCCTACACACTCATTTTATTGGACTATGATGGTGATTCTAGAATTCTTTCCTCCAATCCAAATCCCAAGAGGCTAATCAGTTGTACATTTATTTCAATTGCACTCAGATACTACTTTAGTTTATTGAATGACTTACCCTACATTCTATGCAGATCATAGATCATAATAATCCATAATAATCCATTCATTTTGTGTTATTAAATGACACTATCATGTAGCAAAATGATAAACCCTTAGTTTGTGTGCAAGGTACTAGAAATCAGACATGATGGTTTGTACCTGTAATCTCAGCACTTTAGGAAATGAAAGAAAAAAGATTGTGCATTACCAACCAGCTTGGACTACAAAGCAAGAGTCTGTCTCAAAAGCAAAATGCTAGCCTGGTGTCAGTGTCTCACGTGTAATCCTAGCTACTCAGGAAGTTGAGGTCTAAGGATCACAGTTCAAAGCCAGCCCAGGCTAAAAAGTCTGCAACACTTTTATCTCTGATTACCCACCAGAAAACAGGAAGTGGCACTGTAGTTCAAAGTGGTAGAGCACTAGCCTAGAATAGAAGAGCTCAGGGATAGTGCCCAAGCCCTGAGTTCAAGCCCCACAACTGTAAAAAGAAAAAGAAATTGCATATGTAGCAATGACATATATGAAAAATAGTGTTTTATTTCCTTGCTAAAAGAATCATTTTTGAAAGTTTGGTTGGCTGATCAATATTAATTCAGTTATGTTTCCAGGTCCTGGAAAGCTAGTTCAGTTCCAATTTACTGTTAATTATATTTCTGACTGCACATTCTTGGTGCAGTTACTTGTGCTCCATAATAACAATTCAAACTTTATGAGCTATATATTCAATGGAATATCATTCAGTCTTTAGAAAGGCTGAAAAATCTTTTCATTTCTTGCATGAATGAAACAAGATGATAATGTGCTAAGTGAAACAAATCAGGCATAGAAAGAAAAATAATGTCTGGTTTTACATTCATGTGGAATTTTAAAAGTTGTACTCACAGAAACAGAGAATAGAAGAATACTGATAAGAAATTAAGAGTGTGGAAATGAGGTGTAAATCAAAAGGTACACATGTTTTGGTAATATAATAAGTTCTGGAAATCTGACATATAGTATGGCAACTATACTTAATTATTTATTCCACACGTAAAATTTATGGCAGTTCCTTTACAAGGTTTCTTATATCAAAAACTTTGTTGTACTAAAGATGGTTGTGCTAGTGACTTTACTGTATTCTGATTTGTACTCATTGGGGTAAATGTCCAGGAGTGGAATTGTTGGATCATAGGGTAGTACTATGTTTAATTTTTTTGAGGACCCTCCATACTACTTTCCAGAGTCACTAAACAAGTTTACATTCTAATCAACAGTGTATTATAGTTCCCTTTTGGCTGGATCCTCAATGCCAGCATTTATTATCATTTGCTATCTTCATAATGGCCTTTCTAACTGGAGTGAGATAGAATCCCAACGTTGTTTTGATTTTAATTTCCCTTATGGCCAGAGATACTGAGCATTTCTTCATGTATACTTCTTCTTCTGAAAAGACTCTCTTTAGCTTAAGAACCTATTTATTAATTGGATTATTGATATTAACCCAGGTATGGAATCAGCCCAGATGCCCTCAATGGATGAAAGATAATGTGGTATACAATGGAATTTTACTCATCCATTAGAAAGAACGACATTCCACCATTTGTAAAGAAATTGAAAGACTTGGAAAAATTCTGTTAAGAAGCAAGTCAGGCCCAGAAAGACAAAAGATGTGTTTTCCCCATATATATGGAAGAAACTAGAATTAGCTTATAAACTTATCAGTAAATATATTGGTTGTTATGCAAGTGTATACAAACCTATTAACTGAAATACAGTAGATTCAAGAGAGAACTTAAATAGTGCAATACCTTAGAAAAGCAAAGTAAAAGTTCAGCAAAATAAAGCATCAAGAATCAAGTACTCAAAGGGTTGGTCTAGATTCAAATGGAAAGGGATAGACAAATGAAAAGAAGATGAGAAAGAGAGAATGCAGTCAAGAATACAATGCATAGCCTCCAAAACTAAGAACTAAGGGAAGTGGTAGATAACAAAGGGATGGTTGAGGACATTGAAGGGGCTGATTCTGATCAAGATTTACTATATTTCATCAACTGCTTTGTTAAATAGCAACTCTTTGGTATACCTACGTAAAGATAAGAAGAAGAAAGAAAAACTATTGTACATTTCAAATATACATTGTTGGTCAAATATATGTCAATAAATCCTACACTCCAAGGGCTTAAAATAATAACTATTTGCTTTCTCTGTGAGCCAGACATTGAATCATCCTTACTGGGATTGTTAATCTCTTCTTCGGTCCTTATTTCAATTGTGGTGAGCTCAGCTGGAATATTTTATATTGTCACACACATTACTGGTGTTTCAAATGAGATGGTGGGTATTTCTCAAGATGGAAAGAATGACCCTGCATCTCTTCATGTGCTTTTAGACAGGCACTTGTTTGTATCCATGGCCTCAGTGTCACATGACCTCTCTATAATTCCTATGTATAACGTGAGTATCAAACATTGTACATAGGTTGCCCCTGAACAAAAGCAAATGCAACAACCCTTGAAGCCCCTAAATACCTAGGAATAAATCTAAGTGGAAATGTAAAAATTTTAAGACAATGAAGAAGAAATTGAAGACATTAGAAGATGGAAAAAATATTCCATGTTCATGGATAGTGAACCACATATCCACACTACATGATTTTCCATAAAGGTACTAACATATAGTTTTGAGAAAAGACAGCAATGATGCTGGAAAACCAAATATCCCCATATGGAAGATTGTAAGTAGGTTCTTTCTGTCTCTCATCCTCTGTACAAGTATGAACTCAAAATGGACTGAAAAATGTTAAAGATCTAAAACTTTGAAGCTATTATGGGAAATAACTCAAGGCATTATCACAGGCTACAATATCTTTTCTTAGGAAATAAAACCAAGAATTGATGTATGAGACTACATCAACTTCAAACTGCTTAGCAAAGGAAACAATCAACAGAGTGAAAAGACAGCTCAGAGAGCGTGAGAAATCTTCACTAGCCATTCGTCTGACAAAGGACAAGTATCCACAGTACACAAAGAACGCAAAAACATGGCAGCAGAAGAACAAGGAATCCAGTGAATAACTGATCAAATGATCTGAACAGACACTTCTCTGAAAAACTATGAATGACCAATAAAATATGGTCAAAATCATGACTCATCAGAGGAATGCCACTCAAAGTTACATTGAAATTCCATCTCACCCCAAATAGAATTTGCATGATCAAAGATATATAAAAGTGCTATAAGATGTTGGATATGATAAAACAGTAATTGAGGGAGAGATTTTGATTATATGTATGGAGGAAAACACAATTAAACTCCTTTTTTACAACTAATATGCACTATTTAAAAATAGTGTAAAAATGTTTGTAAAGACATGGGGAAAGGGAATACTGACACATTGTTGGTAAAAGTATGTTAATATAGCCACCATGGGAAAAAAGTGTAAAGGTTCCTCAGAAAACTAAAAATATAGCTGCCATATAATCTAGCAGTACTATTCCTGAGTATACATCCAAGAGAAATGAGATCAGCATACAGAAGAGAGACCTTCACCCTCATGTTTAGTATTCAAGTATCTGAGCTATGGCTTTAGCCTAAATTCTAGTCAACATATAAATGGGTAAATAAAATGTAGTGTACACACACACAAGGGGTTAGTATTTAGCTACAAAAAAACAATGAAATTTTAGGAAAATGAAAAGAAGTAGAAGTCATCGTGTTAATCAAATCAGATGCAGAAAAGACCATTATTGCATGTTTCTCTCATGTGTGGGAAAAATAGATAATATGAAAGTAAGGCATAAGGACAAGGAGACCAAGCGAATGGGGAAAGAGTATAGAGAGTATGACAGATTATTAGAGAGGGTGAACAGGGCCAAAGCACAGAATAAACCTATATCACCACCAAATGATGTCATTGTCCAAGATAACTTGATGAAAATCTCTCTCTGCCTCTCCTGTCCTCAACTTGCCTCTCTGCTTTCATTCTTTCACACTCTTCCACCAGTTTTACAACTTTTAAAAATTATTTTAAAATTCTACATATTTAATAATGTTTTGCCATATAATTGTCTATCCCATTTCATATTTTATGTAGCTACATTTTATTGCATCATATAGATATATCATCATTAATTTAATTAGCATTAAATATGTTATTTCTGATTAATGCTATTGAAAGTATTACTTTAGAGGATATGCTTATTCTTGAAAGTTTGTCAGTTCTTTTGATTTATACCTACAGTCTACATACCGTAAAATGTATGTTAAAAGCTTTGGCATATATAGATTGCTCTATAAAGTACTGAAAGAATTTCCTTCACATAAATAAACATATATAGCAATCTGTGTGAATACCATATATTAGTCACTATACATATATAATATGTATACATTAATATGTATGTATGTAAAATCTACAAATAAACATATATACATAACTTACATGCCAAACCAACATTTTATCATCAGGTATTTTGAGCCCTTTTTGGTGAATAATGTATGATTCTAATTTTTATTCTTTTCTAAAACACTCTCTAGTTAAGATGAAAATATAAAAATCATATGAAAGGATATTGTTATCTTCTTTTAAGTCACTTTTCAAGATCATAGATGATGAATTCTTCCAGAATCTTTTTGGTAAGTCTCAGTAGGACAGTTCCCAAGTGATACCTACTGATATTCATTGAACAGACAGGGAACAAGCAGATCTTCATCAGGTGGGAATCAGAACTTCTGGTCTTTATTGGGAACCACTAACACTGCATCTCTGGACATTTTCTTTCTGTTTTCCTTCATATGTCATCTTCCCTTGGTGACATGTTGCCACTTTCACACCTTTCCAAGGAAACCGTGTAACTCTCACTCATCACTTTGTACTTATTTGGTCTTCACTACACTTAGAATATGTTCATTACTTCCTCTAACTATCCATACACCACTCTGCCAAAGTATTATAGTCTTTGTATCAGAATAAATCTCAAACCATGCCTATTTCTTATCATCAGTACTAGATGATGAGGCTTCGATGCTACTAAAGGTGATCACGTTTCGGTGTGATTAATCACATGTAGGTGTGCTTTGCACAGAAGTTGTTCAGTGTATATTTAGCTGAATGAATGAATAAATAATATAACTATGTTCCTAAAGTGGACTACGGATGAACCTTTGCCTTTTTTTAAAATCTCTTTTTTTTTTAATTGTGAAAATACTGTACAGAGGGGTTACAATTACATGGGCAAGATAATGAGTACATTTCTTATCAAGCATTGTAGCCTCCTCCTTTGTTTCCCCTTCCCATCCTCACCCCCCTGCACCCCCCACCTAATCCCTTCCCCCCCTCCCCCCCTCCCCGCACCAAAGTTGTAAAGTTTGCTTTCGACATAACGACTTGAGTAACAATGAGATGTAAAATGTCTTTCTTTTTTTTTATTTATTTATTAAATGGTGCTGGGGACTTTGTCCAGTATCTCATGGAGGCTTGTTAAATTATGGCATAACCTTTATTTATTTATTTATTTATTATTATTTTTTTTGGTCCAGTGGTGGGGTCTGAACTCTGGGCCTGGGAGCTGTCCCTCAGCTCAAGGCTAGCGCTCTACCACTTGAGCACCATTTCCGGCTTTTTTCTGTATGTGGTGCTGAGGAATTGAACCCAGGGCCTCATGCATGCAAGGCAAGCACTCTACCACTGAGCCAACTTCCCAGCCCTAAAATGTCTTTCTTAAGAGTACATATATTCTACACTGTAGAGTAGGCTTCTCATCAACCTATGTTATTTTTATGTTTTTATTATAAAAATACTGTACAGAGGGGTTTGCAGTTACATAGTAAGGTAATGACTGCATTTCCTATCAAACATTGTTACCTCCTCCTTTGTTTTTTCCCCTACCATCCCTTCCCTCCCCACCTGACAGCTCCTCCCCACCCCCAAGTTGTAAAGTTCATTTTCAACATAGTGTCTTGTATATCTCATTGTTACAGTGGATCAACCTGTATCCTTTCAACATATGTTGTTTTAAGTGTGGGTGGCTAAAGAAAAGAACTGATAAAAATCAGTGTTAGGAGCAGCAGTGGCTAGATGGTGCTTTTTGTTTTAGGAAATAACATTTTGTTTTTCTTTGATTAAAAAAAATGTGTATCCTTTCCAGCGCTCTATAAAAAGAAAGTGATCAGCAATCCAGTATTTATAACCTCTTGTAGTTTGGATGCTCTGGAATTCCATTATTATATTTCATTCAGTCTTAACCTAAAATGAACTTGAACATCTGATCATGCTGGAGCCAAATAAGCTGTAGAGCCAGAAGCTAGAAATTGGATTTAAAGAGGTCCCGATTGCTCTTTTCTGGATACTTATACTCCAGTCTATTCAAGAATGGAAATTGTGCTCTACAGCTGTTAAGTTCAAATTTATTCCTTTAGAAATGGTCTCCTTGTATTCATTCTATTGATGAATTTCTCTTGTTTAATGAGATTATTAAATCTAGCATTTCTAAGGACTTCTGTTATTATAAAAAGAGCTGTGCTTTAAAAGGCCTTTAAATATATGTATATCAATTATTTTTTTCTTCAAAGATTATTTATTATTATTGTGAAGGGAATTCATATTGAAGTTAGCTCTCTAAGGAGTTATACTTATTAAACAGAGATACATCTGTTGAAACTAATTAATACCTTTCCTTAGAGTGATTGCTGTATTTATTTAGTATATTACTTATTTAGAGTAACTCTAAGTTATAACTTCTAACCAATCAACTCTATAAGCAAAATGTTAATATTTCTGATCTATTTAAGGCGGATGGTCTTGGAACATGACTCTAACTTAATTTTGTCTATGAAATGGAGATTTAAACCTCACTAGAGTTCAGACTGCCACAGAATTCTTGTTTCATATTCTTGTTACAATCATTCACTCCTGATTTATCACTATCAGATGAAAATTTTATTAATTTTTTCCATCTGTTATTTCACTGTAGATGAAAAATCCTTTTCATATACTCATTATCTTAATCATTAGTCTCATGAGACAGAACACAAGCTTGAGACTCATGAAAGAACATATCTTACTTTCTTGGTTAAAACAACTACTTAATGTTCAGGCTTGTCCCATTTTATATTTGTTTTGTTTTTGTTTTGCTTTCTGCTTTATTCTTTGGACACAGGGTCTTGCTATGGTGGCCAGGCTAGTTACTAGCTCAGCTCAAGTGATTTCCATGACTCAGTCTTCCAAATAGTTACCACTTACTACAAGGCAGGATAACCATTTGTGGTATATCATGTATTTGAAATACAACTAAACTGATTCTAGACTAAGAAGACTATCATGTGGAGTTATAGGTAACACTTTTGCCTGTCACAGCAATATCATCAACAATGGAGATATTAAATCCTGTAACAAAAATACAAAAATATTGTGGATGGGGGAGAAAAGTTTGTTTTTATTTCTCTGTCTCTTATAGCTCCAACTTGTACATCTGGTTAAAATCTGGTTAGATCTATGATTTGTTTCACCTAACCCCAGTTAGAATAGCCAATATTAAGAAAACAGTATCAGATGCTGGTGGGGATGTGGCCAAAAGGGAACATTGCTACACTGTTGGTGGGAATGTAAACTGGTTCAACCACTCTGGAAAGCAGTATGGAGGTTCCTCAAAAGACTCCACATAGAGCTCCCCTATGACCCAGCAATCCCACTTTTGGGCATTTACCCAAATGATCACAAACAAGCCACACTAAAGCTACCAGCACAACTATGTTTATCGCAGCATTATTCACCATAGCTAAGATAGGAACCAACCCAGATGCCCCTCAGTAGATGAATGGATCAAGACAATATGATACACACACACACACACACACACAGAGGGAGAGAGAGAGAGAGAGAGAAATTCTATTCTTTCAGCAAAACGAATGACATTACCCCATTCTTCAGAAAATGGAAAGGTTTGGAAAAAATCATATTCAGTGATGTAAGCAAGACCTAAAGAAACATAGGTTCCATGGTTTCCCTCATTCGTAATAATTAGTATTTGTTTAGGATAGCCTTAGCAGAGGATCAAAATACCTCAATAGGGATATATATATATATATATATACACACACACACACACACACACACACACACACACACATATAAAATGAATTGCAATAAATTCCTAGATATGGAAATGGAGGAGTTTTTTTGTGTGTGTTTGTCTTTGTTTGTAATGTACTATGTAAAGTTATTTATTTTTTCTTTCCTTTGGTTTATCCCCTGTTGTCACTGTTTTTGATTTTTGGTACCCTGTGTCTTGTATATACACTTATCTGATTCGGGAAAAAGAAGGGGAATCACAAAATGGTGAAACCGAGGACAAAGGCTGAACCAATGCAACAACAATACTCACAAGACACTATGATGGGAATAAACTTTACAACTTGAGAGGGGAGGGGAACCCCCTGTGGGAGAGGAATAATGTTTCACAAGAAATGTACTCATTACCTTACTTATGTAACTGTATTTCCTCTGTACATCACCCTTACAATAAAAATAATAAAAAATATAGTATTGACCTGAAAACAACAACAAAGAACTATGAATTGGAA
The DNA here is from genome assembly GCF_000151885.1 of Dipodomys ordii. Lineage (NCBI taxonomy): Eukaryota > Metazoa > Chordata > Mammalia > Rodentia > Heteromyidae > Dipodomys > Dipodomys ordii. Next base: position 3,216,312 of record NW_012267261.1, read on the forward strand.
CTGTAAGAGAACCTCATGTTTCAGAGCAATAACACTTCTAATAGTGGACACACAATTAGCTAAAAATCTGTGATGAACTGAAGACCTATGATGAGCCAAGAAACTTGCATCTGAGTTTAGGCTGTTTTCCTTAGTAAGTCATCCTAAGAAGAGAAAGAAAATAGCAGTTGAAAAAAATAACATCATAATGTACTTAGTTTACATTCTTGTGAAACTCCTCATCACAGACTGAAGTAGCTCCCACAGTCAGTTGGAGGATGACATTTTGAGTAGTGGTCAAATACATTTTCCTTCACCCAGCCATGACCTTCCCAGAGGTACCGAAACAGAGGCCTAGGAAACATTGCTCATCCAGAACCACAACTTAACTTCTACAGCAAGAACTATTCAAGACCTTTTTTCTTAAACGTCCTACTTTTACTTGAGTCTTGTGCCCAGACTTATCTCCAAGAGGTGGATCACATCACTGCACATGTGCATGGGTACAGAGCTTGGTATGTATGGCATTTATTAAATAGATAATAAAAGAAATTCTAAGTGTGACATGGTGGCAGACACTATAGTGTAGTTGTGAGATCCCCAGACCTGAGGCATGGCCCTAAAGCCAGGGGAGCAGACTGCCAGCAAACCATGCCAGTGACAAGTTCCCAAATGAAATTTATGCAGATGCATCCAGAGGATTTTCTACTTCAAACTCTGAGCAACAACAGAAACATGTACAATTCTTGTGCCAGGTAGAGCATAGGTGTTTTGAGTTTCGGTTTATCCCAACCATTGCAGTTTCTCCAAAATTCTTTGCAAGCCGGTTCTGGCAATATCAGGCTGAGCTAGTTCTGATAATGGCAAGTTTTCTTTATCAAATTCAAGCATCCTTTATAGGACAAATCAATGGAATTTGGGGCAAAACTGGAATCTAGAAATGATCTCCCACTTAGGGATCAGGGATAATTTTTCTTTTTTTCCCCCCATTCCCACGTTTTATTCTTTTTAAAAATTCCATTGCAGTATTTGATGTCGGTATAATTTGGGGAGGGGAAGGGAAAAACAAAATGTTTAAATAGGGATACAGGTGGACCCCTTGTAACAATGAAATATACAAAACACTATGTTGCAAAAAATTATATTAAGTGAAGTAAGTCAGGCCCAAAGAAACAAAGGTCCCATGGTTTCCCTTATTTGCAATAACTAGTATATGTCTGAGACAAGCAGAAAAGGTCAGATAAGTTGATGTTAGGGAAATGAACCCCAAGATAAGTACACAAGTTGTTTTTTCTTTCTTGCTATTATTACTATCTTATTTATAAGATGATTTCTTTGTTGCTTTGTCTGTCCCTACCCCATGGTATGAGCCCTGTTTTCACTGCATTTGATGTTGGTATAATTTGGGGAGGGAAAGAGAAAAAACAAATAGTTTAAATAGGGATACAGGTGGACCCATTGCAACAATGAGATGTATAAGATGTTATGTCGAAAAACGAAATTTATAAATTTGTCACGGGGGGGAGGGGAGTGTAGTTGTGGAGATGGGAGGGAAGGGATGGTAGGGGAAAACAAAAGAGAAGGCAACAATGCTTGATAAGAAATGTACTCATTTCCTTGCTCATGTAACTGTAACCCTTCTGTACAGTATTTTCACAATAAAAACTTATAAGTCCATTGCTATTATAAAGATGATTACAGAAGAATTACAGTTATATAAGTCTTATCTTCCTTTTGGACAATGTCATCCCTTCTTTCACACTTTCCCAGTTTTTCCATTCCACCCTAACCCACAGGTTGTACAGTTAATTTTAACATAGTGTCCAGTGTTGTTCATCCTTTGTCCCTCCATTTCTGTGCCTCCCCTTACACTCCCAAAGACATATAAATGAACACCCAGAACACAAAGAAAAGAACAACGGTATTCATTTTGATAATATTATTTTGTATGATCAGAGGCACAGAGGCAATGCATGTATGTCTTCCTCCTCTAAGAGTGTCTTCCTTTGATCTAACTGTGGGTGAATGAATAGAGACCTGTAGGATTTATTATGTCCCCGTATTTTAGATCTAGTTCCCACATATGAGAGGAAACATAACACTGTTTGTCTCTCTCAGTTTGGCTTACTTCACTTAGCATGATTGCTTCTAAGTCCATCCATTTCCCTGCAAATGACATAATATTATTCCTTCTGATGGCTGTGTAAAATTCCATTGTGTATAGGTCCCACATTTTTTTTTATTTACTGCTTTTTCTTTTTTTTATTGTGAAAATACTGTACAGAGGGGTTACAATTACATGGGCAAGATAATGAATACATTTCTTATCAAGCATTGTAGCCTCCTCCCTTGTTTCCCCTTCCCATCCCTTCCCATCCTCCCCCTGCCACCCCCACCCAATCCTTCTCGCCCCCCCCCCCAAAGTTGTAAAGTTCATTTTCGACATAACGACTTGTACATCTCATTGTGCAATGGGTTCATCTGTATCCCTATTTAAATGATTTGTTTTTCCCATTCCCCTCCACAAATTATACCGATATCAAATACAGTGAAAGCAGGGGTTATACTGTGGAGGAGGACATACAACAAAGCAACAAAGCAACAAAGAAATAATCTTATAAATGTGTTAGAAACATCGCATGAAAGAAAAAAACATTCAAATACATATCTTAGGGTTCATTTCCCTAACATCACCTTATCTGACCTTTTCTGCTTGACTCAGACATATACTAGATATTGCAAATAAGGGAAACCATAGGAAGGTACCACATTTTTTTGGATACACTGACGTATTGTAGGCATCTGGGCCAGAGATAGTTTTTCATGAATTACCACCTTCATCCAATTGGCTCATCCTAAGCTTAAACACAGACTTCTAGATAAGTGTGCGACAATACTTCACTGTATGCTATTTTCCTTCCATTCATACTCTTGTCCAAGGCTCTCCAAGTGTTAAGAAAAGCCATGATCCAATCTATACATTATCACATTGAAAAATAATGAAGGGAAAATTTCAAACATCCAATCTATACATTATCACATTGAAAATTAATGAAGGGAAAATTTCAAACTATATCACTGTCTTATATGTTTATTATGTATTCCTCTATTGGTATTTGCTTCTTATTTGAAGATTTTGAAATACAAATATATATATATATATATATGTGTGTGTGTGTGTGTATATATATATATATATATACATATATATATTTAATTCTTCTATGCCTTCATTTTTGCAATGGAAGTCATGAGTTTCTGTCAATGTATCAGAAGTTTCTTTCCCACTGTGATTCTCTAATGCATCATTTGTACCCTTCAAATAATTTTCCAGCACTGTTAATCATTTCGTCAGCCCAATTACACCTTTTACAGTCTTAGTAATAAGATATCCTATCACTGCTGAATGCCAGCATTCTCCAGAATTCCAGCTGCTTTGGGTAAAGACTGGGTAGTCTACTTCTATGTGTTGGAGGATACTACTTATCGTTGCATAATTTAATAACTTTGTTTAAATAACTTTGTTTAAATATGCTATTTTCTTTTACTTCTATCATCTCTCTCTTAAGAATGTATATATTTATTTACTTCCATGCATATAAGTTTAGATGTTTATATGCATGCAACTAACTCGTATCAATTATCCTTTCCCCATAAGGTGTGAGTTTCTCTCAGGACGAAAGGAACATCTAATTTTTCCCCCACAAAACCTAATATAGGACTTTCATATAACAGATTCTGAATAAACAGTCATATCTTTTAAAAAATAAAACAAAATAAGGTCATGTATAATAAAATATAACTTACAGAGAGAAGAAGCTGCCTGGATATTTCAATGATAAAAGTAGAGCCAAGAAAGATCTATAAGAAGTAACAGCATTTCTTATATAATGCTATCAAGCTGAATGCCACATTATACACTAACAAAAGCAAAAATCAAAATCTTTCAAGAGGTATGAGAATGGGAAAATCATTTCTGATTGGCTTTGTCATTGTTTCAAAAACTGGTGTCTTCATATTTAAATGTATTATTGCAAGATCCAAACTTTTCTTGCCAGTGCTAAATTATCTTTTCTATACTTATATTTGGCTTACCATTGGAACCATTCACTTATTCAGTTTCCAGAAAACCCCTAATAACTATTTAAATCTTTTTTTTCTGTTCTTGGCTCTTCTCAAAATTATAAATATGGGTTGGAAAACTAAACTTGATTTCTGTGCAAATAATTTTCCTTACTGTGCCCCTCCCCACTAATTGCTAAGGAGCTGCAATGTGTCCATCAGTCTTATTTATGATAGGCTCATATCCTACTTCCCAGAGGAAGTGAAAGGTCTTCTACATATCAGATTAAATTGAACCAATATAGCTACCATCTCTCCAAGTAAAACCAATGCAAATTACTGACAGTAAGAGTGAAGGAAGCATTTGCTTTTAAAAATGAGTGAATCAAATACAAATTTAAGTGGTTGCATTATGGCTGCTTTGCTTTTAGTCTGTGATCGTTTTATAGGTTGTGGGTAGCTAATGCAAAAGCAATTTATGAGTAAATTGAATTTTGTGTTTTCTAGTAGTACTGAAAGGCCTAGATTCTTGTCTGTTTGTTTGTCAAATACAATGGAGTCATTTTTGTACACAGATATATATAGACATTTTGTTAAGTATGACAATCATTTAAAGTTTATGCTTATGTTCTCATAATACTTGAAATTTTATTGTTTATTTTCAGAAAAGTATGACATATCATCTGAACTAGACTATGGATGTTTTCTACTGTGTGGCTTCAATTTAATGTTAATTACTTTAACCTAATCATTAGGAAACAATCAGATCCAAATTCAAACAGAGGGTATGGAACAGCTAGTCTGCACTTTTCAAAATATGAAAGTAGTTTTTTTAAAAAAAAACATTTTTTAGACAGCTTCTAAGCTGGTTTCTCCTCATCTTTACACCCTGTGTGTGAGTTGATTTTAATAATTTGTTTTTAATGAGATGCCATTTAAAAGATTAGGATCCTTCGGGCTGGGAAGGTGGCTCAGTGGTAGAGCGCTTTCCTTGCAGGCATGAGGCCCTGGGTTCGATTCCTCAGCACCACATAAGCAAAAAGAAAAAAGCTGGAAGTGGCGCTGTGGCTCAAGTGGTAGAGAGCTAGCCTTGAGCTGAAGAGCTGAGGGACAGCACCCAGGCCGAGTTCAGGCCCCATGACTGGACCCAAAAACAAAAAAAAAAGATTAGGATCCTCTGCTCTTCTTCCATCTTCTCCTTTGTTCATAGGAAGGCAGGTGCCTTTCTATAAACCACACATGGAAGGATTGTGGGTGGTAAAAATAAAAATCAACATTAAGCAACAAAAAATTAAAATGAAAGACAGTAGTTTGAAACTCTAAGAGACAGAGGCTTAGCTCAGAAGCCCACAAAGTGTGCTAACAAACATACCCCGGTAAACTGGTAATGCATCCTTCAGCATAGAACCTTTGTGTCCAGATTCCTTAGGCATAGAAACACTGACATAATGCCATGTTCAGCAATTCAGCTTTGGGGAAATGCAACATGGGACAACAATAACTGACAGAAACAAAGACAAGCTCAAGAATTGTTATAGGTTAGAGAAAACAAAAGAAAGATAAAAATATAATGAAATATATGACCCTAGAAGGAATCCTGAAGTAGGAAAATACCACTATAATCTATATTGTTTAAAAAATGAATACAAAGCTGGGCACCAGTGGCCCATACCTGTAATCCTCCTCAGGAGGCTGAGATCTAAGGATCGTGATTTGAAGCCAGGCTGAGACTCTTAGCTCCAATTAACCACCCAGAAACCAGAAGCGGAGATGTGGCTCAAAGTGGTAGAGCAAAAGAGCTCAGAGGTAGAGCCTAGGCCCTGAGTTCAAGCCCTATGACCAAAAATTAATAAATAAATAAAAGAATATAAGCTCCTATTATGCAATATTATACAAAGTGTGCACTTTCTTAATTTGGTAACTGCATTCTAGTAATGTTAATTTAGTATCTTTTGCTTTCCTGTTTTGGGCTGAATTATGTAAACCCAATATATCCTGATACTTGCAACTTACAAATACTTCCCTATAATACACAGGAGGAGAAGTGGGTTTCTGTGTGTGAGTGTGTGTGTCTATCTATCTGTCTATCTGTCTGTGTATATGTCTATGTCTACTATGGATGTGAATACTGTAAACAAAGAAAATTGTAATATAGTAAAGCAATTGAGTCCAAGTAGGGAGGGCATGAGAGTTCATTATACTATTCTTACTCATTTCTTTCTTACCTTACAGTATTTACAGACAATTCAATGTTACATCAGCCAGTCTCTATGCACCCTTGTTTGTTTCTGATCTGTAGCACCAAGTAATTCCCAATATTGATAGATACATTAAATTCTCAATTGCCTTGCTGGAAAGCCGAGTCTTCAACTTGACAAAAAGAAAGTCTAGAGTTCAACATACTTTCACCATTAGTTTTTTTTTTT
>NW_012267261.1:3223153-3232063 GCF_000151885.1 Dipodomys ordii
TGAAGGGTAAACAAAGGAGGAGGCTGCAATGCTTGGTAAGAAATGTATGCATTATCCTGCCCATGTAATTGTAACCTCTCTGTACAGTATGTTCACAAATAAAATAAAATAATAAATTAAAAAAAGAGAAACAATATACTTATTAAAATTTCTGTTTTATGTAGTATGTCCAATTTAAAATAGAAATCTAAACCTATGAAATCCCCAAATTCATATGTATTTAACTTCAACTTAAAGATAAAACTTTAACCATTCTCTATTAGTTGCTGATATATGTATGTATGTTATGTATGTGTGTGTGTGTATATATATATATATATATATATATATATATATAATTTGATATTCTCTTTGAAACAGTCCTGGATGGAAATGAAAATGTGGTAAGAATGGTAGAGTTTCAGCCTTAAGGAAACAAAACAAACACACATACAAGCAAACAAAGAACAGCAACAAAGAAATAAGCAAGATCAAGAGGCCCTGCATTCATAACAACAACAACAAACCACTATTTTGGGAAATTTCATGTCCATAATAAAGTTATGTTAGTATTTGATTCCTAACATATATTTCTCCTATAAGCTGTAGCATCATGCTCTTAGAGATTCAGAGAACAAGTAAATAATCTCTTCAGTACCACACTTTTAATTTTCAACTACTCAGACATAAATTTTAATAAGAATCAATTACCTTCATCATAATTGAAGTTAATAATGATAAATAAGTTTATTGTTCACTTAAGCTCAGTGTCACTGGGGTGCTATAAAAGTAAAACTATGAGTCACAGAAATTTTAAAAGACTGAGAATTGCTATTACTATTCAAACATCTCATTTTGAAAGCCTAAGAAGTTATTTAAATCAGAATTTTTAACATTGTCATAGTAGTTATTTAATACTAAGATGAGTTTATTGTATTAATTTTAAACAAAATGTTTTGTCCTAACAAACCACAACCGACTCATCATGAAGGCAAGTGGTATATGTATCAAGTAATAAAGCTTCCCAGCTCACTTCAGTCTTCCTAAAGGAAGTGGAAGCAATTCATTAAGCCTTTTCTTTAATTTTTTTGGGGGGGTCCGGTTGTGGGTCCTGAACTCTGGGCCGGGGCACTGTCCCTTAGCTCTTCAGCTCAAGGCTAGCGCTCTACCCCTTGAGCCACAGCACCACTTCCAGCTTTTTTTTCTGCTGAGGAATCGAACCCAGGGCATCATGCATGCAAGGCAAGCACTCTACCACTGAGCCACCTTCCCAGCCCTTTTCTTTAATTTTTTAAAAATTTATTTTATTGTAAAGATGCTGTACAGAGGGGTTACAGTTCCATGAGTAAGGTAATGAGTAATGAGTACATTTCATGTCCAACATTGTTTCCTCCTTTATTTTTCTCTACTATCCCTTCCCTTCCCCACCTCCCTCACCCCCCCCAACCTTCCTACCTCCCTACCCCCTGCCAGAAGTTGTAAAGTTCATTTCCAACATAGTGTCTTGCTAGTATCATTGTTGCAATGGGTCATCCTGTGTCCTTATTTCAACATTCTGTTATTCCCTTCTACTCTTCAAATTAAACAAATGTATATACAAAATGCATGGTACCAAAATCAAATACAGTGACAACAGGGGATATACTATAAGGGGAAGAATATACAAAAACAAAAACACAAAAAATCACATAGTACATTAAAAAATGACAAAGAAAAACCTCTTGTGTCCATATCTTGGGGTTCATTTCATTTAACATCATCTAATATGGTCATGGATACATAGCTTTTGAGCCTTTCTGCTCATCTCATAAGATTATCCTAGATGTATACTAATTATTGAAAATAAGGGAAACCATGGAACCTATATTTCTTTGGGTCTGGCTTACTTCACTTAATATGATTTTTTTTCCAATTCTTTCTATCTCCTAACAAATGGGCCAATGTCATTCTTTCTGATAGAAGCATAGAATTCCACTACACACACACACACACACACACACACACAAAATATCTTGGTCCATTCATCTACTGAGGGGCATCTGGGTTGTTTCCCTATCTTAGCTATGGTGAATAATACTGAAATAAACATAGTTGTGCTGGTAGCTTTAGCATGGTCTTGTTTGTAAACATTTGGGTAAATGCCCAGAAGTGGGATTGCTGGGTCATAGGGGAGCTCTATGTGGAGTCTTTTGAGGAACCTCCATACTGCTTTCCAAAGTGGTTGAACAACTTTACACTCCTATCAACAGTTCAGTAAGGTTCCGCCTTTTGGCCACATTCCCTCCAGCATCTGTTGTTATAAGTATCTTTTTTAACAGAAAACCTCTGTTTTCAATATGTTTGCATGGTACTGGAAGAAACAAATATCAAGCTGAATATTTCTGGTAAGTAAATCAGTCAGCACATCAAGGTCCACCTAACTTTAGCATTAGTAGATATTGATAAAGAGTTAGTAAAGTAGTTTTTACTGGCTCTGCTAATTAGAATTTCCCTTGTTTCACATCCTTTCCAATGGTTGACATTATCCTTTCATAAAATTTTTAGCCATTTTGTTTTGTGTGGAGAACAATTTTGCTGTGATATTAATTTCTGTTTATCTTCTCAGTATTGAAATGAGCTACTTTTCAGTCATTGGCTATCCTCTGATTTGTCACTTCAGTAATTTAATGGATTGTATTTTCTTTTACTTACTGAATTCCAGAAATGTATCATATATTCTGAGTATATAATTTTCCTACCCAGTTGATAGCGACTCATCTTTTGATATCAGCCACTTGAGAAGCTAGGATTACAGGTATGAGCCACCAACACCTGGTATATGATTTCTTTTCTCTTTTCTTATTTTAATACAAGATCCTTTCACATTAGCTCTTATTAATAAAGAGCTACAGTTAGGTCATAAGAGAACAAGCAAATTATTAATTGCATGATTTGAGGTTTAGTATGAAAACTTGTAAAAATTAGTTTGTTTTAGAACAAAGTTATATGACACAGTAAAATCAACTGCTTTATATTTTGCCATTGGGTGAACTGCCCATAGAGAAAAAGGAAGAAACTACATTCCCTCCCCCTAAATTGTAAAGTTTGCTTTTTGACATAGCATTTTGTACATTTCATTGTTGTAAAGAGTCCACCTGTATCCCTATTTAAACAATTTGTTTTTTCCCTTCCTCTCCCCAAATTATACCAACATCAAATACACTGAAATCAGGGGTTATACCCTGGGAGAGGAACATAAAAAGCAACAAAAATTCACATGGTTACCTTATAAATACGTTAGAAACAATAGCAAGAAAGAAAAAATCACTTGTATCCCTATCTTGGGGTTCATTTTGCTTAACATCATCTTATCTGACCTTTTCTGCTTGTCCCAGACATATACTAGCTACTGCAAAGCCCACTTTGGGGCATTTATCCGAATGATCACAAACAAGACCATACTAAAGCTACCAGCACAACTATGGTTATTGCAGCATTATTTATCATAGCTAAGATTTGGAACCAACCCAGATGCCCCTCAGTAGATGAATGGATCAAGAAAATGTGATATATATATATATATATATATACATATATATATATATATATATAATGGAATTCTGTGCCTCCATCAGAAAGAATGACATTGCCCCATTTGTTAGGAAATGTAAAGGCCTGGAAAAAAATATATTAAGTGAAGTAAGCCAAGCCCAAAGAAATATAGGACAATATCAGTTTACAATTGGCCCAATATTTTAAAAGATTTCTAGCATATTATCCTAGATGTATATTAATTATTGCAAATAAGGGAAACTATGGGACCCAGTCTGGCTTACTTCATTTAATATGATTATGCCTGGCTTATTGTATCACATTTTAATAGTATTGTTATTCTAAAGTTTGGAAAGTAGTGATTTAAAAATATGAATCTATATTATATATTATGTTTTCTACTAAAATTTGTTTTGGGGCATGATTTTTATTTACTTTTAAAATCAAGTCTGTGTTTAAAATAATCGCATTGTGACCCCATCACAGTTTTTTATTAAATATTATTTTGAAGCAAAAAATTGATTTTTAGCAGAAAATGGAGGTAGACAGAAAATGGAGGATGAACAAAACTTTAGAGAGATCACATCTCAACCAATAAGATGGGTATAGTCATATATGCCTGTGATCTCAGCTTTGCAAGTGGTATAAGTAAGATAATAGGGTTCCAAGACTACCTCAAGCAAAAATGTGAGACTCCATCTGAAAAGTACCTGAGGTAAAATGGACTAAAGATGTTTCACACATATTAGAACTCCAGTCTAATAAGCACAAGGCCCTAAATTAATTAATAAATTAATTTAAATAAATAAATAAATTTAAATAAATTAATAAAACAGCATAACCTAGAGGCTGATACTAATATACAAAATTCATTCACAGAGACTTTTTCAATTAGATTAATAGGCAACCAATCTGTCTATCCATCTATCGATCGATCTATCAATCCCTCTATTATTTATCTATATTATTTGTAAATAGTAGCCAATCCAATATATAATTTTCGCATATTTTCATTGTTTAGGCATGTCTTACCAACCAAGCTTAAGTTAAAATAAAGTTGATCTTTATTCCTGTTATGCTATCCACGTTTATAAAAGCCACAATATTTATTGTAACAATGCGATGTACAAGGCAGTATATTGAAAAACGAACTTTACAATTTAAGCAAGGGAGGGGAGTGTAGTTGTGGAGGTGGAAGGGAAGGGATGGTAAGGGAAAAACAAAGGAAGAGGCAACAATGCTTGATAATAAATGTACTCATTACCTTGCTCATGTAATTGTAACCCCTCTGTACAATATTTTCACAATAAAAAACTTATAAAATATTGTTTATAGCTGGGCACCATTGCCTTACACTTGTAATCCTAACTACTTAGGATGCTGAAATCTGAGGGTTGTGGTTCAAAGCATGGGCAGGAAAGTTTATATTTATCTCCAATTAACTATCACAAAGCCAGAAATGGAGCTGCAGAAAAGCTCAAAGGTAGTGCCCAGGCCCAGAGTTCAACCCCCAGAACCAACTCTCCCTCTCCCTCCCACCCTCCTCCCTCCCTTCCCCCCTCTCTCTCATACACACACAAAATATTGCTTATATTTATGTTTTCATTAGCAATGTCTTTGTAAGCATTGTTTTTATAAGTTTAGCAATAAAATTAATCAAAGAAATAAACAATTGATAAGAGTTTCCTGTGTGATGTATTTAAAACAAAAAGGAATGCAGTCTTTCTTCTCTATCTGAAACCTTCACTAAGGAAAATGTACAACACCTTTCAAAATTCTATGTTTGTTTCTCTCCTGCTACACTTTGAGATGTGAATTGAAAACTATGGGATAAATTCAAACAATACAATGGTTTCCTCTTTAAACACATGCAAACTCACTGTTGTGCTACTCATTCTATCTAATATGGTTGGATGGAATATATTCATGGTTTTTTTAAAGTACGTACTTTAGTCAAATTGCTAGCTCTAACATCAGCATAATACTTGTGTGGTTTTACAAAAGCAATGTCTGAATGAGCTCCTTAGTCCTCTAACTTCTAGGAAGCACACTACAGTGTGATGTACATCAGATACTGTAAGTTATATTTCTCTGTTGCCCATTAAATCTCTGGCATATATCAAACAGCTCGGTGAAATTCAGACCAATGCAATCAGAATGAAACACGAACTTGTGTTTAATGCCACCTAGGTTTGACGCACTCCTCTGAGATTCCCCTGCAATTTCTCTGAGGTTTTTTCACTTGTATGTCTTAAAAATATATACATTAGTCATTGTATTTCATGATTTAAAAGGGAAAAATACCTGTTGTAAATAGAGAGTTGCTAAATATACTACCAATATACCATCAATTTTCAGAGCAAAGAGACAGTACTCAAAGTAAGAGAAAAGCCCAAAGATAAAAAGAACATGTCATGCTATGTTTGTGAACCACAAGGCAATAAGCCAAGGTGGCAGAGTGAGTGGAACTTTAAAACTTTAACAAAAAAAAATAATTCATACAGTATCATGGGAAAGTCATGGCATGTGTTTGTTTGGTCACTAGTCAATTTTCATTAATTAATGTTGTGATGATTTGGGCCTGCTCTCAAGGAGCTTAAAATCTCTTATGGAGAGTCATACATATACTGCATTGTGGTATGCAAAAACTGTAAAAGAGACATACATGAAGGCATCAGGGACTTGAGAGAGGGCTTCTTCAAGCGTCCTACGGGAGATGGGATTCACAAAACAGGTCTCCATTACTTACTCTGTGCTGAAGGCTTGGTGAGGGCTGATTACTTCCAAGGGAAAGGGGGATCTGTGTTTACAAAAATCAGTACTGCAGAAAACACTTTGAGCTATCCCTCCTCTTTCATTTCAACGATAGGCAAAACAAACTTCAAAACTAAATAAGGCAGAACCATAGCTATAGTTGACCCAAACTAACAGGAGCATCTGTGGACAACCGGCAATGACTTTATGAAAGTCAGAGAGCCTTTGAAGTTCCTCAACCACAAGGTGTGTAGATAGATGCCATATTTATTATATTTATTATATGAAATCAGAGGCAGTATGAGGTGCATTTGCTTGTGAGGAATCTTTGAAGAGCTGTGACTACCAGTATGGTTACTTCTTCAATAAATTGTGAATCTTTAATGGTGAAGGAATGATGACAGTAACAGTAAGAAAGCAAAGCTCAGCCTGTGGTGGGGACAGGGAATAATTCTATCAGAGGAAAGCAACACCAACTTTTGAATAAAGAGACAGGAGGCTGTGGGCAAACAGCTCATTGGATCCAAAGATTTCAATAATCAAGGCAAAAATGAATAACAAAAAGTAAAATGAAATAAAACTTAAAAAACAAAATAAAATAGCATATGTCTAACTAGTCCTATTCTTAGATACTAAAGGTTAGAATTCCAGCATAGGATTTTTGGGAAGACATAATTCAGCTCCCATCTGTCACTAAAAACACTGTGTGAAAGTTTATAAATAGGGAGTGTAATATATACACAGAAATTTATCTCCAATGTACTTCACAGAACAGAAATAGTAATGTTGCAATAGCAGACCCTATGAAGATATGCAGTGGAGAAAATCACCCATGTAAAGTGATAAGATTTAAAACAGTAATAATGAATATTGTAATGGTATTAAATATTTCCTGATAAAAACACATAGCCTCACAAAGACACACATTTCTGGTACATTACTATCCAAACTGCAAGATCTAAAACTAATCATTAGGAAACAATCAGATCCAAATTCAAACAGAGGGTATGGAACAGCTAGTCTGCACTTTTCAAAATATGAAAGTAGTTTTTTTAAAAAAAAACATTTTTTAGACAGCTTCTAAGCTGGTTTCTCCTCATCTTTACACCCTGTGTGTGAGTTGATTTTAATAATTTGTTTTTAATGAGATGCCATTTAAAAGATTAGGATCCTTCGGGCTGGGAAGGTGGCTCAGTGGTAGAGCGCTTTCCTTGCAGGCATGAGGCCCTGGGTTCGATTCCTCAGCACCACATAAGCAAAAAGAAAAAAGCTGGAAGTGGCGCTGTGGCTCAAGTGGTAGAGAGCTAGCCTTGAGCTGAAGAGCTGAGGGACAGCACCCAGGCCGAGTTCAGGCCCCATGACTGGACCCAAAAACAAAAAAAAAAGATTAGGATCCTCTGCTCTTCTTCCATCTTCTCCTTTGTTCATAGGAAGGCAGGTGCCTTTCTATAAACCACACATGGAAGGATTGTGGGTGGTAAAAATAAAAATCAACATTAAGCAACAAAAAATTAAAATGAAAGACAGTAGTTTGAAACTCTAAGAGACAGAGGCTTAGCTCAGAAGCCCACAAAGTGTGCTAACAAACATACCCCGGTAAACTGGTAATGCATCCTTCAGCATAGAACCTTTGTGTCCAGATTCCTTAGGCATAGAAACACTGACATAATGCCATGTTCAGCAATTCAGCTTTGGGGAAATGCAACATGGGACAACAATAACTGACAGAAACAAAGACAAGCTCAAGAATTGTTATAGGTTAGAGAAAACAAAAGAAAGATAAAAATATAATGAAATATATGACCCTAGAAGGAATCCTGAAGTAGGAAAATACCACTATAATCTATATTGTTTAAAAAATGAATACAAAGCTGGGCACCAGTGGCCCATACCTGTAATCCTCCTCAGGAGGCTGAGATCTAAGGATCGTGATTTGAAGCCAGGCTGAGACTCTTAGCTCCAATTAACCACCCAGAAACCAGAAGCGGAGATGTGGCTCAAAGTGGTAGAGCAAAAGAGCTCAGAGGTAGAGCCTAGGCCCTGAGTTCAAGCCCTATGACCAAAAATTAATAAATAAATAAAAGAATATAAGCTCCTATTATGCAATATTATACAAAGTGTGCACTTTCTTAATTTGGTAACTGCATTCTAGTAATGTTAATTTAGTATCTTTTGCTTTCCTGTTTTGGGCTGAATTATGTAAACCCAATATATCCTGATACTTGCAACTTACAAATACTTCCCTATAATACACAGGAGGAGAAGTGGGTTTCTGTGTGTGAGTGTGTGTGTCTATCTATCTGTCTATCTGTCTGTGTATATGTCTATGTCTACTATGGATGTGAATACTGTAAACAAAGAAAATTGTAATATAGTAAAGCAATTGAGTCCAAGTAGGGAGGGCATGAGAGTTCATTATACTATTCTTACTCATTTCTTTCTTACCTTACAGTATTTACAGACAATTCAATGTTACATCAGCCAGTCTCTATGCACCCTTGTTTGTTTCTGATCTGTAGCACCAAGTAATTCCCAATATTGATAGATACATTAAATTCTCAATTGCCTTGCTGGAAAGCCGAGTCTTCAACTTGACAAAAAGAAAGTCTAGAGTTCAACATACTTTCACCATTAGTTTTTTTTTTT
>NW_012267261.1:3234993-3250772 GCF_000151885.1 Dipodomys ordii
GGTTATACCGTGGGGGAGAGGCATACAAAGCAACAAAGAAATAATCTTATAAATGTGTTAGAAACAATCGCATGAAAGAAAAAAAAAACATTTGAATACATATCTTAGGGTTCATTTCCCTAACATCACCTTATTATGTAATGTTCTTATAACGATGTGTTTTCAAGCTCACATTTTACTTGTGTTTTGAGCTCTGAAATATTATATTTCTCTAATCATTTATATTTAAAAGCTAAGTTAAAGAAATACTAACACCTATTACAATGACTAAAAACATGTATTTGTTGTTTATTAGTAGCTCTCAGCTAATAGATCACAGACCTCTGCTAATTAAATTCACAAAGTTGGCCAACAGAGAATTTTTTTAGTTATATAATTTATGGTAATCTTTTTTGTTTTGTTTTGTTTTTGTCAGTCATGGGGCCTGAACTCTGGGCCTGCGCGCTGTCCTTCAGCTCTTCAGCTCAAGGCTAGCATTCTACCCTTGAGCCACAGCGCCACTTCTGGCTTTTTCTGCTTATGTGGTGCTGAGGAATCGAACCCAGGGCCTCATACATGGAAGGCAAGCACTCTACCATCTTCCCAGCCCATGGTAATCATTTTAAGAAGCTAATTTCTATTTAGATTCAGGAATTTTTTAGTTATGTAATTTATGGTAATCTTTTTTTTGTCGGTCTTGGGGTTTGAACTCTGGGCTTGGGTGCTGTCTCTGAGCTCTTTAGCTCAAAGCAAGAGCTCAAGGTGAGAGCTCTACTGCTTGAGCTACAGTGTTGCTTCTGGTTTTCTTATGGTCTAATGGAGATAAGAATCTCACAGACTTTCCTGCCCAGTCTGGCTTGAACCATGATCCTCAGACCTCAGCCTCCTGAGTAGCTAGGATTACAGGTGTGAGCCACCAGCACCCGGCTTAATCTTTTTAAGTAGCTAATTTCTATTTATTTAAGATAAGATCTAAAGTCTAACCTATTAATAACATCTACTTTCCTGTGGTAAGAGAGATCCCTGGACTGACCCTTTCAGTAGATGTGTGATGGAGCATGAGCACACCATACCCACACTGCCTGGCCAGGGTCTAAACAACTCTAAACTCCCTCATTCCTCATTCTTGAAGGTTAGTCTCTCTCTCACACACACACAAATGGCATGATGTTCGTTTCTCTATAAACTTTCTGTTTATATTATATTAAGTAAGCCAGGCCCAAAGAAATATAGGTCCCATGGTTTCCCTTATTTGCAATAACTAGTATATGTCTGAGTCAAGCAGAAATGGTCAGACAAGTTGATGTTAGGCAAAATGAACCCCAAGATGAGGATTCAAATGTTTTTCTCTTTCTTGCGATTGTTTCCAACATACTCATATGATGATTTGTTGCTTTGTATGTACCTCCCCCATAGAATAACCCCTGTTTTCACTGCATTTGATGTTGCTATAATTTGTGGAGGAAAAGGGAAAAAACACATTGTTTATATAGGGATACATGTGGACCCATTGCAACAATGAGATGTACAAGACACCCGGTAGAAAAACAAACTTTACAACTTTGGTGGGGTGGGGGTGGTGGTGGTGGTAGGGGGTGGGGGGTGGGAGGTGGAGAGGGGAAGGGATGGGAAGGGGAAACAAAGGAGGAGGTAACAATGCTTGATAAGAAATGTACTCACTATCTTGCCCATGTAATCGTAACCCCTCTGTATGGTATTTTCACAATAATAATAAAGAAATAAAAAAAACTTTCTGTTATGTGGTCCCTTTCTCTTAAGTTACTGTACATTTTAATAACACTTCCTATCACTGACTAAGTCTAGGAGATATTGAGCACTCATTCAAAATGCTGAACTATTTTATGCTTAATATTTATTTCTGAATTCTTGGTGGAGGAAGCACTTCTCTTCGCAGTAGTTCTCTATTGCCTGATAATTAGAAAAAAGAAAAATAAGGTCAAGAGTAGCAATGCATCAGTCATAAAAATGAGTTGTGACAACTCTTTTCCCATAGGTGACCATAATATTGACAATCATCAATGCCCTGCTTTCTTTGCCCAGGAAAATTCCTAAAATATGCTTTTTTTTTGTCAATTGTGGAGCTTGAATTCAGAGTCTGGGTGCTGTCCTTGAGCTCTTTTGCTCAAGGCTAGAGCTCTACCATTTTGAGCCACAGTTCCACTTCCTGTTTTCTGGCGATGGTTAGTTGAAGATAAAAGTCTTATTGACTTTCATGATGGGGCTTGCTTTGAACCACAATCTTCAGATCTTAGCCTCCCTAGTAGCTATGATTACAGGTCTGCCCAGCTCCAAAATACATTTTCTTATTAAAATAAAAGTCACTAGTTAATTTAACTCTATACATACACTGTCTACAACAATGTATGGCATTATAGCTATTTATATATACTTAAAACAATAAAAGCACAAAGTAGATATTTTAGGATTTCCAAAATATGTTGAGGCCTCTCTTGCTGCAAAACATTTGAAATCCTCACCAAACATCATTTTGCAGAAAGAATCCCTACAATGTTGCAGCTTAGTTTAGGACTGTTTGCATAATGTTACCCTACCAGCACTCATCTTTCTCAGTTTGATGACTGTACTCACTTAATGTGGCTCATTCCTCTAAGCCCAGAATAGGGAAAGACCTCAGCATAACTGAGCTATTCCACCTTGTTGCAATCTTGAAGCAACCTCATACAACCTCGCATAAGAAATCATCTCTAGAATGTAGGATTTTTATTTGAAAGCAGAAATCACTTTTATTGCTATATCCCAAAGCCCCAAACACCTGACCCTAAATAGAGGGCAAATAACAAATGACTGACTGACTGGTGATCTGACACAACTTTGCGAAGAGTCCAACTACATCTGGACCTTGAAATCTGAGAAGCAGGGAGTCAGAAATCATGGTGATTTTCCTGGTATTGTTTCTAATTTTCCCCCTCAGAAGCTCAGTTCTTCCATCTGTGAATAATAACATTTTTGATGATTTACTATGTGGCTGTCATAGTTGTAAGTTTTGTTATGAGTTTAGATGTTGAGTTCATAGCAGCAATAAATTGCCAAAACACTGTCCTCAGACTAGGGTAAGTTGGGTGCATGTAAAAATGGTACTTTGCTTTCTAATGCTTAGAACACAGGGAAGATAAGTGTGCTTTCTCCCATGCCAAGAACCTGTGAGAAAAGACGTACAACAATAAATTTGTGGCACAAATGTGAAAGATCAGCAGCAATGGTGGCAGGTCTCAAATCAGGTAACAATAGAAAGAGCTCAGGCAAGTGTAAATGTCAATGGCCAGGCAGAAATCCTGAAGATAATCATGTTTTCCGGGATTATTGTAGCTGTTACAATGTTATTGCTATGGCTTCTGTTATCCACCATGAACAGCTTGACTTTTCTGACTCTCATGTTAATATGCACAAGGAAATGAATAACATCTTAAGAATAAGGTTAATGGTGGTGGCTCATGCTTATCATCATAGCTACTCAGGAGGCTGAGAATTGAGGATAACAGTTCAAAGCCAGCCCAGGCAAGAAGACCAGGTAAGAAAGTCTGTGTGTAACTCCAATTAACCAGCAAAAAGTTGGAATTGGAGATGTGGTTCAAGTGGTAGAATACTATCCTTGAGCCAAAAAACAATATACATATAAATGACCATGTACTTATATGTATATGCACATAAGTATATGCATATATGTATATGTGCACACATATACACATTGCACATACATGTGTAATATATATATATATATATATATATATGAAACCTACCAAACATTGTTTAAAAAAAGGAAAGGGGGAGGGTTGAAGTGAGAATGTGATAAAAAGTTTGAATTTATTCAAGTACATTATGTGTATGTATTAACATATCACAATCAAACCCCCTCAAATCACAAACTCAAAAATAAATTTTGAAAAGAACAGATTAGCTGGGTGCTGGCAGCTCAGATTTGTAATCTTAGCTATTCGGAGGCTAAGATCTTGGGGATCACCTTTCAAAACTAGCCCAGAATAAAAGTAGCCCATAACACTTACCTACAAAACACAATCACCAAACAAACAAACAAACCCCAAATCAACAACAACAAAGAAAACAGTCTTGAGCCTGACTTATGTATTAGAATTTCAGCCACGCATGCAGAAAAAATTGGAGGCTCTGAGTTCAAACCCTAGTGCCAAAACACAAAGAACAGTTTAAAACAGTAAATTAGCACTTAAGTCTGACTTAAACACTTTACAGAGACATACAGTCACAAGTGAAAGTGGGTGCCCCTGCTGTTGTGAGTTGAACATTCTCTTCCTGCTGTCCTTTCTTGTGCCTACTCTATGAATGATCAATTCATGCATATAAAAATATGCAAAAAAATCAACACAGGCAATTTTCACATGAGTGTGTACAAATGAATCTCTCTTGGTGTTACCAGGATTTGAGGCCTTCTCAGGGCGCCGCCAGGCCCCCCAATTATACCATACTCCTTGCCCTCTTGTGTTTTAGTTTTCAAGAGGTGTTGCACCTGTTTTCCTTGCAGAAATCTCACATAAGGTCATAGCCCAAATTATAGATATGAACTATCTGACCCAACTTATATGTTGAAACAGGTTCTTGGTAACTTTTTGCCCTGGCTAACCTGAGCACACTCCTTTGATCATTGCCTCTTGAGTAGATAGCTACATCACCCTCATTTTTAAAGCAATAAGATATTACATTGCATAAAGGCAACATTTATTTAATCAATTTTTTACTAAAAGATGTTTGCATTGTGTTACCAGTTATCTCTTGAATAAAATATTGCTATGATTAAAATGTCATGCATATTATCTTCAGCCTGAGTGTATTTATTATAATTTCATATTTGGGCAAAACAAACCTGTCAATTAATATTGTCAAGCTTTCAACCTTAATCAAATAAATTAAAATGTGGTCTAAGGAAAATGTTGGAGATATAACTCAGCCCTTGTGGACATGCTTAGTATATCAATAATTCTGGGTCCCAAGAACCACAAGAAAATAAAAACTAGAAAATGGGATCACAGCAAACTAAAATGCTTTTGTGTAACAAAGGAAACCATCAATCCAATTCAGAGATAACATACTGAACTACAGAATATTTATAAACTAAAGTAAGTGATAAGTTGATAATCAGAAGCATATTAACATGAACTCCAAGTTTTTGTAAAAAGAGGATCTCATTAGACCCTCTATATAGTTCATTCTCTATTCTCTATTGTTGTTTGTCCTCCATGCTTTCCCTCATTTGCAATAATTAGTATATGTCTAGGATAATTTTATCAGAGGAGCAGAAAAGCTCAAAAGCTTTGCACATATGACTACATAAGATGATGCTAAGTGAAACAGATTCCAAGATATAGACATATGCAGTTCTTTGTTGTTGTTTTTAATGTATGAGATAGTTTTGTTTCCTTTGTATGTTCTTCCCCCTATGGTATATCTCTTGTTGTCACTGTTGATAGTGGTGCCCTGCATTTTGTATATATATTTGTCCTGTTCAGGGAGGAGAAGGGGAATAACAAAATGATGAAACAAGGACACAGGAGGACCCATTGCAACAATGATACTCACAAGACAGTACACTCGAAATGAACTTTACAATTTTGGGGGAAAGTGGGGAGGAATGAGGGAGATGGGGGAAGAAGGGATAGTGGGAGAACAGAAAAAGAGGGAGTAACAATTCTTGACAAGAAATGTACTCATTAACTTACTCATGTAACTGTATCCCTTCTGTACAGCGTCTTTACAATAAAATAAAATTTAAAAAAAGGATAATCAGAATATGTAAGGAACACTCAAAACATAAATGTAAACATAAATAATAAAATACCTTATTTAAAAATTAACAATAAATACAAATAGACACTTCTCTGAAGAAGATGAGCAAATAGCCAATACAAATATACAAAAAAGGGCTGGGAAGGTGGCTCAGTGATAGAGCGCTTGCCTTGCATGTTTGAGGCCCTGGGTTCAATTCCTCAGCACCACATAAGCAAAAAGAAAAAAAATACAAAAAAAAATATCCAGCATCACTAATCATCAGGGAAATGTAAAGCAAAAGTGCAATAAAATATCACCTCATCCTGGTAAGAGTAAAGGCAATGATTACTGATGAGGATATTAAGAAAAGAAAATACTTGTAGACTGTTGATTAGAATGTACATTTGTACAGTTATTGTGGAAAACAAGAAGTTCATTTAAAAAATTGCAGTAGAACCATAAGTACTCTGGGTACAAGGTTCAACGCCAAAGGAAATGAAATCCTAGAGCCATTCAGTGACTGTGCTACTATGCTACTGTGAAGCCTACCAACCCAGTACTCAGTGTGATTGCCTCATGGTGCCCGCATCACTGTGATACCTAGCTCCCAGGGCCAACCTCCCAGAAAACTGTAACAAGCAGGAAGCCTGAGCTGCCATCATCCTTGGAGCATGACTACAACTGTGCCCCAGCCCTCAGAGCCTGAGCTTCCACAGTGACATAACACTTCCGAGAATTGAGTTATTATAACACTACCACCTACTATTCATCTTAGGATGAATAGTAACTATACTGTGAAATGTCAGGGATCTGAGTTTCCACTGGTTACTACCACATGGCCTGAGTCTAACAGTCTCTGTGACATTAGGGACATGCTGATGCTGCCTCCACTACTCCGGGACCTGAGCCACCACTTTATCCATTCCTCTGCAGCCCAAGCCACTGTGAGATGTCCTGCACTGCTGATTCTGGGACTAGTAACTGTCACCTTGGCTGCTGTGGCCTTCTCAGGCTTTGCAATGCTGACCTCAGCTGATAGAGTAGCACGGGGACTACGCATCTTACTGACCCCAAACCGCAGAACCATAGCTGCTTCACTTAACCAGTGAGCTCTTGATCTACCTACAGGAGCTGGAAGTCCACACTGAAGGCAGTCTGGGCGATCTGTAGACAGCGGTGACATCAAAGCCACTGACATCAACAAGATCACAACAACTAGGATGGGAATGGGACATCGACAAAGGAACAGAAAACTTTTCCAGACTCCAAAAATAAAAAATGGACATATAGGACTTTGAAAATATTTTCTGAGTTGTATTCAGATAGGAGAAAAATGAAAATGTGTGAAAGAATGCCCTGTGGTACTTATGAATGAAGCAATATATTACTAAGGAACACGGGGAAGCTACTTAAAGAAATAATACCCGAATATGCTCCAGCTCTGGAGAGAAATAGGGATATCTAGATTCACAAAGCTTAAAAGTGTTCAAATAATTTCAACTCTAGGAGGCCTCTACCGAGAAACATTTTAGTCAAGTTATCAAAAGTAAAATGCATAGAGAAGTTGCAAAGTAGCAAGAGAGCATTGATTTAACATGGATTGCATTAATGTTGTGAATGACAAAAACCACATGATTGCATCAATACATGCACAATACCATCCTTGATGAGGATGAAGTTTAATAATGTTTATTGACACAAGTGCTGAACAAATTAGGAACATTTATTAAAATTCCACAGCTAACATCATAAACAATAGGAAAAGAGAAAACTATTTGGAAGCTTTTCCTATGAGATTCTGTACACAGAAGATAGGTCTCCTCCAGTACTTTTATTCAGTGTAGGACTAGGAATACCAATAAGAGCAATCGGATTTTTAAAAGGTATTAACAGCATACAAATCGGAAAAAAATTAATTCTATCCTGTTTATGGATTATATAATCTTCTATTCAGAAAAGTCTAAAAGCTCCAAAAATCAGCTAAAACTAATTAATTTAGTAATGTTTTTACATGATTCATCAACACATACAAATAAACATTTTTCATCAATAATAATCTGAGAAAAAGAAATCAAGAAAATAATCATATTTATAATAACATCTAAAAGAATAAAATATTGGGGAATAAATTTAATCAAGAAGGAAAAAAGTATTTACTAAAAATGATAAATAGGGGAACAATCTTAAAATTCATGTGGAATCACAAAAACACTATACACAACCAAAGTAATATTGAGTAATAGGAACAAAGCTAGAAACATCATAATTCTTATTCTTCTATTTTTTCCATACTCAAGATCAGTCCAGAGCTGACATCCAAAAATTTTTATTGAAAGAGTGATTATACAAATCAGTCTCCCACTAATAATTCAGCCAGACTTCCTTTTTTTCTTAAATTTAATGTTTGTATGAGGGAATGTATCTGTTACCAAAGCTTCCAACTCAGACTGGGTTTAACACTCCATTAAATAAAAGAAAGTGAGCCTGGTTATTGCCAGATAGTTTGTAGTCATACCCTGCCCGCAACACAGCAAAAGGGAAAGCAATTGATGGAAAATACAGGTATTTGCAGGTAGGTATTTGTCCCATGTAGGTCAGTACTTTCTACTATAAGAAAGCACATGTATATACAATCCAAGCTGTGCTACTAACAAGAAGCAACAAACAACAACCTCTATTTTCATAAATGGAAATCTGGGAATTAGGATTATTTCCATCAAGTTTTCTATAAGTACATAGCTTAGGATTCTCCCAGAATTCTCTGAGAATACCAAGGGTAAATCAACAGCTCTACTAGCGTTGCACAGTTTAGCTATGTGCCACATAATACTCGAGTTAAACTGTTACCCTTTTTAACTTCACAATTCAAGATAAAGTACAGCCATTGCCATATAGGTTCCATAGTTTCCCTTATTTGCAATAATTAATATACATCTAGGATAATTTTATCAGTTGAGCAGAAAAGCTAAGTTGAACACCAAGATATGGACACAAGAGTCTTTCCTTGTTGTTGTTTTTAATGTACTATGTGATTTATTTTGGTTCTTTTGTATGTTTCTCCCCCTATGGCATATCCCCTGTTGTCACTGACTTTTGTTTTGGTCCCCTGCATCTTGTATATATATTTATCTAATTTGGGGAGGGGGAGGGGAATAACAAAATGCTGAAACATGGACACAGGATGACCCATTGCAATAATGATACTAACAAGATACTATGTTGGAAATGAACTTTACAACTTGGGAGGTGGGGTAGAGGAGGTAGAGGAGCGAAGGGATAGTAGGAGAAAAACAAAGGAGGGGGTAACAATACTCAATACTCAACAAGAAATGTACTCATTACCTTACTCATGTAACTGTAACCCCTTTGAACAGCATCTTTACAATAGAATAAAATTTTAAAAAATAGTTTAGAAAAAAAAGAGAAAAAATTAAAGCCAAAACAAAACAACTTCTTCAAGGGTCTCACAGCTGATAGGTAGCAGTCTGGCTACAAACTTAGGCATTTTGGCACTGTGTTCTGTCCTCTTAAACTACCAAGCTTTATTTTTAAAAATGTGGTAATTGCTTAAGATTAAACCTCTAAAGCTTTTTGACTTAATTCATTGTGTCTCTTTAACTTGAGCTGTCAACAAATAGCTTAGTAGATACCTGTCAGCCACATTGATTGATAAGAACAATCCTTGTTTCAGAGAAGTTATAGTCAATACAAGAGGCCAATGCGTGCAAAACAGTGATGAAAAAGTGTGAGAGTTAAGAGACCTTCTGTGGAGCAGGAGGCCACTGTTTAAAGCAGTGGACAACAAAAAGTTTTATCTTACATACTTAGATAAAATCAAAGTCCAGGATTTGAGGTGGGTTTTTAATAATACCTTGATAATTAGAAACATTTGGGTGGTAGATACAACACAGATTACAAATAAACAGACATTATTTTATTTATGACTTCTTTCACTACAATAGAAATTTCTTCATCTTTCACATGGACACACAGAACTCTTACATATTTATTGTTTGTCTAGTTTCATTGGATCCTTTATTTTAGATGAGATGTAGGTAAATCAATATATAGAAATGGACCCAGAGCCAGGCGCTGGTGGCTCACATCTGTAATCCTAGTTACTCAGGAGGCTGAGATCTGAGGATCATGGTTCAAAGCCAGCCCGGGCAGGAAAGTCGGTGAAACTCTTATCTCCCATAAACCACCAGAAAACTAGAAGTGGTGTGGCTCAAGTGATAGAGTGCTAGCCTTGAGCTGAAGAGCTGAGGGACAGCGCCCAGGCCCAGAGTTCAAGGCCCACGACCGACCAAAAACAAAACAAAACAAAAGAAATGGACCCAGAAGTTAAGAGACATATCAACCCATTGATTATGTTTTACTTATGACACCATTCAAGACTAACATAGGATTCCTAAGGTCAAAGGGAAGGAGGAAAGGACTTTTTATCTGTTTCACCACTGTCCCAAGAGAAGATCAGGCCTCTTCCTGTGCGGAACTGCTTAATGATCTCTTTACCTATTCATTTATTTCCTTAAAATTATACTCAATGGTCTCATGTTGCTTATTTTTTATCTTTTTTAAAATAAGTTTTTTATTGTGAAAATACTGTACAGAGGGGTTACAATTACATGAGCAAGGTAATGAGTACATTTCTTATCAAGCATTGTTGCCTCCTCCTTTGTTTTTCCCCTACCATCCCTTCCCTCCCATCTCCACAACTACACTCTCCTCCTACCCCCCGCCAGTCTACATTGTAAAGTTCGTTTTTTGACATAGGGTCTTGTACATCTCATTGTTGCAATGGGTCAACCTGTATCCCTATTTACACAATTTGTTTTCTCCTTTCCCCTCCCCAAATTATACTAACATCAAATACAGTGAAAACAGGGGTTACACATTCTTATTTCATAAACTTCAGGAAACTACATCACCACCACACCTATTGCAAATGTGTTTCCCCAAAAATAGCTTCAATGATACCTCCTGTCCCTCATATGGTTTTTTTACAATGTGAGGTGAAATTCCTTCCTCTGGGGTATAGGAAAGGTCACAGCTAGAGCAGGAAATGTAGAGTTACTACAAAAGTTACATTGCATGACTTCTAAGTCAAAAGTCATAAAAGACAGTACAGTTTCTGTCTGATTCTCTTGCAGTGTCCCATGCGGAGAAGTCTGGTCAGCTCCAGCAAGACCCTCGCAGAACATCAACTATCACCCAGTCTTGCGTGAGCTGGCAATCCATACCAAGTTCTCAGAATTGACTTGAGTAGCTAACCCACCTGATGCCACCTAGAGCAGAGAGTTCTAGCCCAAACAAACCTTCCAAAATCACAGCACTCTTATCAAAAGAAATGACTGCCATCTTAGTCACACGTCTGATCATGAAGCTATAGGGACAGATGCAACACCCATAAGTACTCATAGCCCTCTTTCCTTCCTTCCTGTTTTCCTCCCTCCCTTCCTCTCCTCCCTCCTTGTTTGAATACTATCCTCTGCCCTCCTTCCTTCCTGTTGTCCTTCCTTCCTTCTTCCTACCCTCCTCACTCATTTATTTTCCTTCTTTGTTCCATTCACTTCTCTCTCCCTCTCCCTCCCTCCCTCTCTCTTCCTTTCTTCTCTCTCTCTCTTTCTCTCCTTTCCTCTAAAAAGTGTATTGTACATTGTAGAATTCTGACATGTCAGTACTGAATCTTAAAAGTGTCACAATAATGTTTTGCCCAGTAAGCAAAAAGAATTTTGGAAAAAAAAAACTGATCAGAGATTCCATTCAAATATAGGTGATAAGAATTCATGCTAAGTAATATTTTCGAGTGTCTATCATAAAACAGTTTGGGGGCCAGTACACCAGAACTGGGGTTTGAACTCAAGGCATTGTACTTGCTAGGCAGGCATTTTGAAACTTGAGCCAACCTACAACTTTTTTTCAATTTTTATTTATTTTTTGATAGGGTCTATTTTTTTCCCCAGCTGGATGCAACCTAGCTGGATTATAACCTAGACATGTGCCATTTTTCCCAGCTAATTTGTTGAGATAGGGATCTCATCAACTTTTTTGCCAGTCTGGCCTCAAACTATGGAATCACAATCTCTGTCTCCCAAGTAGCTAGGATTACAGGCATGAGACACTGTATCTGACTACTTTAGTCATTTTTAATGTATCACTTTAACCTTTTTGGTGGCTACCCCAGAGTTAGCCTTTCCGTTTTACAGAAAAACTAAGCATTCAAAAATAATCAGCTCTACATTTGCAGAGAATTTAGTTATTTGCCCAATCTCAAAAGGCCAAGCAATGGTAGATATTTGAATCTAGGCAGTCTGCTTTAATCACTAAACTGCGCTATTAGAATCCAAACTGCAAGTTGTTTCTTTTTTTGAAAGATCATTTTGTGCCAAGAGACACTGAGATATTATATATTTATGGGGGATGCTGGGTACCAAAATAAAGACATGAGGTGCCACTCCAATCTCCCAAAAACATGCCAGGACATGGTTAGTTACAGCTTATCAGACACTTATTCCTTAAAATCCACTTCAGTTTTTGAATAGGAATCATGCTCTTTTCAAGATAACCCTGGCCAATGAGTGTGCAAGGCCATGATAAAGACTGAGTAATGTATGCCAAGTATAGGGCTCCTCCAACTACTGTTGAGCTGGCAGACACTGGGTCATGTCTACAACCACCCCAGTCTGAGTCTTCCCTTTTCCTTCCCAAGTCTTGCTCCCTAATAAATCTTTTCCACTTCTAATTCTTAATTTCAAAACAAAATAGCAATTGCAGGGTGGATACAAATAGAAAGCCAGGACAAGTTTAAAACAACAGGAACTATATAATCCCCACTTATTTTCTTTTAAGCCAATGATTTTCACAGTTTTAGGATTATGAATACCCCTGAGGAACAGTAGTGTACCAACGGTAAATCAATAATAATGACAGCAGCTGCAGTAGCATGGCCAATATAACTATTTCCTATTAGCACAGCTAGAGAGAGAGAGAGAGAGAGAGAGAGAGAGAGAGAGAGAGAGAGAGAGATCCAACTATATATATATATATATATATATATATATGAGAGAGTGCTCCAAAGTCATTATCATAGTTCTTATCACAATATAAACAAACCACCACATGTTTTCAAGGATATAGACAAATCATAACTGCCATGCATTATGGAGAGAAAGTAAAATGGTATAACATCTATTTTTTTTAAAGGAACCTCTCGCCACCCCCACCCCCCTGCCAAATGAAATATCCTGCAATTCTACTTTGGAGATATAACGAAAGAATTGAAGGCAACTATTTCACAAATGTTTTACACTTGGGTCATAGAAAAAAATTAAGGGAAAAGAAAGTCCTTGCAATTCAATGAAAACACATCACAATGGAACCTCTGGGATACAGCAAAAGCAGTGCTCAGAGGAAACTTTATAACTCTAAATGCACTCATAAAACAGAAACAGCGCAAGTAAATAACCTCATGATACAACTAAAAATGTGAGTAAAACAAGAAAAAACAAACACAGTACTACTTGACAGAGAGGGATAACAAAGATTAGGGTAGAAAATAATGGAATAGAGATTTAGCAAACTATGTATAAAAGCAGAGAAATAAAAACTGTTTTTTAAAAAATAAATCCTCAAAGAAACAACTGCCCAATTAATAAGCTAAAAACTTAAAGAAAGACTTCTCTGAAGAGGAAATAAGAATGGCCAATAGACATATGAAGAAATGGTCAAACTCTCTAGCCATAAAAGAAATACAAATCAAAACAACATTGAGATTCTACCTCACCCCAGTTAGAAAGGCTATAATCAAGAAATCTAATAACAATAGATGCTGGAGGGGATGTGACCAGAAGGAAATCCTACTGCATTGTTGGTGGGAGTGTAAACTTGTTCAATCACTTTGGAAAGCAGTATGGAGGTTCCTCAAAAGACTCTACATAGAGCTCCCCTATACCCAGCAATCCCACTTTGGGGCATTTACCCAAATGATCACAAACAAGGCCATACTCAAGCTATCAGCACAACTATGTTTATCGCAGCATTATTTACTATAGCTAAGATATGGAACCAACCCAGATGCCCCCCAGTAATTGAATGGATCAAGAAAAGGTGGTACACACACACACACACACACACACACACACACACACACACAATGGAATTCTATGCCTCCATCAAAAAGAATGACATTGCCCCATTTGTTAGGAATTAGAAAGACTTGGAAAAAATTACATTAAATGAAGTAAGCCAGGCCCAGAGAAACACAGGTCCCATGGTTTTCCTTATCTGCAATAACTAGTATATGTCTAGGACAAGCAGAAAAGGTCAAAAGCTGTGTACCTATTACTGTATAAGATGGTGCTAAGCAAAATGAACCCAAGATAGGGACACAAGAGGTTTTCTCTTTGTTGCTGTTGTTTTTAATGTACTTATAATGTGATTTTTTTTGTTTCTTTTGTATGTTCTTCCCCCATGGTATAACCCCTGTTTTCACTGTATTTGATTCCAGTGCCCTGCATCTTGTATATACATTTTTCTAATTTGGGGAGAGGAAGGGAAATAAGACAAAGCTGAAATAGGGATACAGGTTGACCCATTATAACAATGAGATGTACAAGACACTATGTTGAAAATGAACTTTATAGTTTTTTTGGGGGGAGAGAGGACTTGGGGAGGTAGGGAAGGAAATATGGTAGAGGAAAAAACAAAGGAGGGGGTAACAATGTTCGATAGGAAATGTACTCAATGCCTTACTCATGTAACTGCAGTCCCTCCGTATAGTATCTTTAAAAATATATTCTAAAAAAAATCTGATTCAACTCATGGGCAATTATTGTTCAGCCATGCTGGCTTGATATGTTTGCAAACCAGAGAACTGATGATTAACATTTTATCCAGTGATTTTCAGATTCAAGTCATACCATAAAACAAAACAGCTTGGCCAGCACCAGGCAGAGGGTTCAGAGACATGACCTTCTGGCCCAGCATGGTGGAAGCTTCTCACACATGGTCTTCATCCCATTAGAGCTAAGCCATAATTGATCACCGCAGCAAATCAATGTAAGTTAGGTCCCTTCCAAAGCTCTGTACCAACTGACTTTGTAATGAAATATTAGCCTGTGAAGTTTCTCATTTTGTACTATTCTGACATTTCTTGATATGTGATTAAAGTATGATAAGATCAAAAAAGTTTTTTAAAGTTAACAAAATTGACAGACCACTAGTGAGATTGACGAACGATAGAAGAGATGAGAATGAAATCAATAAAATTAGAGATACCACAGGAAACATTGCAATAAACACCCAAGAAACCCAAACAATTATAAAGGACTACTTTCAAAAACCTACACCCAAAAATGAAGGAAAACTTAGCCAAAATGAAAAATTCATACAGACATAAAGCCTACTTAAACTGAACGAAGAAGATATAAACCAGTTAAACAGGCCAATAATATGCAACAAGATTGAGAAAGCAATCAAAAGTCTTCCAACAAGGAGAAGCCCAGGCCCAGATGGACTCACCACTGAATTCTGCAAGATTTTTAAAGATGAACACCAATACTCTCCAAGCTTCTCCATGAAATATAAACAGAGGAGCAATTCCAAACACATTCTATAAAGCCAATATCACAATTACAAGGTAAGAATCCAGCAAAAAAGAGAACTACAACCCAATTTCTCTGATGAACTCAGATGTAAAGATCATCAAGAAAATATTAGCCAACAGAACCCAGAAACAAATTTTAAAAAATCATAAGTTATGACCATGTAGGCTTCATCCCACAGATGCAATGCTGGTTTAACATACACAAATCAACAAAACTTTGCTACATCAACAGAGCAAAAGACAAGAACTACATGATAAGTCTTCGACAAAATACAATGTTCATTCCTGTTAAAAGCTTTGGAGACACTGCTGGAAGAATATCAATACCAAATTTCAAACTCTACTATAAAGCCATAGTAATCAAAACAGCTTGGTATTGGCATAAGAACAGACCTCAGGACCAATGGAATAGAAT